>NC_082642.1:97186020-97495186 GCF_028023285.1 Balaenoptera ricei
TGGTAGTTCTATTTTTAGTTTTTTAAGGAACTTCCATACTGTTCTCCATAGTGGCTGTATCAATTTACATTCCCACCAACAGTGCAAGAGTGATCCCTTTTCTCCACACCCTCTCCAGCATTTATTGTTTCTAGATTTTTTGATGATGGCCATTCTGACTGGTGTGAGATGATATCTCATTGTAGTTTTGATTTGCATTTCTCTAATGATTAATGATGTTGAGCATTCTTTCATATGTCTGTTGGCAATCTGTATATCTTCTTTGGAGAAATGTCTGTTTAGGTCTTCTGCCCATTTTTGGATTGGGTTGTTCGTTTTTTTGTTATTGAGCTGCATGAGCTGCTTGTAAATCTTGGAGATTAATCCTTTGTCAGTTGCTTCATTTGCGAATATTTTCTCCCATTCTGAGGGTTGTCTTTTGGTCTTGTTTATGGTTTCCTTTGCTGTGCAAAAGCTTTTAAGTTTCATTAGGTCCCATTTGTTTATTTGTTTTTTTATTTCCATTTCTCTAGGAGCTGGGTCAAAAAGGATCTTGCTGTGATTTATGTCATAGAGTGTTCTGCCTATGTTTTCCTCTAAGAGTTTGATGGTGTCTGGCCTTACACTTAGGTCTTTAATCCATTTTGAGTTTATTTTTGTGTATGGTGTTAGGGAGTGTTCTAATTTCATACTTTTACATGTACCTGTCCAATTTTCCCAGCACCACTTATTGAAGAGGCTGTCTTTTCTCCACTGTATATGCTTGCCTCCTTTATCAAAGATAAGGTGACCATATGTGCGTGGGTTTATCTCTGGGCTTTCTATCCTGTTCCATCGATCTATGTTTCTGTTTTTGTGCCAGTACCAAACTGTCTTGATTACTGTAGCTTTGTAATATAGTCTGAAGTCAGGGAGCCTGATTCCTCCAGCTCCATTTTTCGTTCTCAAGATTGCTTTGGCTATTCGGGGTCTTTTGTGTTTCCATACAAATTGTGAAATTTTTTGTTCTAGTTCTGTGAAAAATGCCATTAGTAGTTTGATAGGGATTGCATTGAATCTGTAGATTGCTTTGGGTAGTATAGTCATTTTCACAATGTTGATTCTTCCAATCCAAGAACATGGTATATCTCTCCATCTGTTTGTATCACCTTTAATTTCTTTCATCAATGTCCTATAATTTTCTGCATACAGGTCTTTTGTCTCCTTAGGTAGGTTTATTCCTAGATATTTTATTCTTTTTGTTGCAGTGGTAAATGGGAGTGTTTTCTTAATTTCACTTTCAGATTTTTCATCATTACTGTATAGAAATGCAAGAGATTTCTGTGCATTAATTTTGTATCCTGCTACTTTACCAAATTCATTGATTAGCTCTAGTAGTTTTCTGGTAGCAGTTTTAGGATTCTCTATGTATAGTATCATGTCATCTGCAAACAGTGACAGCTTTACTTCTTCTTTTCCAATTTAGATCCCTTTTATTTCTTTTTCTTCTCTGATTGCTGTGGCTAACACTTCCAAAACTATGTTGAATAATAGTGGTGAGAGTGGGCAACCTTGTCTTATTCCTGATCTTAGTGGAAATGGTTTCAGTTTTTCACCATTGAGGACAATGTTGGTGGTGGGTTTGTCATATATGGCCTTTATTATGTTGAGGAAAGTTCCCTCTATGCCTACTTTCTGCAGGGCTTTTATCATAAATGGGTGTTGAATTTTGTCAAAAGCTTTCTCTGCATCTATTGAGATGATCATATGGTTTTTCTCCTTCAATTTGTTAATATGATGTATCACGTTGATTGATTTGCGTATATTGAAGAATCCTTGCATTCCTGGGATAAACCCCACTTGATCATGGTGTATGATCCTTTTAATGTGCTGTTGGATTCTGTTTGCTAGTATTTTGTTGAGGATTTTTGCATCTATGTTCATCAGTGATATTGGCCTATAGTTTTCTTTCTTTGTGACATCTTTGTCTGGTTTTGGTATCAGGGCGATGGTGGCCTTGTAGCATGAGTTGGGGAGTATTCCTCCCTCTGCAATATTGTGGAAGAGTTTGAGAAAGATAGGTGTTAGCTCTTCTCTAAATGTTTGATAGAATTCGCCTGTGAAGCCATCTGGTCCTGGGCTTTTGTTTGTTGGAAGATTTTTAATCACAGTTTCAGTGCTTGTGATTGGTCTATTCATATTTTCTATTTCTTCCTGGTTCAGTCTCGGCAGGTTGTGCATTTCTAAGAATCTGTCCATTTCTTCCAAGTTGTCCATTTTATTGGCATAGAGTTGCTTGTAGTAATCTCTCATGATCGTTTGTATTTCTGCAGTGTCAGTGGTTACTTCTCCTTTTTCATTTCTAATTCTATTGATTTGAGTCTTCTCCCTTTTTCTCTTGATGAGTCTGGCTAATGGTTTATCAATTTTGTTTATCTTCTCAAAGAACCAGCTTTTAGTTCTATTGATATTTGCTATTATTTCCTTCATTTCTTTTTCATTTATTTCTGATATGATCATTATGATTTCTTTCCTTCTGCTAGCTTTGGGGTTTTTTTTGTTCTTCTTTCTCTAATTGCTTTAGGTGCAAGGTTAGGTTGTTTATTCGAGATGTTTCCTGTTTCTTGATGTAGGCTTTTATTGCTATAAAATTCCCTCTTAGCACTGCTTTTGCTGTGTCCCATAGGTTTTGGGTCGTCGTGTCTCCATTGTCATTTGTTTCTAGGTATTTTTTGATTTCCCCTTTGATTTCTTCAGTGATCACTTCGTTATTAAGCAGTGTATTGTGTAGCCTCCATGTGTTTGTATTTTTTACAGATCTTTTCCTGTAATTGATATCTAGTCTCATAGCGTTGTGGTCGGAAAAGATACTTGATACGATTTCAATTTTCTTAAATTTACCAAGGCTTGATTTGTGACCCAAGATATGATCTATCCTGGAGAATGTTCCATGAGCACTTGAGAAAAATGTGTATTCTGTTGTTTTTGGGTGGAATGTCCTATAAATATCAATTAAGTCCATCTTGTTTAATGTATCATTTAAAGCTTGTGTTTCCTTATTTATTTTCATTTTGGATGATCTGTCCATTGATGAAAGTAGGGTGTTAAAATCCCCTACTATGATTGTGTTACTGTCGATTGCCCCTTTTATGGCTGTTAGTATTTGCCTTATGTATTGAGGTGCTCCTATGTTGGGTGCATAAATATTTACAATTGTTATAGCTTCCTCTTGGATCGATCCCTTGATCATTATATAGTGTCCTTCTTTGTCTCTTGTAATAGTCTTTATTTTAAAGTCTATTTTGTCTGATATGAGAATTGCTACTCCAGCTTTCTTTTGATTTCCATTTGCATGGAATATCTTTTTCCATCCCCTCACTTTCAGTCTGTATGTGTCTCTAGGTCTGAAGTGGGTCTCTTGTAGACAGCATATATATGGGTCTTGTTTTTGTATCCATTCAGCCAGTCTGTGTCTTTTGGTGGGAGCATTTAATCCATTTACATTTAAGGTAATTATTGATATGTATGTTCCTATTCCCATTTTCTTAAATGTTTTGGGTTTGTTATTGTAGGTGTTTTCCTTCTCTTGTGTTCCTTGCCTAGAGAAATTCCTTTAGCATTTGTTTTAAAGCTGGTTTAGTGGTGCTGAACTCTCTCAGCTTTTGCTTGTCTGTAAAGGTTTTAATTTCTCCATCAAATCTGAATGAGATCCTTGCTGGGTAGAGTAACCTTGGTTGTAGGTTTTTCTCCTTCATCACTTTAAGTATATCCTGCCACTCCCTTCTGGCTTGCAAAGTTTCTGCTGAAAGAGCAGTTGTTAACCTTATACGGATTCCCTTGTGTGTTATTTGTTGTTTTTCCCTTGCTGCTTTTAATACGTTTTCTTTATATTTAATTTTTGATAGTTTGATTAATATGTGTCTTGGCGTGTTTCTCCTTGGATTTATCCTGTGTGGGACTCTCTGTGTTTCCAGGACTTTATTAACTATTTCCTTTCCCATACTAGGGAAGTTTTCAACTATAATCTCTTCAAATATTTTCTCAGTCCCTTTCTTTTTCTCTTCTTCTTCTGGGACCCCTAGAATTCGAATGTTGGTGCGTTTAATGTTGTCCCAGAGGTCTCTGAGACTGTCCTCAGTTGTTTTCATTCTTTTTTCTTTATTCTCTTCTGCAGTAGTTATTTCCACTATTTTATCTTCCAAGTCACTTATCCGTTCTTCTGCCTCAGTTATTCTGCTATTGATCCCATCTAGAGTATTTTTAATTTCATTTATTGTGTTTTTCATCGTTGCTTGGTTCCTCTTTAGTTCTTCTACATCCTTGTTAAATGTTTCTTGCATTTTGTCTATTCTATTTCCAAGATTTTGGATCATCTTTACTATCATTATTCTGAATTCTTTTTCAGGTAGACTGCCTATTTCCTCTTCATTTGTTAGGTCTGGTGTGTTTTGACCCTGCTGCTTCACCTGCTGTGTGTTTTTTTGTGTTCTTATTTTGCTTATCTTACTGTGTTTGGGGTCTCTTTTTCACAGGCTGCATGTTCGTAGTTCCCGTTGTTTTTGGTATCTGTCCCCAGTGGCTAAGGTTGATTCAGTGGGTTGTGTAGGCTTCCTGGTGGAGGGGACTAGTGCCTGTGTTCTGGTGGATGAGGCTGGATCTTGTCTTTCTGGTGGGCATGTCCACATCTGGTGGTGTGTTTTGGGGTGTTTGGCCTTATTATGATTTTAGGCAGCCTCTCTGCTAATGGATGGGGCTGTGTTCCTGTCTTGCTAGTTGTTTGGCATAGGGTGTCCAGCCCTGTAGCTTGCTGGTCATTGAGTGAAGCTGGGTCTTGATGTTGAGATGGAGATCTCTGAGAGATTTTCGCCGTTTGGTATTACGTGGAGCTGGGAGGTCTCTTGTGGACCAGTGTCCTGAAGTTGGCTCTCCCACCTCAGAGGCACAGCCCTGATGCCTGGCTGGAGCCCCAAGAGCCTTTCATCCACACAGCTCAGAATAAAAGGGAGAGAAAATAGAAAGAAAGAAAGAAAGAGGATAAAAAAAGTAAAATAAAATAAAATAAAGCTATTATAATAAAAAATAAGAAAAAAATTATTAAGAATAAATTTATTAAGAAAAAAAATTTTTTTTTAATTTTTAAAAACGATTCATTAATTTTTTATAATAAAAAATAAGAAACAAATTAAGAAAAAAATTTATTAAGAAAAAAAATTTTTTAATTTTTTAAAATAAAAAATATGAAAAAACTTATTAAGAAAAACAATTTTTTTAATTTTATAAATAGAAAATAAGGAAAAAATTATTAAGAAAACATTTATTAAGAAAAAACAAATTTTTAAGTTAAAAAAAAAAAACAAAAAAAAACGGAGGGACCAAACCCTAGGACAAATGGTGAAAGCAAAGCTATACAGACAAAATCTCACCCAGAAGCATACACATATACACTCACAAAAAAGGAAAAGGGGAAAAATTAATATATCCTGCTCCCAAAGTCCACCTCTTGAATTTGGGATGATTCGTTGTCTATTCAGGTATTCAACAGATGCAGGCACATCAAGTTGTTTGTGGAGCTTTAGTCCGCTGCTTCTGAGGCTGCTGGGAGAGATTTCCCTTTCTCTTCTTTGTTCGTACAGCTCCCGGGGTTCAGCTTTGGATTTGGACCCGCCTCTGCGTGTAGGTTGCCTGAGGGCGTCTGTTCCCCGCCCAGACAGAACGGGGTTAAAGGAGCAGCTGCTTGGGGGCTCTGGCTCACTCAGGCCAGGGGGAGTGAGGGGTACGGAGGCGGGGCGAGCCTGCAACGGCAGAGGCCAGCGTGATGTTGCAGCAGCCTGAGGCGCGCCGTGCTTCTCCCAGGGAAGTTGTCCCTGGCTCACGGGAGGCTGGCAGTGGCGGGCTGCACTGGCTCCCGGGAGGGGCGGTGTGGAGAGTGACCTGTGCTCGCACACAGGCTTCTTGGTGGCGGCAGCAGCAGCCTTAGCATCTCACGCCCGTCTCTGTGGTCCGCGCTGATAGCCGTGCCTCGCACACGTCTCTGGAGTTCGTTTAGGTGGCGCTCTGAATCCCCTCTCCTCACGCACCAGGAAACAAAGAGGCAAGAAAAAGTCTCTTGCCTCCTTGGCAGCTGCAGACTTTTTCCCGGACTCCCTCCCGGCTAGCTGTGGTGCACTAACCCCTTCAGGCTGTGTTCACGCCGCCAACCCCAGTCCTCTCCCTGCGATCCGAGCAAACCCCGAGCCTCAGCTCCCAGCCCCCACCTGTCCCCGCGAGCGAGCAGACAAGCCTCTCGGGCTGCTGAGTGCTGCTCGGCACTGATCCTCTGTGAGGGAATCTCTCCGTTTTTCCCTCTGCGCACCTGTTGCTGTGGGGTCCGTGCTGATCGCCGCGGCTCACGCCCGTCTCTGGAGCTTGTTTAAGCAGTGCTCTGAATCCCCTCTCCTTGTGCGCCGCGAAACAAAGAGGCAAGAAAAAGTCTCTTGCCTCTTCGGCAGCTGCAGACTTTTTCCCGGCCTCTCTCTCGTCTAGCCATGGCGCACTAGCCCCCTTCAGGCTGTGTTCACACCACCAACCCCAGTCCTCTCCCTGCGATCCGACCGAAGCCCGAGCCTCAGCTCCCAGCCCCCCCGCCCGCCCCAGCGGCTGAGCAGACAAGCCTCTCGGGCTGGTGAGTGCTGGTCGGCACCGACCCTCCGTGCAGGAATCTCTCCGCTTTGCCCTCCGCACCCCTGTGGCTGCGCTCTCCTCCGTGGCTCCGAAGCTTCCCCCCTCCGCCACCCGCAGTCTCTGCCCGCGAAGGGGCTTCCTAGTGTGTGGAAACCTTTCCTCCTTCACGGCTCCCTCCCACTGGTGCAGGTCCCGTCCCTACTGTTTTGTCTCTGTTATTTCTTTTTTCTTTTGCCCTACCCGAGTACGTGGGGAGTTTCTTGCCTTTTGGGAGGTCTGACGTCTTCTGCCAGCGTTCAGTGGGTGTTCTGTAGGAGCAGTTCCACGTGTAGATGTATTTCTAATGTATCTGTGGGAAGGAAGGTGATCTCCGCATCTTACTCTTCTGCCATCTTGCCCAGACCCCCTACACTAACATATCTGACACTCAATTTACTTATATACAAAGTTGAGGTAGTATTATTAAACTATTCTGAGAAGTTTTAATTAAATAACATTTTTTATCATATTTTATAAATGAAAAGCACAACTATGTTAACTCTGGAGATGCCTTAGTGCAATGTCTCAGTTGGAAAAATTATGTTTATAATAACTGATATTTATTAAGAACTTATTTATATTCTTTGTACCATTGTAAATACTTTATGTACTTTATATAATCCTTTCAACAAACCTATACATTTGTTGAATTTGAAATTTGTTGACCTATAACGTAGATATGACTATTATCCTAATTTTACACACTAAGAAAACTGAGTCAGAAATATCATAAACTAGTAAGAGTGTGAACCAGGAGTCTATATGAGGGGATATATTTAAGCTCTGGCATTCCATCTTGTTATAGGACTATCTCCTGATAATGTGAGGGGAAAACGTTGACTTCGCCTTTAAAGAGCAGGAAAACGGAGGAAAGAGAAGACAAAATGTACAATGTGAATAAAATTAGTAGAAAAGAATGACCAAATCATAATGAGAGAGAAAAAAGCTAAATCAGAATATTTATTATGTGCTTATTTTCCTCCTTGCAGCAGATAAGAGTAATGAAGTATACTACTGTCTTGCCATCTAGACAAGAAGTATACTACTGTCTTGATGAAGTATACTACTGTCTTGCCATCTTTATCTTGAAATATACTACTGATAAAGTTATACTACTGTCTTGCCATCTTTATCTTGAAAAGACAAGATAAAAACATGAAATAATTGGAGACAGTATAAAATCATATATTTAAGTACTAGATATAATTATGTGCGTGTGTGAGATTGAAACAAGTTAAATATTTTCCCTCATTCTTTTCTTTATTTTTTAAAAATTTCATTTGTAAAGATCAAAAAGGATAGTTGCTATTGTATGAAAAGCTCCAAGAAAAACACAGTTTAAGACACTGTGTCTAACTAAAACTAAAGGTACTGGTAATTGGAGGAGAGGGTCAAGGTGACCAGTGTTTCCTCAGACATCCCAAGATTTATCCCATTGACAGAATGCTCTGAACTGCAAAACAGAGAAGTTGCAACACTAAAGAAACCAAGTATTTTAATGTAATCTTTAAGGACAAAATAATAATAATAGGCCTCTTTCTCTAAAGACTGTTTGAAAAAGATGAAAGGAGGAGGAGAATTGAATCCCTCCTCTTCTTCCCCTGATGCCATGTCATTTTTTAAAAATTCATACTTTAGATACAAAATCAAATGCAAGCCAGTTTAGTCCCTGAGCACATCTATAGTATTGTTTTCAGTGTAGGGTCTACATACCATCATCTTCAAAGTCATCTAGGGTGCTTATTAAGTAGATTATTTTTTCTAGATGGCCAACAGGTACATGAAAATGTGCTCGACATCATTAATCATCAAGGAAATGCAAATCAAAAGCACAATGAGAGATCACCTCACACCTGTTAGAATGGCGATCATCAAAAAACAAGAGATAACAAGCTTTGGCAAGAATGTGGAGAAAAGGGAGCTCTTGTGCACTGTTGGTGGTAATGTAAATTGGTACAGCCACTATGGAAAACAGTATGGAGGTTTCTTAAAAATTTAAAAATGGAACTACCATATGATTCAGCAATCCCACTTCTGGGAAGGTATCCAGAGGAAATGAAAACAGGATCTCAAAGGGATATCTGTACTCCCATGTTCATTGGAGCATTATTCATATTAGCCAAGATATGAAAACAATCTAAGGCTCATCTATAGATGAGTAGATAAAGAAAATATGATTATATATTATTCAGCCATGAGATAATGGCTGGACCTTGAGGGTACAATATGGATGGACCTGGAAGGTATTATGCTAAGTGAAGTTAAGTCAGAGAAAGACAAATACTGTATGATACCACTTATATATGGAATCAAGAAAAAATTGATTCACTCTGGTGGATGAAATGATACACAAGATTGTGGGCACTCTGGGTTGGGACTGAGTCTTGGGCATCCATGTGCCTGTAAATGGCAACATTTCCCCAGTTCTCAACCTGCCGGCCCAAGCAACATGCCTAAGCTTCCCTCAGTTTCTTGCTTTTGTGAATACATCCTTGCCCTGAAGTGCAGAGAGCCTAAAGTGGTTGAAATCAAAAACCTATTCCTCAACTGATTCTTAGGGTGTGCTTGTAACCTCATGTAAGAATCATGTAAAACCCTCCCATAATCAGAAATGTGATCATAAAGTGCTTGGAAAAAATATAGACACTGAAAGTAACATATCGGGTTCTAACTATGTATTAGGCACTGGTTTAAGCATTCTCACATAGTCCTCACAGCAACCCAGAGGAAGTAATATTATAACCATTATACAGATGGGAAAACTGAGGCCAGAGAGATTAGGTAATTTGTTCAAGTCATTTACCTGATTAGTTGCAGCCCAGATATCAAAATCCAAATAATCTAGTTCCTGAGCAAGCACTTTGAACCAGCATACTGTATTGACTCTTCAATAAAGTATAAATAAATACAGTTAAAAATTACATAAACTTGTGATAAAGAAGATTTCTACATGTAGCACCAAAGGAGAAACAACATGAGAATACATAGTGTGGAAATAAATGAAGACTAGCCAAATAAGAAGAGCAAAGTTATTTATACAGAGCTTGCAATGGCAAGGGAGTCAGCCACTATCACTTGTGTTTTGGCAGAAACTCAGGCAGAGTGGGAAAGCTGTATGGTGGAAAAAAGAGAAGGATTCTGGTATGGCCTGATTGAGGCTGTTGGCAAGGGGAAGCTCTAAGCAGGATAACTAGAAGTGGGACATCTTATGTGAATGGTTAGGGGTACATATTTGGCTTTCTCTACTTGGTTCTAAGTTGAAAGTGGGGACAAAATTAAGGAAGCTGTCAGTTACTAATCATATCCTGGCCATTTGGGGCTGATTGATACAGAAGTCATTGTTTAGCTTCCTGGATTGACACTAGGCATAGCAATCTCTGTTCCTGCAAGTCTGACTTGTAGCAAACTGGCTTCCTAGTTGTTTATTGTAGGAGTTGGTTTCCTGGGAAAGTGGCTGCAGGTTGTGGATCAAAGTTCTTGTTTTATATATGGCCTGGTCATTGTTCTATTTATATGTTTAGTCTGTCAATCAATTTAAAAATAAAATGTAAAACTTCCTTGTCTATGGAAAAAGAAACAGAATAAATGTAGTTGAGATTGAACACTAAACTGGGAAAGATAATTACAGAATATATAAATATATGTTGATATACTATCATACAAAGAGTTTTAACAGCAATTGTTAAACATCTCAATTGAAAAAATACTCTGGACAATAACAGGTAATTCAAGAGAGAAGAAAATATATTTAACTTCAAAATATGCAAATAAAATGAGATTTAATTTTTAGCTTACTACATTGACAAATATTAAAATGACTGACAAAACTGAGTGACAGCATGGGTTGGAAGAAACAGACATTCTGATACACTGCTAATGGTAGTCTAAATTGGTCCAACTTTCCTGAAAGACAATTTGGCAACTGTATCAAATGCCTTAAACATATGCCTTCCTTTTGGGCCAGCAATGCTTTTCTAGGAATTTATCCTAAGAAATAATGAGACAAATGCACAAATATGAAGGGAGAAGGAGGAACGTAAAACAACCTATGATTCCAACAATAATGAACTCATTTATTATGGTACATTTTATATACAGTCCTTAAAATAGTAATGCAGAATTATATTAAGTGATATGGAAAGTTATGTATTAGGTGTTAAATTAGCATACTCTATTTGAGAAAACAATCTGGAAGAATAAACATCTAAAAGCTAACAGTTGTCTTTGAATGGATCATGGGGTTTGAAAATGTTTTTGTTTTTGAAAATAGACAAAATGTTTTTTGTCTATCAGTTATTTCTAATTTTTGACAATGAATGAGTATTGCTCAAAAATAACATCAGTGCTTTTAGTACACAAAAGTATAAAAATGAAAACATATATAGTTCACAATCTTTCCACCTACAAAATACCTATTGACATTTTAAAAAGGTAATCCATGTACCTTATTAGAATATTCAAATAATTGTTCAAAATGTTTATAATGGGTATCAGAGCTTTCCTCCTCTGCCTCTTGTCCCTCCCCCAAAGATAATTATTGTTAACAGAATTTTATGTATTGTTTGGTCACATTTTCAAGGGTGAAAAAGGTCCATCCATCAAAAAGGAGAAAAAAAATGAACCAACAATTTTAGCCTGATGTTAGTTGGCTCAGGAAATAAATCCCACCTTCTGTTTCTCTTTAGCTCTTGTCTGAATTCCCGAGTTTCCAACTCAGTGGCTTCATATTAGGATGATCTAAATTATACCTTACGATCTATATTAGAATACATAGCATTTTATGTCTTTGAGTTCAAATACCCATCTTTTTCTACCACTCATATTAAAAGTGCTTTTAAAAAGGCACAGCATTTCCTGTATACTGACTATATATTCATTTTGTTGTAGTCCTGATGCAGAGTTGCATCATTTTGCAGATTATCCATGATGCTAAAAATTCTTCCCACACTTGCATTTGACACAGGAATTGAAATAGAAAACTGAACCTATTTAAACAAATTTAGAGCTACAGTTTCTGTGCTAAAAACAAGTTTTGATTTTTTTTAGTGTTGTTTCCTCAAGAGAAATGATCATCTCATGTCCAAAGCACAGACTTTCTCATAAAGAGAATTTGAAGTGGGCTCTTATTTTCATGATGAAAACATTCAGTTATGAATTACTTCATCAAAAGAAGGAGATGACTCATGATTAGGCAAGCACAAAGCACCCAGAGCAATATATGGTGGACTTTCAAAAAGAAATTACTTCTCTCTATATATGAGAATTCTTGTATTCATATTTAATTCTTCACAGGTAAATTTACTGCCTACAAAAACTGGTAAACAGTTATTTTGCAATGTGTATAAAGCTCCTGCTGAAAAACTTAATACTGTTTTTTTTTTCTTCAGGAATTTTGGAACTAAATTAAAGAAAAAAATTCTTGGCTGATTGCAGATTTAATTTAATAAAGTTTCCAAATACTCCTTATCTTAAAAGTGGATTGTAAATATCAGAGCTAAACAAGAATCCAAGAGCTGCAGGTTTACATGAAGAAAGTCTATAGTTCTGCTGCATAGTTACATGTGTCCTCAGGGCATGGATTCAGACTGTGAGGTTTGGCCTCCTACCCTGCCTTGTAAAAAGGCATGATTGCGTTGATTAAATGCTCAGATGCCTGGCCAATCAGATCAGAAAGTGCCCTTGACTTTGACTGGAAAATCTAAGCTTCAGCTCTTCAGTAATCTCGGTAGCTCCTGCCATATACCGCCATGCCTGTCACTCCTGGGCCCTGGATTCTGGACATACATGCTAGCTACAGTCAGGAGCTTTCAGGTGAGGAGGTGCTTTCCCTAGCTTACAAAGGACAGACATCTTGCACAATATATAGATAACACATTGAAGCAGGCCTTATTAAGAACCTTTACTCCCACTGCTGAGACTCTAGTTTCATTAGAAATAACCTCTTCCAGGACTGTTTTGGCCTCAAATACGTCAACCCCTATGACTGTTCCTAGTTCTGATCATCTGAAGATCTGAAGTACTGAGTTATGGAAATCAGTCTTCTAAAGCCTACAGCCTCATGAATATCCAGAAGCGATACCATCTTCCATCACCTTTTCCTTAATGGATTACTAAATCATCACTGTCTGGCACCAGCTTATGTCTTGATTTGGCAGCACTGCATAAGGTCTCAAGGTTCCTGTCTCTCATCTATTATTATTTTATTGATGGAGTAACTATGTACCAAAACCTGGAAGACTACTACTCTTATACTTCCTATTGATAAAACACCTCTCCATAGTTTAGACCAGCTATAATAATTCGTTGTCTTCTCCTTAAGAATTGGCCTTTTCAAAATAATCATGGCTGCTTTTGCCATTAGAGTAGCTGAGTTGCATGGAGTATATGCTGAACAATCCAGGGGACACCATTTGCATGATAATATTAGTGTCGCCTCTGGAGTTGAGCAATGTGGTACTCTCACTGAACACAGGAATGTCACATCTAACCAAGACATAGAGGGTCAGAGGAGGTATCCCAGAAGTAATATAAAGGGATCCTTCTGACAAGCCCCAGTTCCACGTAGATGTCTGTCATTTTTCTATTTCCTTATCACACTGTGGTATAATTGCTTATTTTATTTCTTTACCTTGTCCACTTATCATAAGTTTCATAAAGACAGGGATTACTCATATTTTATCACCAAGTGATAGCAGGTGCTTTGCACATTTTAAGACTATTTGTTGAAAAAATAGACTAAAAGGCATTCAGTGGTGTGCGAAATAGAAAGAAAAGGAAGTAACTCTGGGGGATGAGATTCAAATAATAGGTGTCATGTAATTGTTGCCCCAGTGAAAGTTGTATGCTTATGTCAGTATCTATAGGTCTATATCTTGGAATGGTTAAAGATGAAAAAGGCCACAAATCCTCAAAGTTTCAAATCCAGCTACCCTCTCCAAGCTCACCCACCACATTTCCATAGCTCTTTTAGATGCTTAGAACACTGAGGCTGCCACTCTCTCTAAACCCATCAATACACTCCAATGAACCAAAATAGAACAATATACAATGAAAGTTGTGATAGGCACTAGTAACACCATGGCTAGCACTAGTACTTAGATCTGCTCCATGGGTATATAGCAAAGGATCATGCATATGAACTTGACTTTCATCTAGAAATATACCTGAGACTGAAGAGACCCTTGCTGGGGAAATCTAGAAAGTTTTCAATAGCTATGCACCAGGCTGTACATACCACAAGTGCAGGTACTATGCTTATTAATTTATTCATTCTCTTATTCATTCATTTAAATCTATATTATCTAACTTCCATATTCTAGGTACTATACTAGGTTTAAATACCCAGTGATGTGCAAAATGGGCATAATTTCCATACACATAGAACTTATGACCCAGAAGCTTTTCTATACACTAGTAATGAACTTTCAGAAAGAGAAAGCAAGAAAACAATTCCATTGAAAATTGCATCAATAAGAATAACATAACTGAGAATAAACTTAACCAAGGAGATGAAAGACCTATACTCTCAAAACTCTAAGACATTGATGAAAGAAATTAAATATGATACAGAGAAATGGAAAAATACCCTCTGTTCTTGGATTGGAAGAATTAATATTGTGAAAATGTCCATACTACCCAAAGCAATCAACAGATTCAATGCAACCTCTATCAAAATATGTGACATTTTTCACAGAACTAGGACAAAATAATCCTAAAATTTATATGGAACCATAAAAACCTTGAATAGCTCAAGCAATCTTGAGAAAAAAAGAACAAAGCTGGAGGTATCATGCTCCCTGACTTCAGACTATACTAGAAAGCTACAGTAATCAAAACAATATGGTTCTGGCACAAAAAAGACACAGAGATCAATGGAACAGTCAGAGAGCCCAGAAATAAACCCATGCACTTATGGTAAATTAATCTACAACAAAGGAGGCAAGAATACAATGAGGAAAAGACAGTGTTTTCAGTAAGTGGTCCTGGGAAAACTTGTCAGGTACATGTAAAAAACAAAATTAGAACATTTTCTCACACGATATACCAAAAAAAACAAAAAACAAAAAAAAAAACAAAAACAAAACTCAAAGTGAATTAAAACCTAAATGTAATACTGGAAACCATAAAACTCCTAGAAGAGAACCTAGACAGAACATTCTCCGACATAAATTGCAGCAATATTTTCACAGATCTGTCTCCTAAGGCAGAGGAAACAAAATCAAAATGAACAAATGGGACCTAATTAAATTTAAAAGCTTTTGCACAACAAGGAAACCATTAAAAAAACAAATACAACCTAGTGGATGGGAGAAAATACTTGCAAATGATATTGTTGACTATGGGTTAATATCCAAAATATATAAACAGTTCTTACAACGCAATATGGAAAAAACAAAAAACCCAATTAAAAATGGGCAAAGACTTGAATAGACATTTTTCCAAAGAAGGTATACAGATGGCCAGCAGACACATGAAAAGATGCTCAACATCACTCATCATCAGGGAAATGAAAATCAAACCCAAAATGGGATATCACCTCACACCTGTCAGAATGTCTATCATCAAAAAGACCACAAATAACAAATGTTGGTGAAGATGTAAAGAAAAGGGAGCCCTAGTATATTTTTGATGCGAATGTAAATTCTTGCAGCCACTATAGAAAACAATGTAAAGTTCCTCCTCCAAATAAAAAAATAGAACTACCAGATGATCCAATAATTTCATGCTGGGTGTATATCCAAAGAAAATGAAAACACTAACTCAAAGAGATACATGGACCCCAATGTTCATAACAACATTATTTACAATAGCTGAGATATGGAAGCAACCTAAGTGTCCCTCAACAGATAAATGGATAAAGAAGATGTGATTGATACACACAAACACACACACACACAATAGAATATTACTCAGCCATAAAAAGAATGAGATTTTGCCAATTGCAACAACATGGATGAAGCTGGAGGGTCTTATGCTTAGTGAAATCAGTCAGACAGAGAAAGACACATACTATATGGCATTACTTATATGTGGAATCTAAAAAAGAAAACAAGCAAATGAATGTAAAAAAAACAGAAACAGACTCACAGATATAGAGAACAAACTAGTGGTTACCAGAGGAGGGAAGGAATGAGGGAGGGCAATAAAAGGGTAGGGGACTAAGAGGTACAAACTATTTTGTAAAAAATAACTAAGCATCAAGGATATATTGCACAGCACAGGGAATATAGCCAAAATTTAATAATAAGTTTAAAAAAGTATAATCCATAAAAATACTGAATCACTATCCTGTACACCTGAAACTAATATAATATTGTAAATCAACAATACTTCAACAAATAAATAAAATAAAATAAAGATAATGAGACTGGGAACAAAAAGTTTATACTGTGTGTAAGAAAGATATCTAAAATGCATAGGTATAGAAAATGCTGAAATTCAGTGCATGGAAAAAGACACACCATTAAATCTTAATTAAAAGACAGTTGATATAGCACATTAATTAGCAACAAAAGATATCTTAAGGCAAATAGAATTAGTAGAGTTAAAAGGAATCATTTGAACTGATAAAAGATTCAATGATCAGACTGATACAGCAATTTAAAAATTATATGCCTATATTAGCAAAGTATCAAATTATTTAAAGCAAAAGTTGACAAAAGTGCAATGAGAAATTGATAAATTTCCAAAGTTAGGAAGTTCAACACTCTTCTCTTAGAAATTGATAGAAAAGCACTTAAAAATATCAGGATATAAACTATTAGAAAATGTAATTAACAAAGTTGACTCATCAACTGCAGAATGTACATTAATTTCAATCATGCATAAATCATTTATAAATAGTTAACACATACCAGGCCATAAAACATGTCTAAACACAAACTCTTCCAGAAAATTGAGGAGACTGTTTCCTATTATCATTTATAAGACCAGTGGTACTCTGATAGCAAAACCAGACTAACACATTACAAGAAAAGAAGACTACAGAACAGTATCCCTCATGAACATACATAAAATATTTTCAACAAAATTTTAGCAAATTATATCCAACAATGTATAAAGAAAATAATATAATATGACCAATTTGGGCTTATCCCAGGAATGCAAAGTTGGTTTGACATTTAAATATCAATCCATGTAATTGACCTTATTAAGACTAAACTTGCACACACACACACACACACACACTACCACCGCCACCCCCACCACCACGAACAACAACAGCAACAGCAAAGGAAGTGATTATCTCAATAGATACAGGGAAAGCATTTGAAAAACCCAACATCCATTACTGATAAAATCTTCCCAGAAAACAAGGAGTAGAAGAGATGTCTTGAATTGGATAAATGTCATCTACAAAAAGCTTTCAGCTGACGTCATTCTTAATGGTGCATAAAGTTAGTGTTTTCTCCTATGATCTTGAGCAAAGTAAAGATATTCATTCTCACCACTTTTATTTAACATTGTACTGGAGGTTCCAGTCAGTCCAAAAAGATAAGAAAAAGATTAAATAACATTGTAGGAAAGGAAGAATTAAAATTGTCTTAATTTACAGAAAACACAATTGGTTGTGTAAAATATCTTATGGACTCTAAAATAAATAAGAATAAATCTAATATGTGAGGTTAGCAAGGTTGTAGGATATAAGATCAACATACAAAATTAGTTGGATTTCTATGTACTAATAATCAGTAGTTAACATGCTAAAAATACCATTTACAATAGCATCAAAAATAGCAAATACTTAGAGATAAATCTGATAAAAATGTACAAGGCCTTTACACTGAAAAATAGAAAATTCTGAGAAAAATTAAGGAATCCCTAAAAGGATGGCGATACTGTGTTCCTATATTGGGTGACTCAATATTTTTAACCTGTCATTTCTCTCTAAATTGATCTATAGATTCCATGTAATGTCAATTAAAACCTTATAAGGAGATTTTTGTAGGCTAGTTTTTCAAAAGGCTAATTTTAACATTCATATTGAAATGTAAAGTATCTAAAGTAGAAAAAATGGCATTGAAAATGCAGAGTAAAGTTGTAGAACTTATATTACCTGACATTAAGATTTATTTATTTTAAAATTATAGTAATCAAGATACTGTGGTTTTGCCATGAAAATTGACAAATAGATCAAGGGAACCAAATCAAGTCCAGAAATAGACTTGCAAATAAATAGTTAATTTAAAAAAATTAATATATACTTATTTGAATTTGACAAAGGTATAGAGGCAATTCATTGGAGAAGCATAAATTTTTCAACAAATAGTTCTTAAAAAATTTGTTTATCCAGATGCAAAAAGGCCTCAATATTGATTCATTTCATTCAATTCATATCCCACACTATAGCAAAATTAACTCAAAATAGCTAATACGTTTAAATATAAGACCTAAAACCATAGAATTTCAAGAACACATAGAGTGTGTCTTAATGATCCTAGTTTAGGCAAAGAAAGGTTCCTTTGATAAAACAGTAAAAAGTACAATCTGTAAAGTAAAAGGACCAATAAATTAGACTTCAAAATTTCTGCTCTTTGAAATACACTGTTAGTAGAATGGGGAAAAAAACACTAAAGATTGTGAGAAAATATTTGCAAATCCCATGTCTAATAAAAGAATTGTATCTAGAAAGTATAAAGAATTCTCAAAACTCAAGAATAAGAAACCAACTGGCTCCCCCCCCAGAATAAACAAAGGGAATATTTGAAGTTACACTTTTTTTTTTTTAAGAGGAGTCAGGTCAGTTAATTAATTAATTAATTAATTAATTTGGTCACGCCGTGTAGCATGCAGGATCTTAGTACAGCATGGGTGGGACCTTAGTGCCCCAAACAAGGGATCAAACCTGTGCCCCCTGCATTGAGAGTGCCAAGTCTTAACCACTGGAGTGCCAGAGAAGTCCTTTATAAGAGACACTTTATAAAGTGATATACAGATTGAAAATAAGCATATGAAAAGATATTCAACATCTTTAGCCATTAGGGAAAGGCAAATTAAAACACCAATGATATACTCCCACACCTATTAGAATAGCTAACATTAAAAAGACTGACAATACCAAGTTTGACAAGGGTATGGAACAACTGAACTTTTGTGTACTACTGGTAGGAATGTAAAATGGTAGAACCATTCTGAAAAATAATGTGGCAATTTCTTAAAAGTTAAGTGTATTCCTACATATGACCCCAACTTTAAACATTTACATATTTACCCTAGAGAAATTAGAATGTTTATTCATACAAATAATCATACAACAATATTCAGAGCACCTTAATTTGTAATAGTCAAAAGCTGTACACAACTCAAATGCCCATCAATGGATGGATGAATAAACTAATTGTAGTATGTCAATATAATGGAATATTATTTGGCAATAACAATATCAAACTCTTGATATGTACAATATAGATGAATGTCAAAATAGTTAATTTTGAGTGAAAGTAGCTAGACCATAAAAAGTACATACTGTATAATTATACTTATATAAAGTTCTAGACAATGCAAACTAATCCATAGTGACAGAAAGTAATTCAGTGTGGTTCCCAGGAGATGGAAGTGGGTTTAAGGATGAGCCAAAGGGAGAGATTAAAAATGGACATGAGGAAACTTTTGAGAGTGATGTGTATGTTCATTATCTTGATTGTGGTGATAATTTACTAGTGTGTGTGTGCTTGTGTAAATACACACATATATATACACAAAGATAGATCAAAATTGCATACTTAAAAATGTACTTTTTAGTGTGTGTATGTTACACTTTAATATATTTTTATAAACTGCTGAGGACTAGACTAGAAATTAAAATTAAAGTCCAACACCAATCATGAATTATAAATTCAAAAATTCAAACAAAATATTAGCAAACGCAAACTCCAAGAATATACAGTACTGTATAAGAAAGATAATAGATCACTGCCAAGCTCAAATGTATCACAGGAGTACAAGTTTGATTTAGCATTAAAAATTAACCATTTTAAGCCATCAAAAATTTACATTACAGTGAAAAGTTATTAATTTTAATATACATAGAAAAAGAAGTTGACAAAAATCAACACCATTTCTTGATTTAAAAAATTAAAATATTTGGTGATCTAGAAGTAGAAGGGAACCTCATTAATATGATAAGAGGTATCTATAATAAAAGTTTCCAGAAACATTTAATGATCAAATGTTGAAAGCTTTCTTTTTGAGTTTGTGAATAAGACAAAGATCCCCATTATCATCACTGTCCTCAAGGTCTCAATCAATGCAATGAAGAAAAAGAGAAGCTAAAAGAATTTGAAATAAATAAATTCTTATTATCTGTAAGTGAGATGATTGTGAATCTGGAAAAATGTACAAATAAATTATTCAAATTTATGACAGAGATTAGCAAGTTCAGTATATACAAAAATCCTTATAAAATATCAATTGTGCCCAAGTGCCCATCAACAGACGATTGGCTTAAGAAGATGTGGTATATATTTACAATGGAATATTATTCAGCCATAAAAAAGAATGAAATAGTGCCATTTGCCGCAATGTGGTTGAACCAAGAGAATATTATACTTAGTGAAGTAAGTCAGGCAGAGAACGACAAATACTATATGATATCACTAATATGTGGAATCTAAAAATAATACAAATGAATCTAAATACAAAACAGAAACAGACTCATAGACATAGAAAATAAACTTACGGTTACCAAAGGAGAGAGGGAGGGAGGGATGGAGTGACAAATTGGGAGTATGGGATTAACAGATATAAATTACCATACATAAAATAGATAAGCAACAATGATTCACTGTATAGCACAGGTAATAATATTCAATATCTTGTAATAACCTCTAACGGAATATAACCTGAAAAAAAAAACTGAGTCACTTTGCTGTACACCAGAAGCTAACACAATATTATAGATCAACTATATTTCAATAAAAAAACAAATTATTTTTCTAGTAGTAACTAATCACTTGATTTTTTGTTATATGGACTTTTGTTGTGTATAACCAAAAGAATGTAGCATCAGTATGATATATTTTTATTCAGAAAACTAGAAAAACTTTAATTCTGAATTTCACTTAGAGGACTTTCTCTTAATCTTGCTAAGGAAAGAAGAAGTATAGCTTTAGCATTTGCATGCAGCCATGTCTAAGAAATGTAATATAGCTCCCTTGAGGATACACATAGACAAGAGAATGGAGTTAGCATCTATTATCAAATCTTGGCTATGTTCTATTTCCTGTGTTCTGCCAAATGGTGAGAATTATGAGTGTCTCTCATAGATGATACTCACTTAAGAAGACTTTAATTTGTTAATAGGGATAGCTGTCTTATCAAAATAGCATTGAATAGGGTTTAAGAACGTGGATTCTGAAGTCAGTCTACCAGTTTCTGAATGTCAGTTCCGTCACTGATTAGCTATGTAAACTTGGCCCAGTCACTTATCTTCTCTTGCCTTTAGTTCTATAAACTGGTAATAACAATACAATACTAATTCATTACTAAGAGTTGATAAGATATGACAATTAAGTGATTTAATAAAAGTCAAACACTTAGAATGATTCTTGGTATGTAGAAAGTACTATGTTAATATTAGCTATTAATTTTACTACCATATATTTTGTTGCTAATATTATTATGATTGAACAGTTATGAGAAGACAAAGCTATAGTAAATATAGCAGTCAGCTAAAAAAATGCAAGTCACTGTTCCAAACACTCTCTTCTCTTTACTTTCTGCATTTTACCCCACAATCCTCATCACATAATTAAGAATACAGAAAGAATATTCTGGAATGATGTCATATGTCTACACTGCTAACACACCTGGCCCTATACAGAGATAAGGACGTTCTTTTGTTTCCCTCCAGTATTTTCCTGTAATCTATGCAGTATTTTCTAAGCCATACTTCTTTGTATTAAAAATCATAAAGGTCTACAGAAAGATCTATACATGAATGTTTATAACAGCTTTATTCCTAATACTCTCAAACTAAGAAAAACCCCAAATTCTTGTCAATTGGTGAATGGATAAATAAATTGTGGTATATTCTTATGATGGAATACTGCTCAGCAGCAAAAGGAACAAACTACTGATAAATGTAATTCCATGGATGAATCTTAAAAGCAGTATGCTAAATAAAGGGAACTAGACACAAAAGAGTTAAAATTAATTAATTAAAAATAAAAGATCAATTGTATATTTATATGCAATCAAAACATTTAGTAAATAAATATTTTTAAATCTATCATTTATATATTTATATAAATTATCTAAAACCTGCAAATGAATCTAATAAAAGAAGTGCAAAAGCTTACAGGTAAAATTTATAACCTTATTGAAAAACATTAAAGAAGACTTAAGGACATGGAAATACACAGTGTTCATGGATTCTTCATAAAGTAATTTATACTTTCAATGAAACTCCAGTCATGATCTCAACAAGCTGAATTTTAAATTTATATGAAATTGCAAAGAGCTAAAAATATCCAAAAACATCTTTTAAGAAAACAAGATAGAAGAACTTTCTCTGTTATTATTACATATTGCAAACCTAGAGTAATAAGAACAGTGGTTTTGGCAAAAGTAGATCAATGACACAGAATAGAGAGCTTAGTATCAGCACTAAGTATAAATGGATACTTGACTTTTTACACAAATATTACTGCAGATAAGTGTAAAAAACTCAAAAAAATTAAATAAACTATGCAGGCATAACTGCTATCAATAATTTTTTTAAAAGTGAACTCTTGATTTGCACCATATTAAGAAAAATCAATTCTTGAAGGTCTAAATTGATCCTCAAGATCTACATTTTAAAGTTAAAAAACTATGATGTGTTTAAGAGAGAAATAGGAGAATGTCTTTAGACCTCAGGGTAGGAATGATTTCTTGGACAAGACACAAATTCCAGAGCCATAATGATAAAGATGTACAAAGAGGAGAGCGTTAAGTTAATAATTTCCATTAATCAAAAGACATTTTGGGGGCTTCCCTGGTGGCGCAGCAGTTAAGAATCCGCCTGCCAATGAGGAGACACGGGTTCTAGCCCTGGTCCAGGAAGATCCCACATGCCGCGGAGCAACTAAGCCCGTGTGCCACAACTACTGAGCCTATGCTCTAGGGCCTGAGAGCCACGACTGCTGAAGCCCATGCTCCTAGAACCCGTGCTCCGCAACAAGAGAAGCCAACGCAATGAGAAGCCCCGCGCACTGCAACGAAGAGTAGCCCCCGCTCGCCGCAACTAGAGAAAGCCTGCAAGCAACAATGAAGACCCAACGCAGCCAAAAATAAAATAAATTAATTAAAAAAAAAAAAAGACATTTCGTTATACAGAAAAGATAAGCTACAGAGTGGGAGAAGATTTTTGCAATACTTATAACTAACAAAGTATCCAGAATATATAACAGAATCCAAAATATATGTCTCCAAAAAAATGAAAGTGGCAAATGCAGATAACTCAACAGAAAAATTATCTAAGAGTTTTGAAGCGGTACTTCACAAAACAGCACATCTAAATAAGTGCTATGGACTGAATATTTGTGTCCTCCTAAAATGCCAGATTTTAATTGAAGACCTAATCCCCAGTGTGATGGTATTTGGAAGGGGGGGGGGACCTTTAGGAGGTAATTAGGTCAATAAAGTGGAACCCTCATGAATGAAATAAGTACCCTTATAAGAAGAGACAGGTAAGAAATGATCTCTCTTCATCATGTGAGGATACAGCAAGAAGGCAGCCATTTGCAAACCAGAAAGAGGGCTCTCACCAAGGACCAAACTGGCTGACACCTTGGTCTCATATTTCCTAGCCTACAGAACTCTGAGAAATAAATTTCTGTTGTTTAAGCCACCCAGTCTAGGATATTTTGTTACAGAAGCCTGAGCAGACTATGACAATGATCAATAAGTATGATAAAATTGACAATGAATATTCATTAGTAATGAGGGAAATGCATATTATAATTACAATGAGATTCCAATACACATGCTCCATACTGGCAGATACTAATGCATACTTGACTATACCAAGTGTTGGCACACATATATACCAAGTGTTGACACACATGAACTCTCATGTATCACTTGGGAATGGAAATTAGTACATTTTGCAAACTGGTATAGCATTATCTAGCAATGCTATAGTTGGGAGAAAAACTAGTAAAGTTGAAAAAATACACATATTCTAGTCTTTCCATTTCTAAGTGTATACTCTACAAATCTGCATTCTTATATGCAACAAGAAATAAGATATAAGAATGTTCAAAGCAGCATTTTTCAAATTTTTCAAAATCCAAAAAGAATCCTTTAATAGCAAAATGGATAAACAATTTGCAATATCAATAATGAATATTATACAGCAGTGAAAATTAATGAATAGTTCTATATACATCAATATGGTGAAACTTACAATCTTTATAGTGAAAGAAAAATAGCAAATAATAGAAAATATACACAGCCTGATTCCATTTATATAGTATTCAAAACAAGCAAAAGTAAAGTATTTTGCTTGGGGAGGCATAAACAAGAACTAAAACTAAAGAAAACAAGGAATTGATTATTATTAGTGTCAGGATAACGATTACCTCAAAGGGGAGGGAATAGTAGGAAGAGACACATGTGAGGGTTCTGGAATATTGATAATATTCTTTTGCTTGACCTATGTAACATTTACATGAGTGTTGTTTATAGCTGTTTACTAAACTGAAAATGCATTTTATGCACTTTACTAGATGTGTATGTATTCTATTTCATAATAAAAGTGTTTCAAAAGCAAAAACCACAGGTCTGTAAAACCTCATGAGAGGTGTTTGGGCTCCTTTCCTGTCTGGACCAGACCTCATGATATTAAAGCCCAAATATTAGTCTCTTATGAAGCATCATACGGCCTATCAGCAAAATGATTGGGTCAGGGTGGGAGTCGGGGTGGTATATGCATTTTTAAGCCCACTCCAGTGCTACCCATGTGTCAGAAGTGACCTCTCTGAAAATCATTTTTTCTGCTTCTTACACTCACCTATACTTACAATCTAAAAACCAACATCTGCAGACTGACTCACAAACTCTAAGAGAAAATGTAGAGCTACTTTGAGCTAAAGGTAAAGACATAACTTGAGTCTAACCAGTCATGATGGAACATTTCACCTACTCAGTGGAGCCTGCAGATTGTCCCTTCATGCGAACTGACAGCACCTTAGAGCATTGGATTGGTTCGGCAGTGAAGCAGGGAAAACTGTGTCGAAGTGAAAAATAATCTGATACACAAAAATGCTCTAAATCGTTTTAATGGTAGAGAAATGTTATGGCTGGTGTAAAAGCAAGTCATTACTGGAGGCAAATGACTGAACTAAAGAAATTTGATTTCCCCTGGATTTTAACTTCATGGGTGGTTGCCTACAAGAAAACTCAATATGTCTCTAAGACTTCTGCCTCTTTGTCAATTTGACTGAAATCAGCCTATGAAATCCAAATGATTTGATTCCACAAGAAACTAGGAATATATCTGAAGGCTATATTTTTAATCAAAATTCAGAATTCCTTGAAGAATATGGGTTTTTTTGGTCAGATTAATTTATGGAATCAAAAATTTCAGTTTCTTATGCATATAAACGGGAAAATTTGACCTCTGAAAGAGGTCAGTTTGAGATAAAACATAGTGAAACATCACTAGATGATGATACACAGGAGAACTATGTCTGGTCATTTGAAAAGTGCTAGTTTCTGGAACTAGAAAAAATGATATAAGGGGGAAAACTGAGAGGAAGATTCTTAACACTTATTATGTTTGTAATTTCAGTTCCAGGCTGGCAAAGTCATGAGTTTGTTGGATCTAGTGAAAAGATTACTGTCTAGAAAGGATAGTGGATCAAAGAGACTATAAGCTATCTGCATTAGTGTGCTTTGGTATAACATTCTAAAAGCAGAATAGATAGGAAATTAGGTAAGACATAGACATGACTCCTTGAGGTTTCTTCCCATAGGAAAGCAGATTGGAAAACTGCTCCATTAAATAATAAACTACTTGAGGCCATGGGCCATGCTTTTCTTTCATTCCAGTATTGTAACTGAACTTACAGTTACTCATACAGTATTCCTGTGAATCATCCACTCAAGGATTATTGATTTGCCAACAGAGGCAACTTGTTTATTGTTGAGCCACTGAAAAAGAAACAGTATGAAATAGAAGTACTTTTTCCTGCAGTTGTTATAGCAATTAACCCCATATCGTTCGCAGAAGCTAGCACTTCCATTTCAAATCACACAAAGAATATCTTGCTTACATTAGGATTTACTTTATTTTAGGAAGGTGATCATGAAAGATGATTAGCAAGACTGCTTCAGTCCCCTGTAAATACTGAATGAGGATTTTGGCATCTTCCATTAACAATTGGCCCAGGTTTAAGAGAGGCAGGGAGAAAAACAGAATGTCAGGGTAAATCTGTTAGAGTATTTTAGCTACATTGCAATTCCAATTGACTTCAATAAAAAGGTCCTTTATTGGCTTATCTAACTGGAATCCCAGAAATGGGATGGGCTTGAGGGTAACCATAAGATTGTGACTCTGGCAATTTCTCTGCAATTTCCCTGGCTGTGTCCCCTTCTAAGTAAAGATCACATCTTTGGGCACTTGTCCTCTGGAGAAAAATGCCTGTGCTGGTTCCTGGCTTCATATCTACCTCTCACATTGTCCTGAGGAAGGAAGAAAATGTTCTTAACACAGACTTCTAATCTAAGGAAGTGTCCTGAAATCCATCCTAACTCGGCTGTTCCTATTACTTGCTCATTCCTGGACCAGTGACTGTGGACAGGGCAATAGAATGGGCTGATTAGCACAAGCCAAGAAGGCTGGGCCTTGAAGCTGGGAGAAGTCAGTTTTTCTCACAGTTTCCTAAATGAATAAGAGCAAAACTCTGAACCAAAATTTAGAATTTAGATATCATAGGAAATAGAAAAATTATTCTGGGTAGGCAAACCATAAAGAAGAAAAAAAAAAAAAAAGGAAGAAGAAGAAAGAAAAGAAAGGAAAAGAAAAACCTATAGCAATGGTTCTCAATTTGGCTGCACATTAGAATCACCTGGGAGCATTTACAAATTTTAATGTTCAGGCCAAAACCTTGGGTGAGGGCAGTACTTTTTAAGGTTCCACAGTTGATTCAATGCTCACTTCCTTGAGACCACTACATTGCATGGGAAGAGTTTATTACAGGAAGACAGAACTAATATCTGTCAGCTTCTCTTATCACGTGGGTATTTTGAAGAGAGATGAGTTGGTTTTATTTCCCAAGCTCTGGCAGCTTAAAGCCACCTGAACTGACAGCTGTATTTCCCCTTACAAAGTGGCTTAAATGTAGTGGAACTGTACTTTTCTAGCCTCACAATGAACAACACAAAGGTTACAACAGTGCCTAAATCCCACATGGGAAGCATAGAGAAAGTCATTGTAAGCACTGCTTTTCCAGAGCAATGGAAAATAGAGGGGGATTACAGTTGGGTTTAAAATACCATTTCTTTCCCTCTACCATTGGCAATATTTGTAGAGTCTGCAACCGCGGGTTCAGCATGGTCAGCTGTGGCATGGCTTAGTTTTGTTTTGCTCTCTGATCTCATCACTATCGTTTCATCCATTTACTACCCATTTTCTCACTCTGTTTGGTGCTTGGGATTCCGTAGTTTCCCTCCTGAGAGTTTAGCAGATAAATCAGGCTGAATTACAGCACGGAAAAACCAAAACCCTCTTCAGACTTGTACTTTCCTGTTTTTCTTCTTTTGGGGGGCGGGGGGAGTGGCAGTTATAAGAGGAATAAGAAAATAGAAAATAGATTTCTATTGTTTGATTTATAAAACTGATTGGGCTTTTTTGGAAAGTCTTACTTTCTCTTTCGATTCATTTATTTCACTTGTGTTCAGAAAAAGATCAGCTAATATTGTCCTTCATTTCATCCTAAATTAATTCACTCACCCAGTAATTTATTCATACAACAAAAAATTATTGAATGCCTAATATATGTCAGGTAATGTACTGGGGTAAAACTAAAAAAATAAAGTCTCTGTCCTTATGAAGCTTATATTCTAATGAGAGAAGACAGTCTATAAACAAATATACAGTAGGTCAGGTAGCAGTAAATTTGATGTGGAATAATAAAGGAAGTTAAGAATGAAAGAGAATCTTGGAGGAAGGGCACAGTGGGAAAGAATGGAGGTTATCAGTTACTATTTTAAATAGAATGATGAGGGAAGAACTCCAACTAAGGTGACATGTGAAGAGAGACCTGAAGGAAATGATTGAGCAAGCCATGGGGACATCCGGGGGAAACATTGTAGACACAGCAAACAGCAGGTGTAAAGACCCTGAGGTGGGAGAATGCTGGTGTGTCTGAGGGACGGTGAGGCTAGCTGAGTGGGAGGAGAGTAGAGGAGGAAAGTGGTTGGACAGAGAGAACAGGGGTCAGCTTATGTAATATCTTATGTACCATTTGCAGAACTTCAGACTTACTTTAAAGGAGAAGCTTTAACTTAAAGGAGAAGCCATTAGAAGATTCTGAACAAAGGAGTGACATCATCTGACATATTTGAAAGGTATTCTCTGTTGAGAAAAAGCTAAGGATGGCAAGAGTAGACTCACAGAGGGTTAAATATTTATGGTTTAATAATTTTACCTTTAATATTGGGTTAGGGTGTGAGATAAGATTATGGCTCGATTTGTTGAATACATTCCTTCTTGGTAAGTTAGGTTCCTTTGCCGTAAATTAAATTTTCATACTGAGCTATAATCTGTTTCAGAGGCCTTATCCAGTTCATTGAACCATTGATTATTGCACTAATACCTTAATTACTGAATTATTGTAGCTCTTATTGTATAGTGATAAAGTGTTTCCAGTGAATATTTGATCAATCAGAAAATACTCACCATATAATATTAAATCACCAGAAGGAAATATACAGAAATACAAATAGTGATGTTCAATGGTAGTATTATGATTTTTTCTTTATGCTTCTATATAGCTTCGTAATTTTCCATGATAATCATATATTTAATTTTATGATTAGACAAAAAATGTATAAACATCCAAACAAGACAAACAATTCTCTCCCTTACCACAAATACTCATCCTTAGTATATTCATAACGCTGTGTTATTTTAGTAAATATAAATGCTTTGAAGAAAAACTGATTTCTCAATAAATTAAGAATTCCAAGCTCATATATCTCTGCCTGTTCAACATTTCAACTTGAACATCTAATAAGCAAATATCAAACTCAACATGGCTGAAAAAAAGTCTTAAATCCCCTCTCCTCAAAACTGCTTCTCTGCACATTTTCCTAATGTGGTAAATGGCACCACTTGTCACCTAGCTGCTCAAGTCAAAAACCTTTCTCTCATTTTGACTCCTCATTTTCTTTCATGCATGACCGCTGACTATTTAGCAAAATTTGTTGGTTCTCCCCTAAAAAACCTCAACCAAATCTTTTTATTTCTCGCTACCTCAAAGGCTACCACCTCCTAATTCATCTTCCCCTGCTATACTCAATTTTCCATACAGCAGCCAGAGAGATGGTTAAAATACCTGAATCCGATCATGTTAGTCACTCCCACAAAACACTTCAATAGTTTCCTATCACACTAAAAATAGAAACCAAAATCTTTCCATGGCCAACTAAGTCCTACTTGTTTGTTTCCCTGAAGGACTCCTCCCCTTCTGACCAGACTCCATCCACCCTGGCCTTCTTGATGTTTCTCAACTTAACTAAAGGCATTTATTTAAGACTTTTTGCATTTCCTGTTCTTTCTGCCTGGAATGCTCTTCTTCCAAATATTTTCATTTGTTGTTCCCTTACATCGTTCGGTCCCTGCTTAAAATACCACCTCTTCAAGAGAGGACTTCCATGACCAGGCTTTTAAAATATAACACTCAAAATCATGCTCCATCTTTTTACCTGGCTTACATTTCCTCAAAGTATTTGTCATTACCTACTTATATATTTTGTGTTGGTCCTTTTTTTTCATTGTCTCCCATCTCACTTGAATAATATTATTCAAAAGAATGAGTTTAAAAACAAAGGAGGACACTACATTTTACCTAAAATGTATAATGATTAGAAACAACCAAAGGAGATATACATAGGAAAATATCTATCCCTAGAAATGTATGACAGTCACTAGGAAGTGCTCAGTTTCTTAATTTATTGTTATGTCCAGCCTTCTGAGCATAAACATAAGTATTCAATTCCTTTCTATTACTTGTTATTTCTACAGAAAGCAAATTCAAGGTTTTTAAAAGATTTACTTCTTTTTTTTTGCTTTTAAATTTAAACCATATTTTCTTACTAACAGGAAAAACCACCAGCTCTCTGTCCATAGTTCAGGGTCATCTCTCTCTATCTCTCCACCTTCATTACTCACTCCTAAACACAATTGTATCTTCATCTTCTTTTTTAGCTTCAGTCTATATTTAGTGTATCAACTAGGGCCCAACGTAGGAAACAGAAAATATCCAAGGTATGACAAGCAGAAATATCTAATAAAGGGAACTAGGTGCTGACAAGTTTATAGACATGCTGGAGAGAGAAAGTGTGCCATCACTGGACTTTTGGTTTCAAAAGTTGCCCATCCAGCTGTGATTCAGAGACCCAAAACTATTGCAGTTATTGCCACCACCCCTGCCTCTGCCAGAGAGATGATGGAGAAATGAGAAGAAAACATTATTTTTTTTATATCTGTGATGGATATAATCAAGATTTTAAGAGAAATATTGTAGTTACAAAGCAGAAATAAGAGGTTCTTAAGAAATAAAGAAGGAAAGGGAGGAAGGAGGGAAGGAAAGAGAGAAGGAGGGAAGGAAAAAGAACAGAGGGAGTTTTAAACTATGATAGTAGAAGTGATATATATATATATATATTTTTTCTAGCTTTTTGTAGAAAACTTGAAAGATAAAATTATGAAAAATCTTTCCAGGAATAGAATAACAAGACCACTTACCTTTCATTTTATTGAAATATAGTTGATGTACAATATTGTTAGTTTCAGGTGTACTACATAATTATTAGATATTTGCCTACATTGTGAAATGATCAGTGTAATAAGTCTAGTAACCATCTGTCTTCATACCAAGTTATAACTATATTATTGACCACATTCCTTATGCTGTGTATTATATCCCCATGACTTATTATTATATAACTGGAAATTTATATCTCTAATCCCCTTCACCTATTTTGCCCACCCCCACACCCCTCCTTTCTGGCAACCACCCATTTGCTCTCTGTATCTATAAGTCTGTTTTTATTTTGATTTGTTTGTTTTGTTTTTTAGAGTCCACATATAAGTGAGATCATGCAGTATTTTACTTTCTCTGTGTTATTTATTTCACTTAGCATAATACCCTCTAGATCCATCCATGCTGTCACAAATGACAAGGTTTCATTTGTTTTTATGGCTAATATTCCATTATATATGTGTGTGTATATATATATATATATATATATATATATATATATATATATATATATATATATATACACACACACACACACACATATATATATACACACACACACATATATATATGTATATATATATACTGCATCTGCTTTACCGATTCATCTGTTAATGGATACTTAAGATTGCTTCCAAATCTTGGCTATTATAAATAATGCTGCAATAATCATAGGGGTATATATATCTTTTTGAATTAGTATTTTCATTTACTTTGGATAAGTACCTAGAGTGAAATTGCTGGATCATACAGTAATTCTATTTTTAATATTTTGAGGAACCTCTATACTGTTTTCCGTAGTGGCTGCACCAGTCTACAATTCTAGCAACAGTGCACAAGGGTTCACTTTTCTCCACATGCTTGCTGAAATTTGTTATTTGTTATCTTTTTTGATAATAGCCATTCTTACAGGTATGAGGTAGTATCTTATTGTGGTTTTGATTGGCATTGCCTTGATGATTAGTGATGTTGAGCATCTTTTTATGTATCTGTTTGCCATCTGTATGTACTCTTTGGAAAAATGTCTATTCAGGTCCTCTGCCCATTTAGTAATGCTTTTTTTTTTTTTTTTAAGTTGAGCTGTATGAGTTTTTGTATATTTTGGGTATTAACCTCTTACTGGATATTTCATTTGCTGTGCAAAAGCTTTTTATTTGATGTAATCCCATCTGTTTATTTTTGCTTTTGCTTCCCTTGCCTGACAAGATATGTCAAAAAAATATTACTAAGATCAATGTCAAAGAGCTGTGTTTTATTCTAGGAAATTTATGGTTTCAAATCTTACATTTAAGTCTTTAACCAACTTTGAGATATTTTTATATATGGTGTGAGAAAGTAGTCCAGTTTGATTCTTTGCATGTAGCTGTTCAGGTTTCCCAACATTTTTTGTCTTTTCCAAATTGTATATTCTTACCTTCTTTGTTGTAGATTAATTGACCATGTAAATGTGAGCTTATTTCTGGGCTCTCTCTTCAATTCCATTGAACTATGTGTCTATTTTTGTGCAAGTACCATACTGTTTTGATTACTTTAGCTTTGTAGTATAGTTTAAAATCTGGGACCATGATGCCTCACAGCTCTGTTTTACTTTCTCAAAACTGTTTTGGCTATTTGGGGTCTTTTGTGTTTCCATAGTAATTTTAGATTTTTTTGTTCCAGTTATGTGAAAAATGCCATTGGTGTGCTGATAGGGATTACACTGGATCTGTAGATTGCCTTGGATAGTATGGTCATTTTAACGACATTAATTCTTCAAGATCATTAGCACGATGTATCTTTCATTTGTTTGTGTTGTCTTCCATTTCTTTCATTGATGTCTTATAATTTTCTGAGTACTTGTTTTTTATCTCTTTGGTTAGATTTATTCTTAACCCATTTTATTATTTTTGATGCAGTTGTAAATGGGATTGTTTTCTTAATTCTCTTTCTATAGTTTGTGGTTAGTGTGTAGAAATGTTAGTGTATAGATTTATGTATATTAATTTTCTATCCTGCAACTTTACTGAATCCATTTATTAGTTCTAATAGTTTTTATGGCATTTTTAGGATTTTCTATATATAGTATCATGTCATCTGCAAGCAATGACAGTTTTACTTCTTTAATTCCAATTTGAATTCCTTTTATTATTATTTTTTCTTGTTGGTTGCTGTGACTAGGACTTCCAATACTTTGTTGAACAAAAATGGTGAGAGTGGGCATTCTTAACTTGTTTCTGATTTTAGAGAAAATGCTTTCAGCTTTTCACCATTGAGTATGATGTGGCCTTTATTATGTTGAGGTATGTTCCCTCTACACCTACTTTGTTGAGAAGTTTTTGTCATAAATGGAGATTGAATTTTGTCAAAACCTTTTTTCTGCATCTATTGAAATGATCATATAATTTTTATTCTTCAATTTGTTAATGTGGTGAATCACCTGGATTGATACTGAACCATCCTGGCATCCTTGAGTTAAATCCTGCTTGATCTTGGTATATGATCCTTTTAATGTCTTGTTGAATTTGGTTTGCTAATATTTTGTTGAGGATTTTTGAATCTATGTTTATCAGTGATATTGGCCTGTAATCTTCTTTCTTCACAGTGTCTTTGTCTGGTTTTGATATCAGGATGATGCTGGCCTCATAGAATGAGTTTGGAAGCATTCCTTCCTCTTCAATTATTTGGAAAAGTTTGAGAAGTATATGTGTTAACTCTCCTTTAAATGTTTGGTAGAATGCACCTGTGAAGCAATCTCATTCTGGACATTTGTTTATTGGGTGTTTTTTGATTACTGATTCATTTTTAATACTGTTAATCAGCCTGTTTATATTTTCTATTTCTTCCTGATTCAGTCTTGGGAAATTGTATGTTTCTAGGAATTTATGCATTTCTTCTAGGTTGTCCATTTTATTGGTGTATAATTGTTTGTAGTAATCTTTTATGATCCATTGTACTACTGCAGTGTTGATTATAACTTCTCATTCACTTATAGTTTTATTTATTTAGGTCCCCCCTTCCTTTTTTTCTTGATGAGTCTAGCTAAAGGTTTATTTATCTTTTCAAAGAACCAGCTCTTAGTTTCATTGATCTTTTCTATTGTTTTTTTGTCTCTAACTTGTTTGTTTCTGCTCTGATCTTTTTAATTTAGTTCCTTCTACTAATTTGAGGCTTTGTTCTTTTTTTTTCTAGTTCCTTTATGTGTAAGGTTAGATTATCTATTTGACATTTTGCTTTTCTTGAGATAGGCTTGTGTGGCTATAAACTTCTCTCTTAGAACTGCTTTTGCTGCATCCCATAAACTTTGGATTATTGTTTCCATTTTCATATGTCCCCAGCTATTTTTTATTTATTCTTTGATTTCTTCATTGACCTATTGGCTGTTTAGCAGCATATTGTTTTGCCTCCATGTTTTTGTGTTTTTTGCAGTTTTTTCCTTATGGTTGATTTCTAGGCTCATAGCGTTGTGGTTGGAAAAATGCATGATATGATTTCAATCTTAAATTTATTGAGACTTGTTTTGTGGCCTAGCATGTAATCTATCCTGGCGATTGTTCCATGTGCCTTTGAAAAGAATGTGAAGTCTGCTGCTTTTGGATGGAATGTTTTATATATTTATTAAGTCCATTTTCTCTAATGTGTCATTTAAAGCCAGTATTTCCTTATTGATTTACTGTCTGGATGATCTGACTATTGATGTAAGTGGGGTGTTAAAGTTCCCTACTATTATTGCTTTTTCCTTTTATGTCTGTGAATATTTGCTTGATGTATTTAAGTGCTCTTCTGTTAAGTGCATATATATTTACAAATGTTATATTTTCTTATTGGATTGATCACTTAATCATTAAGTAATGCCCTTCTTTGTCTCTTATTACAGTATTTGTTTTTTAAAGTCAATTTTGTCTAATATAAGGATTATACCCCAGCTTACTCTTCATTTCCATTTACATGGAATACCTTTTTCCATCTCCTTACTTTCAGTCTCTGTGTGTCTTTAGATCAGAATTGAGTCTCTTGTAGGCAGCATGTATGTATGGGTCTTGTTTTTTATCCATTCAGCCACTCTAGGTCTTTTGATTGGGGCATTTAGTTTATTTACCTTGTGTATTTATTGCCATTATTGTCATTTTTTGGTTGTTTTCTGGTTGTTTTGTAGTTCTTTATGTTCCTTTCTTATTCTTTTGCTCATTTTCCTTGTGATTTGATAACTGTCTTCAATGTTATGTTTGAATATTTTTCTCTTTTTGTTTGTGGTTACCATGAGATTCACATATAATAACATATAAATATGACTATTTTAAGTTGATGATATCTTAAGTTCAAACACATTCTAATAACCCTATGCTTTTATTCCACCACCCCATGTTTAATGTTTTGACATCATATTTTACATCTTTTTATTTTGTGCATATCTTACTATTGATTGTGGATATAGATGATTTTACAACTTTTGTCTTTTAAACTTTCCTCCTTTCCTGTATGTTTGCCTTTACCAATGAGATTTTTCCTTTCCTAATTTTGACGTACCTAGTTGTGGTCTTTTCTTTCTGTTTAGAGAAGTCCCTTGAACATTTCTTTTGAAGCCAATGTAGTGCTGAACTCTTAGCTTTTACTCATCTGTAAAACTCTTTATCTCTCCTTCAAATCTGAATGATAGCCTTGTTGGGTAGAGTATTTTGGATTGTAGGTTTTACTTTCATCTCTTTGAATGTATTATGCCAGTCCTTTCTGGCTTGCAAAATTTCTGCTGAAAGGGCAACTGATAGTCTTATAGGAGTTCCCTTTTATGTGACTAGTTGCTTTTCTCTTGCTGCTTTTAAGATTCTCTGTCTTTAGTTTTTGCTGTTTTGATTATAATGTGTCTTGGTGTGGACTTTTTCGAGTTCATCTTATTTGGTACTCTCTGTGTTCCTGGACCTGGATGTCTGTTTCCTTTTTCAGAGTATGGAAATTCTCAGCTATTATTTCATCAAATATGTTTTCTGCCCCCTTTTCCCACTCCTCTCCTTCTGGGACTCCTATGATGCAAATGCTAATATGCTCGATATTGTCTCAGGGGCTCTTAAACTATCCTCATTAAAAAAGAAAAAAATTTTCTGTTCAGTTTGGGTGAATTCCATTACTCCATCTTCCAGCTTACTGAAACACTTCTCTGTATCATCTAATCTACTGTTGATTCCTTCTAATGTACTTTCTACTTCAGTTATTGTATTTTTCGACTCTGTCTGGTTCTTCTTTATATTTTCTAACTCTTTGTTAAAATTCTCACTCTGTTTATCCATTCTTCTCCTGAGTTTGTTGAGAATCTTTATGGTCTTTACCTTGAACTATTTGTCAGGTAGATGGCTAATCTCCATTTTGTTTAGTTCATTTTCTGAGGCTTTGTCTTGTTCCTTCCTTGTTTGGAACACATTCCTCTATCTCCTCATTTTGCCTAATTCTCTGTGTTTATTTCTATGTATTAGGTCAGTCAGTTATGTTTCCCAATCTTGGAGAAGAGATTTAATACAGGAGATGTCCTTTAGGGTCCAGCAGCACACTCCTCTCTGGTCACCAGAGCTGTATGCTTTAGGTGTGCCCCTTAAGTAGGCTGCGTGGGCCTTTCTATTATGGTAGGGCCAACTACTGTGGGCATGATGGTAGATGGAGCTGACCCCTGGACTGGTTGACTGCCAGACCCTGCCTCCTTTGGTGGCTGCTGGCCCACTGGTGGGCATGGCAGGGTCCAAGTGGGTGTGGGGAGGGCCTGGGGCTGGTGCCAACCTGCTGGGGGCAGGGCTTGGTTCCTGAATGTCTGGCTGTGCAGGGGTTTCAGGACTAGTGCCAGACTGCTGGTAGATAGATAAGCCCCTGACACTAATATGCTAGAGGGAGGATTCCAAAATGGCACTTGCCACAAGCATTAGTGTCCTTGTGGTAGAATGAGCTCCCCAAAATGTCTGCCACCAGTACCTATGTACCAAGGGGAGTCCCAGTTGCCTCCTGCCTCCTTGGGAGGCTCTACAAGATCAGCAGTGGGTCTGACTCAGGCTCCTTTTAAAGTATATATTTTCTGCTAGTCTTGAGTTCATTCTCATATATAGTTGCTCTGTAAATAGTTGTCATTTTGGTGTGACCATGGAAGGAGGTGAGCTCAGGATCTTTTTACTCCACCATCTTGGCCACACTTCTGTCCACTTACCTGTTCACTTTTTCCTTTATACTTGTTGGTTTTTCTATTTCTGTTTCTTATATCAATTGCTTCTCTTTTAAACACACACATGTTTAGATTCTTGAGAGATGATACTTGATTTTTTCTGCTTGTCTTTTCATGCCAAGGCACATTATAGGTCACTGAACAGCCTATAGATTGATTAGGTTCTGACCTCTAGTTATCAACTGAGGATTGTGGGATAAGTTCCTGCATAAAAACTTTGGCCTGTTTGTGTTGTTTCTTTAGCAAGGAGTATGAACAAGGCAATTTTACTCTGAGCAGTGATTCTTCATCGGTATCACCTGAGAATTTGTTAGATGTACATTTTGGGGCCCCATCCAAGGTCTACTGATTTGTAAACTCTGGGCATAAGTTACAGCCATATATATTTTAGCAAGACCTCTGAGTGATTCTGATACACACTAATGTTTGAAAACTACTACCTTAGAAAAGGGCTATCACAGTATTATTCAGTATTTAGTTTACATAATCTCTCTGTATCTATGATTTTCCACTGTTAAAAAGTAATAACATTAACTCCCTTTCATTTTTTTTTGGAAAATGTACTGGCTTTTTCTATATTAACTCTTCTTAGCTGTGGGATGGGTATGGATGGAATGCAGGTGTATAATTATAACAATGTGATTCTAATTATATACCTGCCTGATAAGACAACACTGATATATACAAAACTTCTAGCAACTTCCAGATACATTCTAAGTAACAATAAATGTTAGTTTTCTTGATTATTTCCAACCACAGGAAACTCATTCCTTTTATTTTAACTTTACTGACCCACCTAGCCATAGGTTCATATTCTTCCCAATAGAGCAATGCAGAATGGATTTAGATTCAACTGTCACTTACTGAGAATCTAGCATGTGCCATGTTTTCTCTTTTAGATCTCCCAGTTACTCTGTGTAGTAGACATTCTTAGACCCTTGCTATGTAAAAGCCCTTGAAACATTTGTAGACACCCTTATCCTCACTTTCCAAGCAAAACAACTCTAACTCTGTCAATTGCTTCTCATGTGATATAGTTTTAAGGCTTTCTAAATTCTGGTTGCTTTCCCTAGATCATATTTCAGCTTCCTAACATGGGGCTCAGTTCCTCATATTTTAATATTAAATACTTCATATATAAGCAATGATCTAACACATATAGCATATTATCTCTTGTTCTGGACACTATATCCCTCTAAATAAACCTAAAAATTACCTTCAACTCTGAGCCACATAACTGTGGTTCATATAAACTGATGTCTTAACAGGTCTCTCCTGACATTATTTTTTATAACCAAAGTGTATGTTACATCTATTCATATTAGATATCATTTTAGTAGATTTAGTCGTCACTCCAATCTGTTATGATTTCTTTGAACTTTGATTCTCTCTTCCCTTCTTTTTATTACCTATTCCTCCCATATGTCTGTCATCTGCAAAGCTTATAATTCTGCTTTTATGTCTTTGTTCAAGTTATTGATAAAAATGTTAGGTAGAACAGATTCCCATAATAATGCACATAATACTAATATTTTATATTTGCATGATGCTAAACCATTCACAAAGCATATTCATATACATGATCTTATTTAATACTATTATCCTGGGTGGTAGGAAGGGCAACCATTTTTGTTTTCTTCTCTTATATTATGGATAAAAAATTTTGATGCTAAGAGAACATAAGTCACACCACTACTGGTAGAGAGTTAGTGGTACTATAACTTAAGTGTTTTAAAGTGGTTTATGTTTATAGTTCTAACCAACTATGAATTTGAATCCACCTAGCTATATTACCATTCAGTGCATATTCATGCATCTGTAATTAGTTTCCTGAAGCAGGAAGGATTAATTCACTCTTCTGGAAGAAATTGTGTTAAAACAGACAAGAAAGGATAGGACCCAGCCAACAGAAGTGATGAGGGAGGCAAATGGAGGTCAGACAGGCTCTGGCTCTCCCAACGCAGCACAGGCAAAATAGTCTTGGAGAAGGGAAGTCAGGAAAGCTGATGGGGAATCTGCTTTGGGGTGGGCAAATGGCCATGTGGGGATCTCCTCCTGTGAGATAAAAGGTACCACATATTACATGTTTTGAAGCCTAGTCTGCATATCTCAGAACATATTTGATGAGGAATCTCACTGATTGAAGACGTTAACTCTGACAGTAAGCATACAAGGCCAGGATTGGATAACGTCTTCCTCTGATGTACACCCCTACTTAGTCCATTCCTACTCCTCTGAGGCTTTATTCCTAAATGATGCACAACAGTGAGGAACACATGGCACTAGTTATCCACAGCATAACAATCCTGCTCTCTAGTAAACAGGAATAGGGGTGAGCTAAAGGGCCTGGATATTGAAGCACAACCCCATCCTTACCAGGTTAAGTTCATGGTGATGACTGAGGCACTGTATAGAGTAAGTATCTCTTAGGTTGAATCTTATAAAATTATGAATATTTGACTCTTTTTGACCAATGGCAATTTCATACAGTTCACCTAATACCTTCTAGTTTTGTTCTGAGAGGATTTAAAAGGACCAGGATAAGCAAATGTGCTTAAAGTGTTCACCATAGCTTCCTTCCTTTTAAAGGTCTTTTGAAAAAGAAATAATATTAGCTGGCTTTTGTTATTTCAGATTAACATATTCACAAAAAAAAAAGGTTCACAAATCTATCAAATCACTAATTAGTGGGAAAATATCAAGATAAATATCATCAAATATATATATTGTGAATGTTTATGTGCACTATAGCAAGCACTAGGGATTGAAGAAATGTGTAAGACAAAATTCCTAACTTCAAGAGTTTTTAACCAAATCTAGGGTCAGACAAAAACAAAAAAATTATAATACAGTAAAATTAATTCAAGATAAGAATATATAAAGATAGACCCCACTTTTCCAGGCCAGCAAGGGTAAGGGGGATAAGATAAGATGACAACAGATCCGAGTTTTGAAGGATAAATATGAGTTAGCCAGATAGACAAGAGGAATAAAGGGCATTCCAGGCCAGAAAAGTAATTGTTCAAAGACCAGGGATATGGGGGTAGGGGAAGGGATGGAACATGATGGAGAGTCAGATAGAGACACACAATTTGGAAATGTTTTCTTTTACTGATGGGATTAATTACTTGTAATGTTAATTAACCTTGTCCTGATGAAAAATTTAAATATGTTTAATTTTTTGAAGCGGTAACATCAACATTTCAATTATTTCCTTTTGATGTTTTTTGCATTTAATTTTCCTATGTTTTAGATTTAAGAAACTAAGGTGGTAAATTTAATAAAAGGAAAGCTGTACCTTGATTGAGTTACCTAACTTTATTTGCATAACTATGTACATTTTAAAATAGAGCACAATATGAAAACAAACAATAATATCCCTGCCATGTTACACAGAGGTATGAGTACACAATTTAAAACTCAATTTTATTGTGCATATATGAAGACTGGTTTTTGATTGCTCAGTTTTTTTCCCCCAAACTCATAACAATTTCATGCTTCATCTTAAAGTTCTAAGGTTCAACTATATTTGAATTATCCATAAAAAAATCATAACTATTTTCTCTGCATGAAAATTTCCCCCATACTTCATAACTTGAAAATGACTAAAGCAATTTATGCACTAAAAAGGAAGGGGGGGGGGGAATCTCTCTTTGTTCTCAGACAAGGGCAAGGGAGTTTGAGAATCAAAGGATAATTTCTTGAAAGAAAAGGTTGAACAGGTCAAAACAAAAGGTGATACTGCATGTTGATTTGAAGTGCTAACAATAGCATCCCTTCCTACTTGCCTTTCTAGTGACGTGGTCTGAAATAAAATCGTGAGGGGCTAGCGCCCCAGGGTCTCTCTGTAGATCATCTTTAAGAGCCATAAAAACCTAGTGTCCTCCATCTACTCTCTTCTATTTTAGAGTGAGAGAAACACATATGATTGAAAGGAAGGTTAAAATCTAAGCCAGACAACAAGGAGGCAGCTGAAAGGCTTATTCACCCTGGAGTGTAATGAAAGATGTTGCGTCTGAGGTGGAAGTTAGGCTTTGTTGGAGACTTCTGGTTGCCTAGAAGTTTGCAATCAAAGAGGAATCGGAGTCTGATGTGGTTGCGAGCAAGTGTGCCTCTGTTACATTGCTCTCCTGTGATGTAGGGGCTGTGTACAGGCATATGTATTGAACTGGGGATCCCTGGGAAGTCCCCAAAAGAAGACTTCCAGTAGTGTTCTGCTGAAGTAGTCAACTTCAAAGGGACCCAGGGTTGCTACTACAGAGACAGTGTGACTGAGACTTGTGGACTTTTCCTGCCATTTCTGTTGTTCTTATGCATAGTGCCCTTTGCCAGACAGCACCTGACACGCCATGTCAGTGTACACAGATTGTTTTGCTACATTGTGTAGAAACCTCAAAGTCTAGACTATTTACGAAGTGGGTTTGGTTAAAAGCATAAAGACTGCTTAATCATAATATGTGAATCAGTCTCTTCTAGAAAAGGGGCCTGGATTTAAACAGGACCTTACTTAGGTGTTAATAATTGTGTATGTATTAAAAACCAGTAACATATTTTGAAATGGGAGTGGTGTGGTAAGAAAATACAGTGTTAAGATATGGGCAGACATCTCAACATTAAATCCTATGCGCTAAATATTAATAGACTTGAAGTTAAGGTGGTAATGGGTATTGTACATTGAAAGCTGAAAATGAGGACAGAAGAGGGGCTGACAAAGAATAATTGGAGCTCTTACGATCACTTGTTTAGGGCTTGGCAGAGCCTAGCTTGAGGATTGCTGCAGATTCAGCATAAATACAGGATCTAGGGAAATGAAACAGTACTTGAGCAAAGTGACTTATAAATTTCATGATTTGTTGCTAGTAAACTCACTGAACCAATTCAATCGTCATGTGTAATTCAGTAGTCAGTCACATTGTAGTAAGAGTTTGCTGTGCATTACATCACATCATCTAACTACACTAAGCTTGGGGGTTGGGGAGAATCTTAGGACCGAGGGGGAAGATAAGAATGTGATGTCAATTAAATTGGCAGAGAAGACGTTGAGAGCAGGGAGTGCCTATTGGAGTAGCTTGTCTTACGTGAGAAACTCGCCTGTCCCATCAGCCTTTGCTTGCTCCTTGAACTGAGACATTGGAGGAAGAAAGCTAACATCTGTTATAGATGAAGTCCCAGTGTTGAGCAAAACTGAAGAGCGACTCCACATCAATCAGGTGCCTTCATGCAAACATAAGAAGAGTCAAAGAACACCAAAGGGCCACCGAAGATCACCCTTTACCCAGATTCACCTAGTGCTAATATTTTGCTCTGTTTGCTTTATCTCTAAAGATGTTTTGAGTACAAGAAGATTCAGATGTTCCTGGATGCCTGAAAGACTTTCCTCAAAATCTAAAAGAGATGCTGCTCTACCCTCTCCCATTTCTGTATTTACTTACTTTAGTCCCAAACCTAGGAAAACCTTGTCTCTCTTTGTTGGACTGGCAAGGCTCTTTCCTCTCTGGCCTTCTAGTGGAAACTACACTTCCCAGAGCCTTCAGCATCCCAACTTTATCCAAGGTTAGTTCCTGAGCTTGCCTCCCTCTTTTCAGGCCCAATGCATCGTTACTGAGATTCTGCAGTCTGAGTCCTGCCTCCACATCTTCTGCCTCCTTGGAACATTTGTTTCCTTACAACTCCATATGCTTGCTCAGTTTTCACTCCCAGCTCCCACCAACCTCTCTCTACCGGCTGCCCCTCCCATCTGTAAACAGTCCTCCCCCAGTTACATTAGTATTAAAAAATATCCTCATTCATGCCACACTTCTGACCTAGTACTGTATCATTCTCTCTCCCACTGGAAGCTGTGCATTTGCATTTTATCATATCCACCCCAGCCCATATGGGGTCACCCTTCAATCCTCTGATATTTTTAGAGAAAGTGAGCGTTTTGTTAACAATCGTTAGTCTGGTATTTGTGGCTTTTCTGCTGAAAGTTTGGCTTTCTAGTGACAGCTGCAGTAGAGATTGAAGTGTGGATCATAGCTATTGTCAAGGAGAAAAAGCTTGCTCAGGATTCTAGAAGCCTGTAGCCTCCTGTTTTCTCCCATGTGTTGAAATGTTAGAGTATAAATTAGTGATGAATGTGGCTGAGAGGAAGTAATGTACCAGGTAAAGAGAGGACCAGATACAGTTAGGGTTAGAATCTTTCAAATGCTACTAGCATCTTCACCGATTAAAATTCTTGGGGACAATTGTTGGTCTCAGAGTACTAATAACTATCTTTGCTAAGACATATTCAAGTTGTTACTTTTAACCTTTCATCCTAGATACTTAAATGATACACTGAGAATATGGAGTGGTGTGATATGTTGATTTCAGCTGTTGACTATTCATCTCCTTGAATAGCTGTTTAAATCAAACTGGATTTGATTATCCCAAAGGTCTAGTTCATTCTGTTTCTATGTGTGCATAACCACTGTGACGCATGCTGGAAAGTAGAGTCAGGAACTCCTTCCTTGGAAGCAGAAACAGTTGAAATGAGAGTAGGAGCATTGAGCACTCCTTGTTTGTACCTGGAATTATCCAACTACAACAAAGAGAGGAAAAGTTATTACTTAACACCCAAAATGACTATAGATGCTTCTGCTTTCTAAACGAAATTGGATAAAATCATCTCTATGTACTGTTTCTTTCCTCTCATGGAGATTGGTTGGGATGATAGAAAGTAAAGAAATTCAAAGCTTCTTCCAGTTCATTTGTGTACTTTGGGAGGCCCTGGAAGAATCTGTAGCTTGGCGCTGTCCCCTGCAATGGCAGGCTCTGAGCTGGGTAGGTGGTGGAGAGCTAAGTTACTCTGCATAATAATGTACAAGGGAGTGTCCTCTCTGGGAGGCTAAAGGAAGGAGCCCCAGAAAATAGTGAAGCAAGGAGTTTTCAGGCAGCTAAGCAGCAGATTGAAGCAAACACCTGTCACCTCAACACTTCAGGAAAGTCTGCTCCATGTAAACACCTTAAGTGAGAAAATTTGAGTAGACAGAAAACACTAGGTAGAGGAAGTGAGACCCGAGTAAGATCAGAGTTCATTGGAAGATAGAACTCAATACTGGAATAGATATTTTAGAAACATTTTGACAAGAGCATTGCAAATTTGGGATAGTGGAATCAAGACACATAAAGAACATGTCTTATTTGCCTAGTTGTCTCTGGTTTCTAAACATTACCACCCACAAGGCACACTTCTGACATACTTTCTGTTCTTGTACCTGAAAGCTGTAGGAAACCCCACATATGTGAATGTGTTTGCCCTTTAAATGCGGCATAATCAACTGCAAGAGCTTTATGTGCCCATTTAGAAACTGAGGGCTAATTAGATATAATCTATATATTATAACACATTTCAAAGGGAGACATTTAAATGTCATAAATTTTATCTATAATGTAGACCTAATTCCATTTTATCATATTACTTTTTTCCAGCTCTAATATTGGATTCACTGTAAATGTTCTAATCTAACAGCACACCCTCAAACATTTTTCATTCCTTTAAAAACTTGGGAGCTGTGATAATCAATACTTGATGGGACTGTTGAATTACTTGATATGATAGCTTTTGACAAAACATTAACTTTTATTGAAAACATATTCACATGCTTTAGTACAGTGCCTGGCCTTAGTAATTGTACAATAAATATTAGTTATTGCCAATCTTACTATTTTTACAGTTGTTATTGGATACTAAATGTGATCCTTTTCACAACTATTATCTCATTAAAACCAAACAAGAGTACTTCAAGTTAAATACTATCATCCTAGCTTCATAGAAAGGGAGTATAAGGTTCAAATAAGCCCAGTACTTACTTACCTATATTTTAATAAATAGAAGATGACAAAGTGACTATTCAAACCCAAAACACATGTTCCTTCCATGACATGCGTTTTTCTAAACACAGTCTGCCTTTGCTGGAGACGAATTGATTATAAGGAGTACATAGAAAAACATTTACAATATTTACTAGACTTACATTAATTTTAATATATACAAGAAAAATATTTATGACTAGTAATAATGGATTTCTCGGTATAGCAGTGATTATGAAAATAGTCTTAAATATTTTTATTAGAGTAAAAATGCATATTAAACTTAAAAAAAATATTCATAATAATACAGCCCTGGAAAAAGTCACAAAGGAGGTGCTTGAATGGTTGAAGTTTAAATAACACTGCAACAAATCATACTTACTGGACTTCTTAAACTTCTCTCTTCAGGAACTCAGTGATGGCTTGGGGATTAGAAAAATCCACTCACATACACACACAAAACATCTTATGTTAAAATATCATTTAAAATGTTGTCTACAAAATTGTTATTGTAAGGGAAATATCATTTTATTTTATTTATTTATTTTTTTGGCCTGGTTTATTTATTTATTTTAACATCTTTATTGGAGTATAATTGCTTTACAATGGTGTGTTAGTTTCTGCTTTATAACAAAGTGAATCAGCTATATGTATACATATATCCCCATATCCCCTCCCTATTCCCACCCCTCTAGGTGGACACAAAGCGCAGAGCTGATCTCCCTGTGCTATGCAGCTGCTTCTCACTAGCTATCTAGAAAACCATAATTCAAAAAGAGTCACGTACCACAATGTTCATTGCATCTCTATTTACAATAGCCAGGACATGGAAGCAACCTAAGTGTCCATCGACAGATGAATGGATAAAGAAGATGTGGCATATATATACAATGGAATATTACTCAGCCATAAAAAGGAAATATCACTTTAAAAGCAAGTAAAAGTTCTTATATGCTTTAGCATTACCATTCCCTCTTTTCCCTTACTAGCTACTTCTTACAATTTTCCCTCATCTCCTGCCTCACTGTGGTGACTCCAGGCATCTGAGCCTGTCGGTTTTCTGAGCACCTGAGGGACTTGATCCACTCCAAGTGTTGAATTTTTTTTTAAATTAATTTATTTTATTTATTTATTTTTGGCTATGTTGGGTCTTCGTTGCTGCACGTGGGCTTTCTCTAGTTGAGGCGAGTGGGGGCTACTCTTCGTTGTGGTGCACGGGCTTCTCATTGCTGTGGCTTCTCTTGTTGTGGAGCACAGGCTCTAGATGAGCGGGCTTCAGTAGTGTTGTGGCACGTGGGCTCAGTAGCTGTGGCTTGCAGGCTTTAGAGCGCAGGCTCAGTAGTTGTGGTGCACGGGCTTAGTTGCTCCGCGGCATGTGGGATCTTCCTGGACCAGGCCTCGAGCCCATGTCCCTGCATTGGCAGGCAGATTCTTAACCACTGCGCCACCAGGGAAGCCCCAAATGTTGAATTTTATTTAGGACGTCACTCTCCAAAAGGAACATCATGCCACAGCAGCATAGGTAAATACTTCCCCCACTCCTACTTGCTTTCCTGTCTGTGGAAGACACCCAAAGATCCCCACCTCCTGGTATTTATAGCCTCTCCTTTGATGTGGGCTGGGCCTTGTGATTTGCCTCTAATGGAATGAATCTGACAAAACTGACAGGATGCTACTTTCATGATTAAATTACAAAAGACTGTGCCCTCCATCTTGCTGGACTCTCTCCCCTTGGACTTCTCCATTTGCACTTTGGTGAAGCAAGCTGCCATGTTGGAGAGGTGCACATGGCAAGGGGCTATGGGCAGCCTCCAGCCACAAGCCTTCTAGGAACTGAGAGCCTCTGTCCAACACTCATGATGAATGAAATCCTGTCAATCATAATAGGAGTGATCTCAGAGTGGATTCTTCTCCAGTTGAGACTTAGATACTAGAGCACAGCCTACACCCGGACTATAACCATGGGAGACCCTGAAGGAAAAAACAAGCTGAACTGTGCCTAGATTCCTGAGCTACAGAAACTGCGAGAAAATAAATGTAATTTTAAGCTTTACTAAGTTTGGGAGTAACTTTTATGCAGCAATAGATAACTAATACACTGTCTTACTAAATCAGACTTTAAAAAGACCACTATGTAGACTTTCTCTGTACCCAAGGCTATATTTTACTCACTTAGGGAGAATTTGCCATCAAATATGTTTTACTGACCTTAAACTTCCCACAAGATATTCCCCATCTCTAACCCCACCCCACTGAAGCCCCAGTTATATCTGGTAGATACCTTGGGTGTTTTTTCTCTTACATTTACTTATGAATAAGTTGTATCAGCTACAATGAGGTTTCTGTGTTTTCCTCCTCTGTCCAAGTCCTTCTTCTGCTGAGCCATTTTCTACTGAGCCCTCTTGACCCATGAAGCTAGTGAAGATTTCTCTGCCCTGCCTCTGATAGGGAAAAATTCACCTGCCCCACTCCAGGAATTTCCACCATTTCTGGACACTAACATAGAAGTTCTGTAGGCTTCAAGACATCAAGATAAAATGGGAAAGTCTCTGGAGTCCTCGATAAACTGAACAGGTCCAAGTCCTGGGCTGAAGAGGAAGTATTTCCCCAGTTTTCCCCTTAAACTTTTCTTCTTTATTATATAAGCATTTACATTTATCAATATTCTTTTAAGCACTGCCCTAGCTGCATCTCACAAACTGTGGGGAGCTATTCTTCTCATTTTTCCTTCAGTCTCTTTTCTCTTTGTGATTCAGTATGGATATTTTCTTGCTAGGTCTTCAAGTTCACTGACTATTTTTTTCTTTTCTTCTGCTGTGTCTAATTTTATTTTAAGCCCATTCAGTGAATTTTTAATTTCAGATATTGTATTTTTTAACTTTGGAAATTTATTTTTTCATGAAACTTCCATTTCTCTCCTAATTATGCTCATGTTTTCCTTCAACTCATCAAACATATTTATAGCAGCTCTTTTAAAGTTCTTGCCTACTAATTCCAACATCTCTATTTTTTTTTTTTTCTGACTCTGTCTCCATTGACTGATTTTCTCCTGGTTATGCATACATTTTCCTGCTTCTCTCATCCTACTGATTTTTGAATGCCTACCAGATAAGGATGAGACTTGACTTGCTGAGTTTCTGAATTCTGTTGTCTTCTTTTAAAGAAGTGTTGGCATTTGTTTAGGAAGGCAGTTAAAATTACAAGTCACTAGAAGCAACTATATGCCAATAAAATGGGCAACCTGGAAGAAATGGACAAATTCTTAGAAGGATACGACCTTCCGAGACTGAAACAAGAAGAAATAGAAAATATGAACAGACCAATTACAAGCACTGAAATTGAAACTGTGATTAAAAATCTTCCAACAAACAAAATCCCAGGACCAGAGGGCTTCACAGGTGAATTCTATCAAACATTTAGAGAGGAGCTAACACCTATGCTTCTCAAACTCTTCCAAAATATAGCAAAGGGAGGAACACTCCCAAACTCATTCTACGAGGCCACCATCACCCTGATACCAAAATCAGACAAAGATGTCACAAAGAAAGAAAACTACAGGCCGATATCACTGATGAACATAGATGCAAAAATCCTCAACAAAATACTAACAAACAGAATCCGGCAGCACATTAAAAGGATCATACACCATGATCAAGTGGGGTTAATCCCAGGAATGCAAGGATTCTTCAATATATGCAAATCAATCAATACACCATATTAACACCATATTAACAAATTGAAGGAGAAAAACCATATGATCATCTCAATAGATGCAGAAAAAGCTTTTGACAAAATTCAACACCCATTTATGATAAAAGCCCTGCAGAAAGTAGGCATAGAGGGAACTTTCCTCAACATAATAAAGGCCATGTATGACAAACCCACAGCCAACGTCATCCTCAATGGTGAAAAACTGAAACCATTTCCACTAAGATCAGGAACAAGACAAGGTTGCTCACGTTCACCACTATTATTCAACATAGTTTTGGAAGTTTAGCCAGAGCAATCAGAGAAAAAAAAGAAATAAAAGAGATCTAAATCTGAAAAGAAGAAGTAAAGCTGTCACTGTTTGCAGATGACATGATACTATACATAGAGAATCCTAAAGACGCTACCAGAAAACTACTAGAGCTAATCAATGAATTTGGTAAAGTAGCAGGATACAAAATTAATGCACAGAAATCTCTTGCATTTCTATACAGTAATGATGAAAAATCCTAAAGGGAAATTAAGGAAACACTCCCATTTACCACTGCAACAAAAAGAATAAAATACCTAGGAACAAACCTACCTAAGGAGACAAAAGACCTGTATGCAGAAAACTATAAGACACTGATGAAAGAAATTAAAGATGATACAAACAGATGAAGAGATATACCATGTTCTTGGATTGGAAGAATCAACATTGTGAAAATGACTATACTACCCAAAGCAATCTACAGATTCAATGCAATCCCTATCAAACTACTAATGGCATTTTACACAGAACTAGAACAAAAAATTTCACAATTTGTATGGAAACACAAAAGACCCCGAATAGCCAATGCAATCTTGAGAAAGAAAAACTGACCTGGAGGAATCAGGCTCCCTGACTTCAGACTATACTACAAAGCTACAGCAATCAAGACAGTATGGTACTGGCACAAAAACAGAAATATAAATCAATGGAACAGGATAGAAAGCCCAGAGATAAACCCACACACGTATCGTCACCTTATCTTTGATAAAGGAGGCAGGAATATCAATGGAGAAAAGGCAGCCTCTTCAATAAGTGGTGCTGGGAAAACTGGACAGCTACATGTAAAAGAATGAAATTAGAACACTCCCTAACACCATACACAAAAATAAACTCAAAATGGATTAAAGACCTAAGTATAAGGCCAGACACTATCAAACTCTTAGAGGAAAACATAGGCAGAACACAGTATGACATAAATCACAGCAGGATCCTTTTTGACCCACCTCCTAGAGAAATGGAAATAAAAACAAAAATAAACAAATGGGACCTAATGAAACTTAAAAGCTTTTGCACAGCAAAGGAAACCATAAACAAGACCAAAAGACAACCCTCAGAATGGGAGAAAATATTTGCAAATGAAGCAACTGACAAAGGATTAATCTCCAAAATATACAAGCAGCTCATGCAGCTCAATATCAAAAAAACAAACAACCCAATCCAAAAATGGGCAGAAGACCTAAATAGACATTTCTCCAAAGAAGATATACAGATTGCCAACAAACACATGAAAGAATGCTCAACATCATTAATCAATAGAGAAATGCAAATCAAAACTACAATGAGATATCATCTCACACCGGTCAGAATGGCCATCATTAAAAAATCTACAAACAATAAATGCTGGAGAGGGTGTGGAGAAAAGGGAACCCTCTTGCACTGTTCGTGGGAATGTAAATTGATACAGTCACTATGGAGAACAGTATGGAGGTTCCTTAAAAAACTAAAAATAGAACTACCATACGACCCAGTAATCCCACTACTGGGCATATACCCTGAGAAAACCATAATTCAAAAAGAGTCATGTACCAAAATGTTCTTTTCAGCTCTGTTTACAATAACCAGGACATGGAAGCAACCTAAGTGTCCATCAACAGATGAATGGATAAAGAAGATGTGGCACATATATACAATGGAATATTACTCAGCCATAAAAAGAAACGAAATTGAGTTATTTGTAGTGAGGTGGATGGACCTAGAATCTGTCATACAGAGTGAAGTAAGTCAGAAAGAGAAAAACAAATACTGTATGCTAACACATATATATATATGGAATCTAAAAAAAAAAAAAAATGGTCATGAAGAACCTAGGGGCAAGATGGGAATAAAGACACAGAGAATGGACTACTACTCTCTACTAGAGAATGGACTTGAGGATACAGGGAGGGGAAGGGTAAGCTGGGACGAAGTGAGAGAGTGGCATGGACATATATAAACTACCAAACATAAAATAGATAGCTAGTGGGAAGCAGCCACATAGCACAGGGTGATCAGCTCGGTGCTTTGTGACCACCTAGAGGTGGGGGATAGGGAGAGTGGGAGGGAGGGAGATGCAAGAGGGAAGAGATATGGGGACATATGTATATGTATAGCTGATTCACTTTGTTATAAATCAGAAACTAACACACCATTGTAAAGCAATTATACTCCAATAAAGATGTTAAAAATTAAAAAAATAAAAATAAAAAAAAGAATGAATGGGAGATTAACAGGCAGAGGACAGGGTGGGGGTGAGGCCAAGGAAACAATAGAAACAAAGATATGCAGGTAAATGGGGTAGACTGTACCCTAGAAACAGAATAATCCAGTTTGTTAAAAAAAAAAAAAAATTACAAGTCAACTTGATTGTTTTAAGCTTTATTTTAACCTTAAGACTTGTTTATTAGTTTAGGCTTAGAGTGTCTTTTATTTGTTTAACTCTGCTACTAAAGCAGGAGCCTCCTGGGATCTCCACTGAATGCTCCAATGAGGAGTGTCCCCTCTGGTTGGTCAGAAATCAAGTATGTCCCAAGGCTGTGTGGTATCTGGGACTTGTTCACATTACAGCTCTTAGTAGCTCTTCTTTTTCTAGGGGTTGTTCTTAGCCCAGTCCTATGAAGACCCATATTTTTAAGCTTAGCTAATATTCAGTCAAAGCCTCAAGGAACCTTTGTGCAATTTCTAGAGATCTTTCTCAGAATAATTACCTCTTCTCTGGTACTCTGCCCTGCAAAATCCAACCACCCCGTCCCTTCAACTCTGATCTCCGTCACATCAACTCAGCAAAATCACTGTGTTCTCCTTGGATTTATCTTCCCTGTGCTAGTCTGTCCTAAGGCATCCATCATTTGTTTACCTCTTCTCAAGAGTCAAAGTGTAGCCTATTGCACAGTGTCTGAACAGAGTTGTTTTCTATTTTGTACAGTTTTATATTTTACACAGTTTTCCAGTTGTTTTAGCAGGAGCGCAAGGTTCTCTCTGCCACCCTGTTTCCCAAGTAAAGATTCCCTGTGTCATAACACCTTTAAAGAAATATAAACAAATTGGTTTATTAGTGTTTACTTCTTTTCTCCTTAAAATAACACGTAAATAAGTTCGTTGGAATTCCGGTGGAAGGCAACTTCAGATTACAGACACCAAGTTGTACTCAGAATCACTCCTCCCTTTTACAACAATGCTTTGTTATTAGTCTAAGCATTCTGCCTACGCCTTCCTTCCTTTAGCATAAGTCTCCACCTAAGTCTTTGAATACTCTTGTAAGTACACACATGTCAGACCAGAGCCCATCACACTGTCTGACAAGCTTATGCCTGATCTAAACACTGCATATAGCTCAGCCTCAGAGTTCCACCCTTACCCCCAAATCTTTATGCAATTACAAGATTCCCTTACTCTCGATCATACATGTATAATAACAATCTGGCTCAATCTTCCTTCCATTGCATATATAGGGTAGGCAAAAGAACTCCTTGTTTTTAATTCTTTTCTTTAGAAATTTTCCTATAAGAGATTGCCAGTTTTGGTGTTTGCCTCCTGTTTGTAGCTTAGGGAGAATATTCTCCCTAAAGCAACGGTTCTTAAATGTTAGCAGGTTGAAGAATCACATGGACAGCTATTAAAGATTCATAAGCAGGTTGTCTTTAGTTTTCTAATATCAAATCAAATCTGACACCAAACCCCTCCATTTCCTAAGGCTAATGAGAAATTGATTTTCTGTCATTAATTGGGATTCTTCCCTTCAGGGCGTGAAATGATTCTAGGGGTCTTATTCAAAGTATAACTTTTAGGGAGATAACTCTGGTTTTTGGTCCACATATGATTTCATTTTCAAAGACTTCATCGTTCCTGAAGGAAAATGTTCCTGTGGTTTTTGTGCCACATTTGGGCAGAAGGATCTTTGTCACAGCTGGAAGCTGTGCTCATATAGTTTACCTGCTGGGAATGTACCATACAACCAGAACCCCCCCATGACCCCAAGATTTTCAATCTGCCTTGGCTCTGCCAAGGAGAAGTGCAAGCACTCCTGTTTCTTGCAGGGCCCTTCTATTCTCTGGTCTTGAAGAAGCTCTTCTGCCTCTGCTCTGTCCTTTTCTTCACCAAGAGCTTGCCTTACTCCTCAGAGACATTGCATTATTGCTCATCTTCCTCAGGAAGACATTGAGGTGGTGGTAGCAATCTCCTTACACTTTCATTAGTCCTAGAGTAATAGGATACTAACATCTATCTCCTTGAAACAGAGAGGTGAGAATTACAAAATCGAACACACACTCACACATAAGAATTAATGTCCCAATAATCTACCCCACTGTACATCATTTTTTGTCTAAGTTCATTTGGCTTCTGGTTGTCTCACATACAGTTACTATATTGTATTTTCTTTAAAATTTAACTGTAATATCTAATATCTATTATTTTGAAGTCTATATTATTTTAACTTTTATAATATGTATGTTTACAGCTTGCTGCACTTCTCAAAGAAAATGAATTCCATTTGCTCAATGGTGATAGGGCCTGAAGGAAAAAGGCAGACAAGGGTAATTTTGTAAGAAATCAAAATGTATCCCTCTGATGATTTTGGCAAAAGAGCCAAAAGATCTCCTAATGTGGCAGATTTTTTTTTTTATTTTAGCAAATGTAAATTTAGTGCCTACTATGGTTTCAATACATAGCACACTATTTTAAGTATTGTAGGTGGCTTCAAAGATGGTCTCTACCCTTCAGATGCTTGCATTCTGACAGACTATTTATTATACTGCATTATGCATGCCTCCTCCTCTCCAACTTTACACTTTTCTCTTTTTCTCCTATCTCTTTCTCTCTGCATGTGTGTCTCTCTTTTTCTTTCTCTCTGTCTTGCTCTGTCACTCTCTCTCTCTGTCTTTCTATCTCTCTCTCCTCTTCCCTCCAACACTCTGTTCCTCCCTTGATGCATCCTCTCCTGATGTTTCTGCTTCATTCTGCCTGTCTGCCTAATTCTTTTCCCTGCTGACAGTTTTTCATGTCTTAATCCATTTCTTTTTCTTATAACTTATCCCAAAGTTAGCATGGTGGCCACCTGACCCCTTTCTAGCTACTTTTCACTTAAATGCTCATTCTTAACTGCTTTCAAAGGTTGTGTTGTAGATTGCCACTCAGATTTTTTTCATCATTCACCACCTTGAGGTCAGGGATTATGTTCTACTCATCTCTTCTCTGCCAGGGGAGCACATTCTAAAGACTTATTAGCTGCTCGACAAAGAGTAAATGATATCCCAAATAAAACCCTGGCAAAAAGTAGTACACTGGGATTGGGCAGACAAAGAGCAAAGTGGGGTGGCAGCACAATGAAACAGGAGGTTCTTTTGGCAATCCTGTTGGTTGGGTTTGTACATTTTGTATATTTCTACACTGATGAAATGTGATGGATGTTGCAAATGATAAGCCAATATTGCATCTCTCTTTTCACCGGTGTGGCATTTTAGGTTGTAGACTTCATTAAGGGAAGATGGAAATGAAATTCCAGCTGTGGGAGGGAAAATTACCATTTCCCCCAGAAGCAGATTGATTTGACCTTTAACACTGATGTTAAAAAACACGGAGTTTCCTCCCCACCATACATAGCTGCCCTTTGATTACAGGAAGGTTATCACTTTTTCTTCAGTGACTCTGCCCTGCCTCTCTGCTTTATTTATGTTGCTCTTAGTGGTGTGCTAAGGGAACTTTAGCTTGCAGGGAATGCTATGCCTCATTATGTACACCATGTGGACGTGGGCTTTATGCCTGTGAAATGGTTCTTAGTTTACCTAGGCTACTTTTTTTACTTCAGAAGGAATTCATGTATCACAGTCTCCTTATGCAGCCTCATGAAAATTAACACCTGCCTTCTCCTTGCTGCAAAGAGATGTACTGAAGATTTATGTTTGTAAGAAGAATTGAACTCCTTTGAGCTAGTTGCCACCAGTGAAAATGTTGTTATTATGTCCAATTTATGTATGGAACAAGGAGAGTAGATTGATTGTATGATCTGTTCAAGGTTATACATTTAACAAATATAGCTATCAAAACGAGAGAAAGGATGAGTGCACAGAAACTGTCTCCCCACCACACAGGGCTTTACATTATTCAAAAAGAGTTCATTAAAAACAAATGGTTCACTCGTGTGCTTCCCGCTGTGCCAATCTAACCTGGCTCAGCCACCACCTTCGATGTCTCCTTATGCCCATTATATAAGGGAGCAGTTAAAGAGGCAGAGTTTCACCCCAAGCAGTGAGAGTGGCACCACCAGGCCACCTCTCTGGGAACCATACTCAGCATCTCAGCATCAAGCTGCCATAGCTTTGAACTCTGTCTCCATGTAGCTCACAGGCTCTTGGTTCTCCAGCCGGGAGTCAGGCCTGAGCCTCTGACGTGGGAAAGCCGAGTTCAGGACATTTGTCCACCAGAGACCTCCCAGCACCATGTAATATCAAACGGCGAAAGCTCTCCCAGAGATCTCCATCTCAACACTAAGACCCAGCTCCACTCAATGACCAGCAAGCTCCAATGCTGGACACCCAATGCCAAACAATTATCAAGACAGGAACACAACCCCACCCATTAGCAGAGAGGCTGCCTAAAATCATAATAAGGCCACAGACACCCCAAAACACACTACCGGACATGGTCCTGCCCACCACAAAGACAAGATCCAGCCTCATCCACCAGAACACAGGCACTAGTCCCCTCCACCAGGAAGCCTACACAACCCACTGAATCAACCTTAGCCACTGGGGGCAGACACCAAAAACAATGGGAACTATGAACCTGCAGCCTTGAAAAGGAGACCCCAAACACAGTAAGTTAAGAAAAATGAGAAGACAGAGAAACACACAGCAGATGAAGGAGCAAGGTAAAAACCCACCAGAGCAAGCAAATGAAGAGGAAATAGGCAGTCTACATGAAAAAGAATTCAGGGTAATGATAGTAAAGATGATCCAAAATCTTGGAAATACAATGGAGAAAATAAAAGAAACGTTTAACAAGGACCTAAAAGAACTAAAGAGCAAGCAAACAATGATAAACAACACAATAAGTGAAATTAAAAATTCTCTAGAAGGTATCAATAGGAGAATAACTGAGTCAGAAGAACGGATAAGTGACCTGGAAGATAAAATAATGGAAATAACTACCTCAGAGCAGAATAAAGAAAAAAGAATGAAAAGAACTGAGGACAGTCTCAGAGACCTCCGGGACAACATTAAATGCACCAACATTCGAATTATAGGGGTCCCAGAAGAGAAAGAGAAAAAGAAAGGGACTGAGAAGATATTTGAAGAGATTATAGGTGAAAACTTCCCTAATATGGGAAAGGATATAGTCACTCAAGTCCAGGAAGCACAGAGAGTCCCATACAGGATAAATACAAGGAGAAACACACCAAGACACATATTAATCAAACTATCAAAAATTAAATACAATGAAAAAATATTGAAAGCAGCAAGGGAAAAGCAACAAGTAACATACAAGGGAATCCCCATAAGGTTAACAGCTGATCTTTCTTTTCAGCAGAAACACTTCAAGCCAGAAGGAATGGCAAGACATATTTAAAGTGACAAAGGGGAAAAACCTACAACCAAGATTACTCTACCCAGCAAGGATCTCATTCAGATTCGATGGAGAAATTAAAACCTTTACAGACAAGCAAAAGCTAAGAGAATTCATCACCACCAAACCAGCTTTCAAAAAATGCTAAAGGAACTTCTCTAGGCAGGAAACACAAGAGAAGGAAAAGACCTACAATAACAAACCCAAAACAATTAAGAAAATGGGAATAGGAAATACATATCGATTATTACCTTAAATATAAATGCATTAAATGCTCCAACCAAAAGACATAGACTGGCTGAATGGATACAAAAAGAAGATCCGTATATATGCTGTCTACAAGAAACCCACTTCAGACCTAGAGACACATACAGACTGAAAGTGAGGGGATGGAAAAAGATATTCCATGCAAATGGAAATCAAAAGAAAGCTGGAGTAGCAATTCTCATATCAGACAAAATAGACTTTAAAATAAAGGCTATTACAAGAGACAAAGAAGGACACTACATAATGATCAAGGGGTCAATCCAAGAAGAAGATATAACAATTGTAAATATTTATGCACCCAACAATAGCACCTCAATACATAAGACAAATACTAACAGCCATAAAAGGGGAAATCAACAGTAGCACAATCATAGTAGGGGACTTTAACACCCCACTTTCACCAATGGACAGATCAATCAAGCAAAATGAAAATAAATAAGGAAACACAAGCTTTAAACGATACATTAAACAAGATGGACTTAATTGATATTTATAGGACATTCCATCCAAAAACAGCAGAATACACATTTTTCTCAAGTGCTCATGGAACATTCTCCAGGATAGATCATATCTTGGGTCAAAAATCAAGCCTTGGTAAGTTTAAGAAAATTGAAATCGTATCAAGTATCTTTTCCGACCACAACGCTATGAGACTAGGTATCAATTACAGGAAAAAAACTGTAAGAAATACAAACACATGGAGGCTAAACAATACACTACTTAATAACCAAGAGATCACTGAAGAAATCAAAGAGGAAATCAAAAAATACCTAGAAACAAATGACAATGAAAACAGGACAACCCAAAACCTATGGGATGCCGCAAAAGCAGTTCTAAGAGGGAAGTTTATAACAATAAAATCCTACCTTAAGAAACAAGAAAAATCTCAAATAAACAACCTAACCTTACACCTAAAACAATTAGAGAAAGAAGAACAAAAAAAGCCCATATTTAGCAGAAGGAAAGAAATCATAAAGATCAGATCAGAATTAAATGAAAAAGAAATGAAGGAAATGATAGCAAAGATCAAGAAAACTAAAAGCTGCTTCTTTGAGAAGGTAAACAGAATTGATAAACCATTAGCCAGGCTCATGAAGAAAAAAGGGAGAAGGCTCAAGTCAATAGAATTAGAAATGAAAAAGGAGAAGTAACAACTGACATTGCAGAAATACAAACAATCATGAGAGATTACTACAAGCAACTATATGCCAATAAAATGGACAACCTGGAAGAAATGGACAAATTTATAGAAAAGCAAAACCTTTTGAGACTGAACCAGGAAGAAATAGAAATTATAAACAGACCAATCACAAGTTCTGAAATTGAAACTGCAATTAAAAATCTTCCAACAAACAAAAACCCAGGACCAGATAGCTTCACAGGTGAATTCTATCAAACATTTAGAGAGGAGCTAACACCCATCCTTCTCAAACTCTTGCAAAGTATAGCAGAGGGAGGAACACTCCCAAACTCATTCTACGAGGTCACCATCACCCTGATACCAATAGCAAAGATGTTACAAAAAGAGAAAACTACAGGCTCATACTACTGATGAACATAGATGCAAAAATCCTCTACAAAATACTTGCTAACAGAATCCGGCAGCACATTAAAAGGATCATACACCATGATCAAGTGGGGTTTATCCCAGGAATGCAAGGATTCTTCAATATACACAAATCAATCAATGTGATAAACCATATTAACAAACTGAAGGAGAAAAACCATATGATCATCTCAATAGATGCAGAAAAAGCTTTTGACAAAATTCAACACCCATTTAATAAAGGCCATATATGACAAACCCACAGCCAACATCATTCTCAATGGTGAAAAACTGAAACCATTTCCACTAAGATCAGGAAGAAGACTAGGTTGCCCACTCTCCCCACTATTATTCAACATAGTTTTGGAAGATTTAGCCACAGCAATAAGAGTGAAAAAGAAATAAAAGGAATCCAAATTGGAAAAGAAGAAATAAAACTGTCACTGTTTGCAGATGACATGCTACTATACATAGAGAAGCCTAAAGATGCTACCAGAAAACTACTAGAGCTAATCAATGAATTTGGTAAAGTAGCAGGATACAATATTAATGCACAGAAATCTCTTGCATTCCTGTACAGTAATGATGAAAAATCCGAAAGGGAAATTAAGGAAACACTCCCATTTACCACTGCAACAAAAAGAATGAAATATCTAGGAATAGGGGCTTCTCTGGTGGCGCAGTGGTTGAGAATCTGCCTGCCAATGCAGGGGACACGGGTTCGAGCCCTGGTCTGGGAAGATCCCACATGCCGCGGAGCAACTAGGCCCATGAGCCACAACTACTGAGCCTGTGCATCTGGAGCCTGTGCTCCGCAACGGGAGAGGCCGTGATAGTGGGAGGCCCACGCACCGCGATGAAGAGTGGCCCCCACTTGCCACAACTAGAGAAAGCCCTTGCACAGAAATGAAGACCCAACACAGCCATAAATAAATAAATTAATTAATTAAAAAAAAATCGAGGAATAAACCTATCTAAGGAGAGAAAAGACCTGTATGCAGAAAACCATAAGACACTGATGAAAGAAATTAAAGATTATACAAACAGATGAAGAGATATACCATGTTCCTGGATTGGAAGAATCAACATTGTGAAAATGACTATACTACCCCAAGCAATCTACAGATTCAGTGCAATCCCTATCAAACTACTAATGGCATTTTACACAGAACTAGAACAAAAAATTTCACAATTTGTATGGAAACACAAAAGACCCCGAATAGCCAATGCAATCTTGAGAAAGAAAAACTGACCTGGAGGACTCAGGCTCCCTGACTTCAGACTATACTACAAAGCTACAGCAATCAAGACAGTATGGTACTGGCACAAAAACAGAAATATAAATCAATGGAACAGGATAGAAAGCCCAGAGATAAACCCACACACGTATCGTCACCTTATCTTTGATAAAGGAGGCAGGAATATCAATGGAGAAAAGGCAGCCTCTTCAATAAGTGGTGCTGGGAGAACTGGACAGCTACATGTAAAAGAATGAAATTAGAACACTCCCTAACACCATACACAAAAATAAACTCAAAATGGATTAAAGACCTAAATGTAAGTCCAGACACTATAAAGTCTTAGAGGAAAACATAGGCAAAACACCCTATGACATGAATCACAGCAGGATCCTTTTTGACCCACCTCCTAGAGAAATGGAAATAAAAACAAAAATAAACAAATGGGACCTAATGAAACTTAAAAGCTTTTGCACAGCAAAGGAAACCATAAACAAGATGAAAAGACAACCCTCAGGATGGGAGAAAATATTTGCAAATGAAGCAGATGACAAAGGATTAATCTCCAAAGTATACAAGCAGCTCATGCAGCTCAATATCAAAAAAACAAACAACCCAATCCAAAAATGGGCAGAAAATCTAAATAGACATTTCTCCAAAGAAGCTATACAGATTGCCAACAAACACATGAAAGGATCCTCAACATCACTAATCATTAGAGAAATGCAAATCAAAACTACAATGAAGTATCACCTCAAACTGGTCAGAATGGCCATCATCAAAAAATCTACGAATAAATGCTGGAGAGGGTGTGGAGAAAAGGGAACTCTCTTGCACTGTTGGTGGGAATATAAAGTGATATAGCCACTTTGGTGAACAGTATGGACGTTCCTTAAGAAACTAAAAATAGAATTACCGTATGACCCAGCAATCCCACTACTGGGCATATACCTTGAGAAAACCATAAATCAAAAAGCGTCATGTACCACAATATTCATTGCAGCACTGTTTACAGTAGCCAGGACATGGAAGCAACCTAAGTGTCCATCGACAGATGAATGGATAAAGAAGATGTGGCACATATATATAATGGGATATTACTCAGCCATAAAAAGAAGCTAAATTGAGTTATTTGTAGTGAGGTGGATGGACCTAGAGTCTGTCATACAGAGTGAAGTAAGTCAGAAAGAGAAAAACAAATACCGTATGCTGACACACATATATATGGAATCTAAAAAAAAAAAAAGAAATGGTTCTGAAGGACCTAGGGACAGGACAGGAATAAAGACACAGACGTAGAGAATGGACTTGAGGTCACAGGGTGGGGGAAATGTAAGCTGAGACGAAGTGAGAAAGTGGCATGGACATATATACACTACCAAATGTAAAATAGATAGCTAGTGGGATGCAGCTGCATAGCACAGGGAGATCACCTCGGTGCTTTGTGACCACCTAGAGGGGTGGGGTCTGGAAGGTGGGAGGGAGATGCAAGAGAGAGGGGATATGGGGCTATATGTATATGTATAGCTGATTCACTCTGTTATACAGCAGCAACTAATACAACAGTGTAAATCAATTATACTCCAGTAAAGATGTTAAGAAAAAACAAAAAAGAAGAAAAAAGTAAAAAATAAAAACAAATGGTTCCTGCATCATGTGCAGTGTTTCTGTTTTTGCTCAGTTTAAGATTAACAGCGCACCTGGAACATTCTTTTCATTTCTCTCTGCTGTTGTACATAATTTTACTTCCCATAAAGCCCTATTCCAAACTCACCTACTTCCCAGATTAATCTCACGTCCTCAGACTCTGACTGTGGAATGTTGTAGAAATAAGAACAAGAGCTCAGAACCCTAGTGTGGTCACAGTATTGACAAACTCTGAGTCTTCGTTCCATCATCACCTAGACGGGATAATAAAAAGTTAGTGCTTTATTTGAAAGGGTTGTAGCCAATGAGGTAAGGCAAGAGAGGTGCTTGTAAATTAGAAAAGACAATCTAATTCTAGTTATTATTTTTATTATCCTTCCTTTGCTCTGTAGTTTCTGCCTGGCCTTAATATAATACTCTGTTTACAGTCTATTAGCGAATTGCTTTCTAAGCCTTCCCAAGCCCTTTTCATGACTTATAAATTCTCCAAGGACAGGACTATATTTTCTGTTTCTTTTATATCCAGTGCCTCCTGCTTCCACACTGGTGCATTGTGAATCGATACCACCTTGAACATAAAGTGCCCTGAGAAGCAAGTGACAGAAAATGACTTTGGATTGTCCACAGACTATGACACCAGCAATCCAAACAGTGTGCTTTCGTCAGAAGAATGAGAACAGGAACTAGATGATGTGGTAGTAAACTATAGCAGCCTTGATATGAAGCCACAGAGCAAATGGTTATTAGAGTTAACACAGACTTTGGGGGGTAAAAGGTGAGAGAGATTAAAAAAAAAATTTACTGCCTTATGGATAAAAGCACTGTTCCCTTATTAATTCAAAGCATGCAAACTTCATGACTTAGCAAGTGGAGAGCTGTGGCCCCCTCAGGTGCCCCCATATCTCTTCTCTATGAGGTTTATCTTTCTCTTGGGCACTTCACTGGGAATCCATTGCCACTGGCTCTTCCCTAAGCTCAGGCCCAAATGCAGACAAAAATCCCTTTAGTAGTGTTAAGAATAGCTGGAAATGTCAAGAAGTTTCCTAAAAGCAACAAAAGAAAGGAAAAAAAAGAAAGACATCTCAAAGCAGTACATTTTACAAAGCATAGGTTCTTAGCCCAAGAGATATGCCAACTTTTTCCAAGGTTCACAGCTGGGTCCAGTTCTGAACAGATTTCTTTACTTTTTCTACCAAGAGCTTCATCTTGCCTTGTTTTCCTGTTTCCAAAATCTGACTCGATGTGGGGTTGCTATTCTACTTCCCTGTTTGTCTCTGCTACTTGTTTACAAACTGTGGTATAAAGACTAAAGGAGAAGCTTCCTTCTCTCCACCTACCAGCCAGGACCCTTTTACTAAGTTTTTAATTTTATGAGAGCAAACTTTTCCACTGGCCATTGCTGTAGCTTGGGCTTGAGATTCGCAAGTTTTACAAGTGAGAAGTGGCTTGCCCTTTTGCATGAGGGCATCTCAGTTTTGCAATAAAATTACATCCACGCCACATGAATTATGCACGTGAAAAAATCACGGCTTCTTCACACTGGAGAAACCTGATTTTACGTTTTGAAGATTCCTATATTAATTTTTAGGAAAACCTGTAGGTTTGAGGATGTGGCTGTCCATGTTTTCAATCTTAGGTGTGGCTGTCCATGTTTTCAATCTTAATTCCTACAGCCTACAATAAGGTAGTTACTAGATATTGTTTGATTGTTGCTCTAGCTGGGACCTGATTATGTTGCTATTGCCAGCATATTAAATGAGAAGTCATTTGCTTTCTTTCTTGTCTATCAGAAGTTTCAATGCATAGAAAATGAGTCCCTAGTTGAAACTCTCTGATGTATCTGAAGACTAAAAGAGAACTGAGTCAAACGAAGGTTCTTGAAAAAAATTGAGAGTTTCCCCCAATAACAATTTTCAAAATTATAATAATATCACAACCAAGATATATTCACATCTTATTCAGATTTTCCCAGTTTTACCTGGATGCTTGTGTGTGCGCACGTGTGTGTGTGTGTATCTTTGTCTGTGTATTAAGTACTCTACGTTTTTGTCATCTATGAGGGTTTGTGTATGCACCACCGCAGTCAAGATATCCAACAATTCCAACACCACAAGGATCCCTTGTACTATCCTTTTGCACCCTCACCCCTACCCCCAAGCCCTCCATTTCTAAAGTTTTGTCCCTTCAAAAATGTTATAAAATGGAATCATACAGTCTGTTACTTTTTGAGATTGGCTTTTTTCACTCAGCTTAATTTCATAGAGAGCCATCCAACTTGTTGCTTTCAATAATTCATTTGGTTTATTTATTTATTTATTTATTTATTTATTTATTTATTTGGCTGTGTTGGGTCTTCTTTGTGGCACGCAGGATCTTTGTGGCTGCATGTGGGATCTTTTGTTGTGGCGGTGCTCGTGGAGTGTGGGCTCTTTGGTTGTGGCATGTGGGCTTCTCTATAGCTGTGGTGCACGGGTTTCGGAGCACGTGGGCTCTGTAGTTCGTGGCATGCAGGCTCTCTAGCTGAGGCGCGCGAGCTCAGTAGTTGTGGTGCACGGGCTTAGTTGCCCCACGGTATGTGGGATCTTAGTTCCCCGACCAGGGATTGAACCTGCATCCCCTGCATTGGAAGGCGGATTCTTTACCACTGACCACTGGGGAAGTCCCTCATTTGTTTTATTGATGAGTAATATTCCATGGTATATATGCCCCACGGATTGTTTAAACATTCACTTGAAGAATATATGGGCTAGTTCTAGTTTTTGTCTATTATAAATAAAGCTATTATGAATATTTGTTTTTGTGGGGATTTTTGGTGAAAATAAAGTTTTCATTCTTCAGGGATAGATGCCTAAGAGTGCAATTGCTGGGTCATGTGGTAATTTCATGTTTAGCTTTGTAAGAAACCATCAAACTGTTTTCCACAATTACTGTTCCATTTAAAATTCTCATCAGTAATGTCTGAGTGATACAGTTTCTCTGAATCCTCACCAGCATTTGGAGTTATCACAACTTTTTAATTTTAACCATCCTGATAGGTGTGTGCTGATATCTCATTGTGGTTTTACTTTATGTTTCTGTGATGGCTAATAATGTTGAACATCTTTTCATGTTCTTATTTGTCATCTGTATATCCTCTTAGTGAAATGTCTGTTCATGTTTTCTGCCCATTTTCTAATTGTATTTTATTTATTTATTTATTTGTTACTGGTCAGTATTGAGAGTTATTTATATATTCTCAATACTAGTTCTTTTGTCAGGTATGTTGTTTACAAATATTTTCTTCCAGTCTGTAGCTTGTCTTTTTTTTTTTTTTTTTTTTTTTTTGTAGCTTGTCTTTTTATCCTCATAATATGGGCTTTCATAGAGCAAACACTTTTAATTTTGATGAGCTCCAATTTTTAAAGTTTCCTTTTATGGATCTTACTTTTGTGTCAAGTATAACAGCCTTTGATTAGCTCTGGATTCCAAAGATTTTTCTTTTTTTTTCCTAAAATTTTTGTTGTTTTATATTTTACATTTATGATTCATTTGTTTTATTTATTTATTTATTTTATTTATTTATTTTTGGCTGCATTGGGTCTTCATTGCTGCACGCGGGCTTTCTCTAGTTGTGGTGAGCAGGGGCTACTCTTCGTTGTGGTGCACGGGCTTCTCATTGTGGTGGCTTCTCTTGTTGCGGAGCACAAGCTCTAGGTGCACAGGCTCCAGTAGTTGTGGCATGCAGGCTTCAGCAGTTGTGGCTCGTAGGCTCTAGAGCACAGACTCAGTAGTTGTGGCACACGGGCTTAGTTGCTCCGCGGCATGTGGGATCTTCCCGGACCAGGGCTCAAACCCGTGTCCCCTGAATTGGCGGGCAGATTATTAACCACTGTGCCACAAGGGAAGTCCCATATGATTCATTTTAATTAATAGCTATATAAGATGTGAAGTGTGGGATTTAAGTAGAGGTTCATTTTTTTCTTTTCCCTGTGAACATTCCATTGCTCCAGCACCTTTTATTGAAAAGGCTATCATTTTTACACTGAATTTCTTTCACCTTAAAAAATAATTTGGACATATCTCTATGGGTCTGTTTCTAGGTTCATTATGTGTTCAACTGACCTATGAGTCTATTCTTTTGCCAATACCTTGCTGTCTTTAATACTATGGCTATATAGTAAGATTTAATATTGGGTAGAGTGATTCCTCCCCTTTATTCTTCTCTACCAAGCTTGTTTTAGCTATTCTATGGCCTGTGCCTTAAAGTAAGCTTGTTTATGTCTACAAATACAACTTGCTGGGATTTTTATAGGTATTACATTAAACTTATAACTCTATTTGGGGAGAATTGACATCTTCACGATGTTGAATCTTCTAATCCATGAACATGGTATATTTCTCCATTTATTTAGGTCTTCTTTGATTTCTTTTATCAATATTTTATAATTTTTAGCATACAGATCCTATGCATGTTTTGATAAGTGTATCCCTGAATATTTCATTTTCTTTGGAGCAGTTATAATTGGTGTTGTATTTTTAATTTCAGTTCCTGTATGTTCACTGTTAGTATACAGAAATTGAATTGATTTTGGTGTTGAACTTGTAATCTATGACCTTACTAAACTCAGTTATTTAAAAGTTTTGTAAACTCTAGGTTTTCTATGTAGACAGTCATATCACAGCAAATAGAGATAGTTTTATTCCTTTCTTTCCAGTCTGCATGCCTGGTTAGAACTTTTGGTTCTATGTTAAGTAAGACTGTAAGAATGGATGTTGTGACCTAACTAATATGTTTTAAAAACCCACTGAAAAAAAATGGGGTATATTCAAAGGAACGGAACTTGGTTTTGTCCAGCTCATTGGAGGAACCTGGATTGTTTAGTGCGTATAACCATAACACATATTAAAAGCCTATCTCTTAATATTTGAGAGCTCAATTTGGAAACAAAAATGTATAACAGTTTGGTGGCACATGACACTGGGCAAGACTTGGACAAACCCATAAAAAGATTTTGCTTAGTAGAAGAAAGAGCATTAGAGTAGGAATACTGTTTGGAATTGATGAAGGATGTCTCATGTAGGATTAGTTCTCTTTTCTAAATGTATTCAAAGAAAGGCAAGATTATCTTCTAGGAAGGACTATATAGAAAGTAGTCCTTCCTGAGTCCCAGGTGCCCTCTAAGGCCTTGCACTGTCATCCATTCTGTTATACTAGGAGTCTATGATTGTTCTCCCTTTTCTAAAAACACATTGAGTTGCATTTTTCTTTTATGTGGTATTGAATCATGCTTTTTTGTACACATATGACTTTGGACACACAAAGTGTTCCCCGCTCATAAAGTTAATTAATAATGGGTGGTCATGGTGATGATAACCCAAGTCATCATGCCATGGAGAAAGGACAACTCTAAATAACTTGATGGGTAATAAGAACAGCAATTCGACCTCAGCCACCTTTTTGAATAAATTGCTTTTTTAAATTTTTCAACCATATACTTACCATTTTACTCTGTTTAATCTTTGCATTTTCTCCCCAGAGCAGTGTAAGTGATCTTTTTCACTATGCACAAAAAATAGATTCTACCTTGGACCTGTATCTTATGGTGTTGGTTGCCTGCCTTGTATGGTTTGCATAAACAAAATAGGAATGAAAAGAAGAGGAAGGGAAATAGAGATAAAGTGTGAAGCCAGGACTAGGGTGAGCAAAGGGGTCATCCAGGGTGCAAATGTAAGAAGGGAGTCATTCTCAAGCTCACACAAGTGCTGGGTGAGCACCTGAGAGGGAGTGCCTCCCTAAATGTTGTGCTCTGGGTGCCCAGTTTCTCTCACCCAGGTCCAGGCTGCAGACTACTGATTCATCCTTAAGTAACACAAGCAGACAGATGTCAGCTAAGCAAGGACTTTCCCCTCAATAGCTGATAAGATATTTTATTTCTAGTTTTATCAAAATACAAATGTATTTGAAGTAAAAAGTTAATTTGCAAAACATAATGTTCATATAGCTTTATTTCTTCACAGTAATGCCTTATACGGTACTTTGCCTTCCTTCATGACTTTGAACTTATTATATTAAATGATATAAAATCATAATTTTTGTGGGTAAAATAATTGAATACTGGCCCTGTCATGTGGTTGGTTCAACCAATTTCTGTATGGTGTAGTGGAAAGAACATGAGCTAAGGAGTCATATCTGTGTTCAGATTCTAAGTATGTCGTTTAGCAGCATGGTTGCTAGAAAAGTACTTCTCTTTTTGGTTTTATCATCTGTAAAATGAAATCATAATTATATTCAGGATTGTTTTGATTATTAAATGAGGTGATGTAGCTATACTACTGCTATTAACTGTTAGTATTACCCATTACACCTGATTACTGAAGAAACTCCAGGGTAGAAGTCAAAAACAGTTATGGTTGTGCAAGTATCAAGGCAGAAGTATGGTGAATATTCTGTGATGTTCAAGATTAGGGATTTCCAAAGCAGTCCACATTCTGATACAATTATTCCAGGGTGGAGTTTGATTAACTGTATTTTTAATGAGCTCCACTGGTGATTGTGATATGCTGCCGCGTTTGAGAGTGTTCCCTGGATAGCAACAGATTTCCCTTCTTATTTTATATCTTAAAATTGTTGATCAGATTCTGTTTTGAGCTCTTTTCCTTTTCTGATATACACTCATGATTCCTTTGCTTTGTAATTTCTTCCCAGAGAAGGCCCCAGGCTAACTTGATGTGTGCCTTCCTTGTGTGCACAAGGGAAGCCTTTTGTTCGAGCATTGTCCTATGAATCTGACAGTTTGGCTGTGCATTTCTAGGAGGACAACTTTTTAATTAAAAAAAAAGTCAAACAAGATTACTTAGTTTTCTCTTTAAAAGGCATCATTGTCGGTTTCCATGAAATCCCTTTTCTCTTTAACTCTCTTCCTTTAAGATAGTTGAGTTCAGGAACACCCTCTGTGTCGACTTCTGGATGAGAAAGATGTTTCTTGTCCTGTTTCTATTGTCCATGACTGCCATGGTAAAACGATCCATGCCAATAACCCGGCCTGCTGGGCTGCCACTGATAGGACACCCCCTTTCCTTGGTCTGGCATCCTGTTCAGATACTATAGCAAAAGCTCTATGACTCTCTGGGGAGCAACTTTAATGTCATCTTGGGGACACTTCCAGCCAGCATTTCTGTGGAAGGGGGTTCTTGGGCACAATCCAGAATGTACCTAGTATAGTGTTGTCTAGAGGACCTTTTCCCCTGTATAGTTAACACCTGTATTTTTGACCTTCAACTCTGACAGTCTGAATTTTATTCCAGCAAATATATTTATCTGGATTAAATACAGCTCATTCTAGAAAAGGAACTTTCAAGGAAGTTGTTTGGTACTTCAGAACTAAACATTAAAGATGAATTAGAGCTTCCACATAGTTTATAGCAGAAATAAAAGTTTCAGGTAATCGAGGTTGTTACTTTATTTCGATAATGTTGTTATTCAAACAACAGTTTCTTAGCAGCAGAGATGTAAAGGAGGCTTAGAAGTCATTAATTCTAACATTCACCCTTTCAGGAATCCTTTACTAAAACTACCTGATAGATTGTCATCAAAACCTCTGATTGAAAAAAAAAAAAAAAAAAAAAACCTCTGATTGAAAACTTCTATTGATTGGAAGCTGGCTGCATTATAAGCCAACCCATTCACCTTTGAAGTTCTCTATTTTTTACAAAGTGTTTCTAAATATTAATCAGCCTCTCTAATATCCAACCATATATTTTATTTATGCCCTGGAAAGTCACACAAAATAAATTTAACATCTCTTCTGTGTGGAAGCTCTTCAAATATTTGGTGATACTTAATATCTGCCCAAGTGTTCCCTCCTCCAATTAAAATAGCCCTAATTCTCTTTTATATATCATAGCATTAAAACCCATAGAATTCTGGTCACTTTCTATATAATTTACCTAGGCTTTCTTAGGTGCTCCAATGCATAAATATGATCTGACCAGGGTAGACTACAGTGAGATTATAATTTTCCTGATACTAGATACTATAGTTTACTAATATAGCCTATTATCACATTAGCATTTTTGACAGACTTATTATGCTTTTTGAATCATAGTAAGTTTTCAGTCAACTGGAATCCCCTATAGTTTTTCACATAAACTGATACTAAGTCAAGGATTATGAAGATATGAAGAGAAAGGGAATTAGACTGGATTGTATTTTAGTCCAAGGTTAGTACTTTATTTTGTGATCTTAGGCGAGTATCTGTTTCTATATTTCTTCAACTGTAAAATGGAAAGTTTGGATTAAATAATTTCTAAGGCCCCTACTAACTCTAATATTCTATTATTTTAGGGAACCCTATGTGTTTCTCATACAATTGGTTATTTTTTTAACTAAAACTTGAGACTTTTCACCTAGCTCAACAAATACTGTTGCAGTGTGTTTATTATTTCTATTGACATTCACCCTTTAAAATTCAAATCCATAGATACACAGATATGGAATTCAGTTATTCTATGGTAAGCTCCTTAATGTGGAGGGGAATAAAATATGTTTCACTACAAAAGGGAGTGAAAACACTTGTGACAATTAGGTTTGAGTTAGAGCAGCATATCACTACTATGAGTGATATGAAACAAAGAATAAGCATGGACGAGATTGTGGTTATTTGTGAAGATGTTTGTGGAAGCCTGTTTATGGAAGCCTTCTGCACCTGGCAGTGGGCCTGTCATTTCTATTTCAGTAGGGCCAGTTGGGAAAATAATGCTGAACATGAATTAGGGAAGAATGAGGACAGACCAGAATTTGTGAAGATAAATAGGAATCCATATGGACAAACTGGAACCCACATCTGTGTTATCACCTCTGACTTTGACAAGTTGGGTGGCCTGCAGAAGGAGCTAGAGCTCTCTCCAAGGAACTATACATGCAACTGGCCCAGTCCTTGAAGAGGCTGAGTAGGAGATATGATGGAAACTAGAGGAGCTGAAGGCCCAGCTGCTACCCAGCACTAACAAGGTGAACTAGCGTATTAGCATCAGTGGGCACAAGCTGTGGTGGGGACTGAACGTTATCCAACCTTTACTTCACTGGCTTCCAAATCTCATGCAAATTTCCTTGTAGTCAGTCCTAATGCAGAACCACACAGGGAAGGGAATTCTGAGAATGTACTCCCAGATTAGTCATGTCAACATGGTGCAAATATGCAGCAGAAATAGCATTTTTTTAAAAAAAAATTAAGTAATTAATTAATTAATTATTTTTGGCTGCATTGGGTCTTCATTGCTGCGCGCAGGCTTTCTCTCGTTGCAGTGAGCAGGGGCTAGTCTTCGTTGCGGTGCACGGGCTTCTCATTGCGGTGGCTTCTCGTGTTGCGGAGCATGGGCTCTAGGCACACGGGCTCTGTAGTTGTGGCTCGCGGGCTCTAGAGTGCAGGCTCAGTAGTTGTGGCGCATGGGCTTAGTTGCTCCGCGGCATGTGGGATCTTCCTGGACCAGGGCTTGAACCCATGTCCCCTGCATTGGCAGGCGGATTCTTAACCACTGCACCACCAGGGAAGTCCAGAAATATCATTTTCTGACTGCTTTAGACAGTATTTGTAAGTCTAGAAAAAGTAATTATAGGCAACCCATAAAACAAATGTGAAAACAAAAAGAACTGGTATCAATTGCTTTGATTACATAATGAAATGTAACAACTGAAAAGTCTAAAACAGCATTTTTAATGTTGAGGCACATGAGTAAACTTTAATAAGCTCTCTGTTCAGTATGATAAAAAGCATAACAAATATAAAGGACTACATTTTAGGACATGCATGACATTGAAATCATATAAGAGTGACCCATGCGCTCAGTACTTTTGAAATATCTGTGTGTGTGTCTGTGTGTGTGTGTAGGTGGGTGTGGGGATTTGGCTGTCTGATGACCTTATCTTGTGTCAAGAATTACCTTACATTAGGAAAGGATATTAGCAGTCTTCCTTCTTCTAGAATTTCTCTCTTGATCCTTCCCTCCTTTCTCTGAGTGACTGTCTTTCTCCACTTCCAGCCTTAACTTGAACATTTCCCTACTAGTGTTCATTCCACCAAAACTCTTGATTCATAGTTCACAATTTATTTGTCAATTACATTATTTTAATTTGTATTATATATATATATATATATACACATATATACATATAATTTTTATCATGGAAAGCAGTAGTTTTGGTCTGCTATAGTCTGTCATCGTGGTTTCAAACAAAGAGGTGTACAGTTGCAAGGTGTCATCATCCTGAATAGATTAAAAACAACACTAGTGTTTTGAATATTCAAAGAGCATTCTGTGGTCTATGAATGGTTCTAAATGCTTTTGAGTATGCCTCTAAAAACACAGAAGCTCAATGTATTCTGTTCTCACTAAAGGTCAAGTGGGGCTTAAAATAGTTTATACTAAATTTGATGTGTTTATCAGCCTCAATTATTTTTCACTTGCCTTCAAACAGCCAAGTCAACCAAAACAAAAGTATTCTCTTAAACTTCACAAAACATCTGGGGGTAATGCGGAATAAAGAGTGGTTAATGACTTTTTATTTGATCTGGGAGAGGCAAAGCACATCTTTTCACTTCTAAGAAACTGTTATGTCAGGTGTGTACCCTGAAATCTTGCCTTGATACCTTATCACCTCCAGCTTATTGCTAAGTTTTTCCCTGACTCATTGCACCAAATGTCACTCCTGAAATACTAATTGTGATTAGTCCTGGTGATTCCAGACCCCCACCCCCAGAAATCTGTGTTTATAGTAGGGCAAGATAATGAACAAGAGAATTGCCTGCATTGCTGCTATGCCAGATAAGGACAGTTTAAAAAGGATTAAAAAGTTCAGGAGGTTATTAAGAGAAACTTAGGGTTGAAGGATGGTGATAAATGAGATTTAGATGCTGGTAACTTATTTAAGCCTTAAGGGAGGAACTTTTTTGAGCATACTTAAGCAAATGACAGGAAATGTTGGTATTTACCTATTCATCATCTACTTAGAATAGTAGGCTTGTGCTTGGCAGACATTTACCAAAACAACAACAAAATCAAGTAGTTTTTGACAGCCAAATGTATCACATAGCATTTCCATTTTCTTTTAAACCTCTGTATTCTGGATACACTTTTAGAAGAAGAGAAATTTTTTTTCTGCCCAATTAAGACCTCTTAAATTTCTCCTATTAATTAAACATTAAAGTTTCCCTATCGTACAGCTAATTAATCCTTGAAATACGAAAATCATCTTGAGAAGACAATTTATAGTAATAATTTACATAAATTCAAACCTATGCTATGGTGATCAAGATAGGAGAAAATGAAAATTAAATACCGGTGGGAGGAGAGAATGTGTATTTTCATATACCCTTAGCACAAGATGATAGGCAATTGACTAATTTTATTTTTTTCTGTTAACTATTAAAATCCAGCTTGACAATTTAAATTTAAAATTTGATACATCTATAGATGCAATGACCTGAAGTCTTCTTGAAGGAAATTACATATATTCAATATGAAGTCAAGGTCCACAGATGCTCAAAATTTTAGGCACTTTACAGAAGATAATCACACATTAACTTATTTTAATTTTCACAGAGTTCCCTTATTACCATTTTTCAAATAACAAGGGAAAGGTCTCCAGTTAGTGTGTTTCTGCATTGGTACTTGAGCCCAAAACTTGCCAACATAAGGCAATAATGACATCTGCTCCATGGTGTGTTTGGAAGATGAAATGATTCAATGTAAATAAATGTATTTTGCAAGCATCAATTGTTAAAAATATCACCCCTATTGAGAAGATACCCCACTGGAAGCATTCCTCTTTAAAGACATCTCAAGTCATTCTTAACAATTTCGAGACCACATCACATTGAGGCAAGGACAGAAACTTTAGAAAATTTTCATGAATATATAATACTAACAGCTCTTTATTTTTCCTTTTTCTGTAGGCCTGCTGGATGGATTTTCTGGGCTGGACAAGATGACAGCCTCTGGTGAGGAGAGGGAGGTAGAAGCAGCAGCTGCTCTTGCAGCTGCAGAAAGTTGCTGACACAGGACTCAGTTGGGAAAGCACTGAATGGAGTGCAGTAATTTGGTGGAGAAAGGCAAAGAGAAGGCAAAGCAGCATGCAGTGAAGAATGACTCAGAGAGTTTTCCTTACTCAGAACTTTACTCTGCTGGGATTCTCTTCAGCATTTTTGTCATTGTAAGTTGGAGACTTGAAATCAGCAAGAGATAGAAAAGAGTCTCTGATGAACCTCCAGATGGAGGCGCTTTGTTTTTTAAAAAATTAGGAATAGAAAGAGAGGTGTACTTGCATACCAAAAAGAGGCACAAGGAGTGGATGGGCTCCTCTAGAGAAAAGAGATTGTTACGTGACTGCAGAGGGAGCAGCACTACTCAGTAGCCCTCTGGGTGATCTTAGGAAGTGGTTCAGGAAAAAAAAAAAAAGGCAAAGGGACACAAGGAAACTTTTGGAGGTGATGGATATTTTTATTTTACTTTGTGTTGATGGTGTCATGGGAACATGCATGTGTCCAAACTCATCAAATTGTGTATGTTAAATACTTGCAGTTTTTTTTTTTTTTAATTTCAATTATACCTCAGGAAAGCTCTAAAACAAAAACAGAAGAAGAAAGGAAGAAATGGTTTCATTCTGTCTTGTTCACACCCTTTGAAGAAGGGGCTAGAATTTAGCCCTAAACACTACAATATAAAAGAAACCTGACTGCTTTCAATGTCTAAGCTTGTTGCTAACCCAATAAATTAGAAGAAAGGGTCTGCAGCTGGCTTACAAACAGTGCCTACTCTGTTATTGATTGGTGGGGTTCAAAAAAGTATTTACAGAATTTAGTGCTAAAAATATTCATATTATTTCTAAACAACTCTACTGAGATATAATTTCCATACAGTAAAAATTTCCAATTTAAAATGTACAATTTTATGTGTTTATCAAATGTTTACAGTCATGTGAGCACCATCACAATCACAAAATAGAACATTACTATCATTACAAAAAAGTTCCCTCACAACTTTCTGCAGTCAATCCCCTCCTCCTGCGCCTGGCTCCTAGATAACAATGCTGATATGTTTCTAACACTGCAGTTTGCCCTTTTCTAGAATTTCACATAAAGGGTAATATAAAATATATAGTCTCTGTTTTGAAATTTACTCATTCTGTTTCATGTATCAGTTAGTTTCTTTTTATCACTGAATAATATTCTTTTGTAAGGATACACCACATGTTTATCCCTTCACCAGATGGTGGGCATTTGTGCTGTTTCCAGTTTTGGGCTATTATGGATAAAGCTCCTAAGAAAAATTCATATACAAGTTTTACTATGGATATGTATTTTCATTTCTTTTGGGTGAGTATCTAGAAGTGGGTTTGTTAAGTCATAGGGAAGTGTATGTTTACAAGAAATTACCAAATGTTTTCCAAAATGTATATACTATTTTGGATTCCCATTAGCAATGTATGAGAGATCAAGTTCAATTTCTTACAGGCATTCGGAATAATCAGTCCTTTTAATTTGAGCCCCTATAGTCGCTATGCTGTGGTATCTCATTATGGCTGTTATTTGCATATACCCAATGAGGAATGATGCTGAATATTGCCATCCGTATGTCATATTTGGTGAAGTGTCTGTTCAAACCTTTTGCCAACTCTTTATTTAACTTTGTCTCACTATAATTGAGTTGAAAGATATTTTATATATTCTGGACATGGATCTTTAATCAGATATAAGTTTTGCATCTATTTCTCCCAGTGTTGTGTGTGCCTTTTATTTCCTTAACAATGCCTTTTGAAAACAAAAGTTATTAAACTTAATGAACTCTAACTTATTGATTTTTATTTTATGGTTTATCCTTTCTCTGAACTATCTAGAAAATCTTTGCCTATCCCAAGGTCACAAAATTTTCCCCCTATATTTTCTTCTGTACGTTTTATAATTTTTAGCTCTGGCATTGTGATTCATTTCAAGTTACATTCTGTGTATGGTGTGAGGTTAGGGACAAGGTTTATTTATTTGTTTAATTATTTCACATATAGCTATCCAATTGTTCCAGCAGAATTTGTTGAAAAGAATAAATTTTTCACAGTGAAACACCTTGGTAGCTTTGTTGAAAATCGATTGACCATACATGTGTGTCTGTTTTTGAACTCTGTTCTCTCTGCCATTCACCTGGATGTCTATATTTATGCAAATGTCACACTGCCTTCATTACTGTGCTTTGTACTAATCTTGAACTCAGGTATGTTTTTCTCTGATGTTGTTCTTTGCAAATTATTTTGACTACTCTAGGGGCTATGCAGTTCCACATAAGTTTTTAAATCAGCTAGTCAGTTTCTTCAAATGACCTACTGAAATTTTGTTTAAGATTGTTTTGAATCCATAAGTTTGGAGAGAATTGACAGTATAATAGTATTGTATTCTTGAACATGGTATATCTCTCTACCTATTTAGGACTTTAATTTATTTCAGCAATTGTTGTAGCTTTAAGCACATAGATATTGCACCTATCTTGTTAATTTTTTCACCAAATATTTCATATTTTGATGCTATATTGTGAATGATGTAAACAAGTCAATTTGCAATTGTTACTAGTATATAAAATTTTAATTAATTTTGTATTTTTTTTAAAAAAAAATCTTTAGTTAAAAGGTAAATGTGTATATTTACATATAAATTTGTGTATTTTCATTAGGGACCACTTGTTTACTTCACTCATTCTGTTTTCTTTTTAAATTTTTTTTTTTATTGAAGTATAGTTGATCTACAATGTTGTGCTGCACAGCGAAGTGACCCAGCCATACACATATATGTATTCTTTTTTATATTCTCTTCCACCATGGTTTATCCCAGGATATTGATATACAGCAGGACCCTCCCCCTTGGTAACCATATGTCTGTTTTCTATGTCTGTGAGTCTGTTTCTGTTTCATATATAGGTTCATTTGTGTCATATTTTAGATTTCGCATATAAGTGATATCATATGGTATTTGTTTTCTCTTTCTGACTTATCTCACTTAGTATGATAATCTCTAGTTGCATCCATGTTGTGGCAAATGACATTACTTCATTCTTTTTTATGGCTAAGTAGAATTCCATTATATATATGTACCACATCTTCTTTATCCATTCTTCTGTTGATGGACATTTAGGTTATTCCCATGTCTTGGCTATTGTGAATAATGCTGCTATGAACATAGAGGTGCATGTATCTTTTTGAATTTTAGTTTTGTCTGGATACATGCTCAGGATTGGAATTGCTGGATCACATGGTTATTCTATTTTTAGTTTTCTGAGGAACTTCCATACTGTTTTCCATAGTGGCTGTACCAAGTTACATTCTCACCAACAGTGTAGGAGGGTTCTCTTTTTTCCACACCCTCTCCAGCATGTTATTTGTAGACTTTTTAATAATGGCCATTCTGACCAGTGTGAGGTGGTACCTCATTGTAATTTTGATTTGCATTTCTCTAATAATTAACGATGTTGAGCATCTTTTCATGTGCCTATTGGCCATCTGTATGTCTTCCTCAGAGAAATGTCTATTTATGTCTGCCCATTTTTCAATTGGGTTGTTTGGTTTTTGTTGTTGAGTTGTATGAGCTGTTTGTATATAATGGAAATTAAGCCCTTGACTTCCAGTACTATGTTGAATAGAAGTGGTGCATCATTTGCAAATATTTTCTCCCATTCCCATAGGTTGTCTTTTCGGTTTTTTGTTTGTTTGTTTAATGGTTTCCTTTGCTGTGCAGAAGCTTGTAAGTTTGATTAGGTCCCATTTGTTTATTTTTCTTTTTATTTCTATTGCCTTGGGAGAATGACCTAAGAAAATATTGGTACAATTTATGTCAGAGGATGTTTTGCCTATGATCTCTTTTAGGAATTTAATGTTGTCTTGTCTTATATTTAAGTCTTTTTTTTTGTTTTTTCTAATTTGGCTGTGCCTGGGTCTTAGTTGCATCATGTGAGATCTTCATTGCGGTTTGCAGGATCTTTAGTTGTGGCATGTGGGATCTTTACTTGTGGCAGGTGGGATCTTTAGTTGCAGCATGTGGGATCGTTTAGTTGCTGCATGTGGGATCTTTTAGTTGTGGCTTGTGGGATCTTTAGTTGCAGCATGTGGGATCTTTTAGTTGTGGCATGCAAGGTCTTTAGTTGAGGCATGCAGGATCTTTCTAGTTGCAGCATGCAAACTCTTAGTTGCGGCATGTGGGATCTAGTTCCCCAACCAGGGATCGAACCTGGGCCCCCTGCATTGGGAGCGTGGAGTCTTAGCCAGTGGACCACCAGGGAGGTCCATATGTTTAAGTCTTTAAGCCATTTTGAGTTATTTTTGTGCATGGTGCGAGGGTATGTTCTAACTTCATTGATTTACATGCAGCTGTCCAACTTTCCCAGGACCACTTGCTGAAGAGACTGTCTTTTTTCCATTGTATATTTTTGCCTTCTTTGTCAGATTAATTGACTGTAGCTGTGTGGGTTTATTTCTGGGCTCTCTATTCTGTTCCATTGATCTGTATGTCTGTTTTTGTGCCAATACCACACTGTTTTTATTACTGTAGCTTTATAGTATTGTCTGAAGTCTGGGAGTGTTATGCTTCCTGCTTTGTTCTTTTTCCTCAGGATTGCTTTGGCAATCCTGGGTCTTTTATGGTTCCATATAAATTTTAGGATTATTTTTTCTAGTTATGTGAAAAATGTCATGGATAATTTGATAGGAATCTGATTAAATCTCTAGATTGCTTTGGGTAGTATTGCCATTTTACCAATATTAATTCTTCCAATTCAAGAGCATGGGATATCTTTCCATTTCTTTGAATATCTTCAGCTTCCTTTATCAATATTTTATAGTTCTCAGCATATAAGTCTTTCGTCTCCTTGGTCAGGTTTATTCCTAGGGTTTTTTTTTTTTTTTTTTTGGTGCAATTTTTAAAGGTATTGTGCTTTTACATTCCTTTTCTGATATTTCATTGTTAGTGTAAAGAAATGCAATTGATTTATGTATGCTAATCTTGTATCCTGCTACCTTGCTGAATTCATTTATCAGTTCTAGTAGTTTTTTTTTTTTTTTCTTCACACCCACACACTGTATTTTATTTTTACAAGAGATAAATAGACTGACACCAAGCATTGTACATGGATGGCCACAACAAAAGCAACAATGATTGCAATTACCAAACATGAAACACACTCATACTATGTCATAATATTGACATTCAGTCCAGTAATCCTCCACTGTAACAGCTCCTTTACTTTGCAGTGAAAATTGATTTGTATATTCTTTGCCTCTGAGTCCTTGTGGGATTTTTTTTTTTTTAAATTCAGACAGAAAGTCACAAAAATTATACTCATCCTCATCAGTTCACTCAGTCCCATGTAATTAATTTTTTTTTCATCTTGATCTTTTGTTAGCACTTTTATGAGTTCATCAGTTTTTCATTAGAGTTCTGAAAATGCTTATTCATTCAGTTCAGCAGTACAGTCAGTTACCAGAAACCTGTACTTGTCAGAGTCTTTTCCATGAATTTCTTGAAGATGAAACCCTTTTATAGGAACATATTTGCAAAATCATCAGAGTACACCCAGAACTGTCTTTAAATGACAAAAGACTTAAAAATGACCACGGTTAAAGATTTGATGAAAGTTCATAATAATGCAGTTGACAAGAAAATTAGTTATTTCTGAGATATACATTTTAAAGTAATAACTAGGATTATTACTTATAACATTATACCAGGACATATAAGATTTTTAGAAATTTCATGCAATGTCTGAAACATTTATATTAACATATTTCCATACATATTTCCATACAAATACAAATATAAGATTTTTAGAAATTCCATGTAATGTCTGAAACATTTATATATTAACATATTTCCATACAAATACAAATATAAGATTTTTAGAAATTTCATGTAATGTCTGAAACATTTATATTAACATATTTCCATACAAATAACCCAATGAAAGTTTAGTATTAGTTGTTTTGTTTGTTTTTTTATACTGCAGGTTCTTATTAGGCATCAATTTTATACACATCAGTGTATACATGTCAATCCCAATCGCCCAATTCAGCACACCACCATCTCCACCTCACCGCAGTTTTCCCCCCTTGGTGTCCATATGTCCATTCTCCACATCTGTGTCTCAACTTCTGCCCTGCAAACTGGCTCATCTGTACCATTTTTCTAGGTTCCACATACATGCATTAATATACGATATTTGTTTTTCTCTTTCTGACTTACTTCACTCTGTATGACAGTCTCTAGGTCCATCCACGTCTCAACAAATGACTCAATTTCGTTCCTTTTTATGGCTGAGTAATATTCCATTGTATATAAGTACCACATCTTCTTTATCCATTCGTCTGTTGATGGGCATTTAGGTTGCTTCCATGACCTGGCTATTGTAAATAGCGCTGCAATGAATATTCGGGTGCATGTGTCTTTTTGAATTACGGTTTTCTCTGGGTATATGCCCAGTAGTGGGATTGCTGGGTCATATGGTAATTCTATTTTTAGTTTTTTGAGGAACCTCCATATTGTTCTCCATAGTGGCTGTATCAATTTACATTCCCACCAACAGTGCAAGAGGGTTCCCTTTTCTCCACACCCTCTCCAGCATTTGTTGTTTGTAGATTTTCTGATGATGCCCATTCTAACAGGAGTGAGGTGATACCTCATTGTAGTTTTGATTTGCATTTCTCTAATAATTAGTGATGTTGAGCATCTTTTCATGTGCTTCGTGACCGTCTGTATGTCTTCTTTGGAGAAATGTCTATTTAGGTCTTCTGCACATTTTTGGATTGGGTTGTTTGTTTCTTTGATATTGAGCTGAATGAGCTGTTTATATATTTTGGAGATTAATCCTTTGTCCGTTGATTCATTTGCAAATATTTTCTCCCATTCTGAGGGTTGTCTTTTTGTCTTGTTTATGGTTTCCTTTGCTGTGCAAAAGCTTTGAAGTTTCATTAGGTCCCACTTGTTTATTTTTGTTTTTATTTCCATTACTCTAGGAGGTGGATCAAAAAAGATCTTGCTGTGATTTATGTCAAAGAGTGTTCTTCCTATGTTTTCCTCTAAGAGTTTTATAGTGTCCAGTCTTATATTTAGGTCTCTAATCCATTTTGAGTTTATTTTTGTGTATGGTGTTAGGGAGTATTCTAATTTCATTCTTTTACATGTAGCTGTCCAGTTTTCCCAGCACCACTTATTGAAGAGACTGTCTTTTCTCCATTGTATATCTTTGCCTCCTTTGTCATAGATTAGTTGACCATAGGTGCGTGGGTTAATCTCTGGGCTTTCTATCTTGTTCCATTGATCTATGTTTCTGTTATTGTGCCAGGACCATATTGTCTTGATTACTGCAGCTTTGTAGTATAGTCTGAAGTCTGGGAGTCTGATTCCTCCAGCTCCATTTTTTTGCCTCAAGACTGCTTTGGCTATTCGGGGTCTTTTGTGTCTCCATACAAATTTTAAGATGATTTGTTCTAGCTCCATAAATAATGCCATGGGTAATTTGATAGGGATTGCATTGAATCTGCAGATTGCTTTGGGTAGTATACTCATTTTCACAATGTTGATTCTTCCAATCCAAGAACATGGTATATCTCTCCATCTGTTGGTATCATCTTTAATTTCTTTCACCAGTGTCTTATAGTTTTCTGCATACAGGTCTTTTGTCTCCCTAGGTAGGTTTATTCCTAGGTATTTTATTCTTTTTGTTGCAATGGTAAATGGGAGTGTTTCCATAATTTCTCTTTCAGATTTTTCATCATTAGTGTATAGGAATGCAAGAGATTTCTGTGCATTAATTTTGTATCCTGCAACTTTACCATATTCATTAATTAGCTCTAGCAGTTTTCTGGTGGCAGTTTTAGGATTCTCTATGTATAGTATCATGTCATCCGCAAACAGTGACAGTTTTACTTCTTCCTTTCCAATTTGTATTCCTTTTATTTCTTTTTCTTCTCTGATTGCCGTGGCTAGGACTTCCAGAACTATGTTGAATAATAGTGGTGAGAGTGGACATCCTTGTCTCGTTCCTGATCTTAGAGGAAATGCTTTCAGTTTTTCACCATTGAGAATGATGTTTGCTGTGGGTTTGTCGTATATGGCCTTTATTATGTTGAGGTAGGTTCCCTCTATGCCCACTTTCTGGAGAGTTTTTATCAGAAATGGGTGTTGAATTTTGTCAAAAGCTTTTTCTGCATCTATTGAGATGATCATATGGTTTTTATTCTTCAATTTGTTAATATGGTGTATCACATTGATTGATTTGCGTATATTGAAGAATCCTTGCATCCCTGGGATAAATCCCACTTGATCGTGGTGTATGATCCTTTTAATGTGTTGTTGGATTCTGTTTGCTAGTATTTTGTTGAGGATTTTTGCATCTATATTCATCAGTGATATTGGTCTGTAATTTTCTTTTTTTGTAGTGTCTTTGTCTGGTTTTGGTATCAGGGTGATGGTGGCCTCATAGAATGAGTTTGGGAGTGTTCCTTCCTCTGCAATTTTTTGGAAGAGTTTGAGAAGGATGGGTGTTAGCTCTTCTCTAAATGTTTGATAGAATTCACCTGTGAAGCCATCTGGTCCTGGACTTTTGTTTGTTGGAAGATTTTTAATCACAGTTTCAATTTCATTACTTGTGATTGGTCTGTTCATATTTTCTATTTCTTCCTGGTTCAGTCTTGGAAGGTTATACCTTTCTAAGAATTTGTCCATTTCTTCCAGGTTGTCCATTTTATTGGCATAGAGTTGCTTGTAGTAGTCTCTTAGGATGCTTTGTATTTCTGCGGTGTCTGTTGTAACTTCTCCTTTTTCATTTCTGATTTTATTGATTTGAGTCCTCTCCCTCTTTTTCTTGATGAGTCTGGCTAATGGCTTATCAATTTTGTTTATCTTCTCAAAGAACCAACTTTTAGTTTTATTGATCTTTGCTATTGTTTTCTTTGTTTCTATTTCATTTATTTCTGCTCTGATCTTGATGATTTCTTTCCTTCTGCTAACTTTGGGTTTTGTTTGTTCTTCTTTCTCTAGTTTCTTTAGGTGTAAGGTTAGATTGTTTACTTGAGATTTTTCTTGTTTCTTTAGGTAGGCTTGTATAGCTATAAACTTCCCTCTTAGAACAGCTTTTGCTGCATCCCATAGGTTTTGGGTCGTCGTGTTTTCATTGTCATTTGTCTCTAGGTATTTTTTGATTTCCTCTTTGATTTCTTCAGTGATCTCTTGGTTATTTAGTAACGTATTGTTTAGCCTCCATGTGTTTGTCCTTTTTACGTTTTTTTCCCTGTAATTCATTTCTAATCTCATAGCGTTGTGGTCAGAAAAGATACTTGATATGATTTCGATTTTCTTAAATTTACTGAGGCTTGATTTGTGACCCAAGATGTGATCTATCCTGGAGAATGTTCCGTGCGCACTTGAGAAGAACGTGTAATCTGCTGTTTTTGGATGGAATGTCCTATATATATCAATTAAATCTATCTGGTCTATTGTGTCGTTTAAAGCTTCTGTTTCCTTATTTATTTTCATTTTGGATGATCTGTCCATTGGTGTAAGTGAAGTGTTAAAGTCCCCCACTATTATTGTGTTACTGTCGATTTCCTCTTTTATAGCTGTTAGCAGTTGCCTTATGTATTGAGGTGCTCCTATGTTGGGTGCATATATATTTATAATTGTTATATCTTCTTCATGGATTGATCCCTGGATCATTATGTAGTGTCCTTCCTTGTCTCTTTTAACATTCTTTATTTTAAAGTCTATTTTATCTGATATGAATATAGCTACTCCAGCTTTCTTTTGATTTCCATTTGCATGGGATATCTTTTTCCATCCCCTCACTTTCAGTCTGTATGTGTCCCTAGGTCTAAAGTGGGTCTCTTGTAGACAGCATATATATGGGTCTTGTTTTTGTATCCATTCAGCCAGTCTATGTCTTTTGGTTGGGGCATTTAATCCATTCACGTTTAAGGTAATTATCGATATGTATGTTCCTATGACCATTTTCTTAATTGTTTTGGGTTTGTTTTTGTAGCTCCTTTTCTTCTCTTGTGTTTCCCACTTAGAGAAGTTCCTTTAGCATTTGTTGTAGAGCTGGTTTGGTGGTGCTGAATTCTCTTAGCGTTTGCTTGTCTGTAAAGCTTTTGATTTCTCCATCAAATCTAAATGAGATCCTTGCTGGGTAGAGTAATCTTGGTTGTAGGTTCTTCCCTTTCATCACTTTAAGTATATCATGCCACTCCCTTCTGGCTTGCAGAGTTTCTGCTGAGAAATCAGCTGTTGACCTTATGGGAGTTCCCTTGTATGTTATTTGTCGTTTTTCCCTTGCTGCTTTCAATAATTTTTCTTTGTCTTTAATTTTTGCCACTTTGATTACTATGTGTCTCGGCGTGTTTCTCCTTGGGTTTATTCTGTATGGGACTCTCTGCGCTTCCTGGACTTGGGTGGCTATTTCCTTTCCCATGTTAGGGAAGTTTTCGACTATAATCTCTTCAAATATTTTCTCTGGTCCTTTCTCTCTCTCTTCTCCTTCTGAGACCCCTATAATGCGAATGTTGTTGCGTTTAATGTTGTCCCAGAGGTCTCTTAGGCTGTCTTCATTTCTTTTCATTCTTTTTTCTTTAGTCTGTTCCGCAGCAGTGAATTCCACCATTCTGTCTTCCAGGTCACTTATCCGTTCTTCTGCCTCAGTTATTCTGCTATTGATTCCTTCTAGTGTAGTTTTCATTTCAGTTATTGTATTGGTCATCTCTGTTTGTTTGTTCTTTAATTCTTCTAGGTCTTTGTTAATCATTTCTTGCATCTTCTCAATCTTTGCCTCCATTCTTATTCCGAGGTCCTGGATCATCTTCACTATCATTATTCTGAATTCTTTTTCTGGAAGGTTGCCTATCTCCACTTCATTTAGTTGTTTTTCTGGGGTTTTTTCTTGTTCCTTCATCTGGTACATAGCCCTCTGCCTTTTCATCTTCTCTATCTTTCTGTAACTGTGGTTTTTGGTCCACAGGCTGCAGGATTGTAGTTTTTCTTGCTTCTGTTGTCTGCCCTCTGGTGGTTGAGGCTATCTAAGAGGCTTGATGGGAGGCTCTGGTGGTGGGTAGAGCTGACTGTTGCTGTGGCGGTCAGAGCTCAGTAAAACCTTAATCCACTTGACTGTTGATGGGTGGGGCTGGGTTCCCTCCCTGTTGGTTGTTTTGCCTGAGGCAATCCAACACTGGAGCCTACCCGTGCTCTTTGGTGGGGTTAATGGCAGACTCTGGGAGGGCTCACACCAAGGAGAACTTCCCAGAACCTCTGCTGCCAGTGTCCTTATCCCCACGGTGAAACAGAGCCACCACTCGCCTCTGCAGGAGACCCACCAACACCAGCAGGTAGGTCTAGTTCAGTCTCCTCCAGGGTCACTGCTCCTTCCCCTGGGTCCCGATGCACACATTACTTTGTGTGTGCCCTCCAAGAGTGGGGTCTCTGTTTCCCCCAGTCCTGTCAAAGTCCTGCAATCAATTCCCACTAGGCTTCAAAGTCTGATTCTCTAGAAATTCCTCCTCCCGTTGCCGGACCCCCAGGTTGGGAAGCCTGACGTGGGGCTCAGAACCTTCACTCGAGTGGGTGGACTTCTATGGTATAAGTGTTCGCCAGTCTGTGAGCCACCCACCCAGCAGTTATGGGATTTGATTTTACTCTGATTGCACCCCTCCTACCGTCTCACTGTGGCTTCTCCTCTGTCCTTGGACGTGGGGTATCCTCCTTGGTGAAGTCCAGGGGCTTCCTGTCAATGATTGTCCAGCAGCCAGTTGTGATTCTGGTGCTCTCGCAAGAGGGAGTGAGAGCACGTCCTTCTACTCCGCCATCTTGGTTAATCTCCTCCCAGGAATAGTTTAGTCTGTCTTTGAAACAGGCAAAGGGTATCAGCTGGAGTTCTAGTAGTTTTTATGTGGAGGCTTTAAGGTTTTCTATATATAGTATGTCATCTGCATGTAGTGACAAGTCTGCCTCTTCCCTTCCAACTTGGATACATTTTATTTCTTTCTCTTGTCTGATTGCTATGGCTAGGACTTCCAATACTATGTTGAATAGAAGTGGTGAGAGTGGGCATCCTTGTCTTGTTCCAGATTTTAGTGGGAAGTCTTTCAGCTTTTCACCTGAGTATTATATTGGCTGTGGGTTTGTCATAAATAGCTTTTATTATGTTGAAATATGTTCCCTCTATACCCAATTTGGTAAGAGTTTTTATCATGGATCATTGTTGAATTTCATCAACCACTTTATCTGCATTTATTGAGATGATCATGTAGTTTTTGTCTTTTCTTTTGTTAATGAAATTTAATTAATTTTGGTATATTGACTTTACACATGCAAATTTGATATATTAATTTCTTAGTTCCTATAAGTTTTTGGAGAATTTGGGAAAGGATTGTCTACATTTGTCTAAGAAGAGATAGTTTTACTTCTTTCTTTCCAAACTCTACTTTATTTCTATTTCTTGCCTTTTTTGCACTGGCTAGGTCCTATATTATAATGTTGAGTACAAGTTGCCTTGTTACTAATTATAGGGTGAAAGCATTCAGTATTTTACTTTTAAGCATGATGCTAGTTTTAGGTGTTTTGTAGATGTTCTTTATGAGATTGCTATTTGAAATATGCTGAGAGGTTTTTTTTCATAAGTAGCTGTGCAACTATGGAGATGATTATATAATTTTTTCCTTTTATTCTTTATTGAAAATACACATTTGTAGTTTTTGATTTTTTGAATATTAAGGCAAACCGATGTGTATAAAATAGACTTCACTTGGTTATGGTGTATTATCCATTTTATATATTGCTGAGTTTAATTTGCTAAGATGGCTTTTTCCATCTTTGATCGTGAAGGATGTTAGTCTGTAGGGGTTTTTTTTTGGTATATTTGCTTTATTGTTTTTGGTATCACGAGATGCTTGACTCTTAAATGAGTTGGGAATTAATCTATTTTCTAGAAGCATTTGTATAGAATTGGCATTATGTCTATCTTCAGAGTTTTGTAAAATCATCACTGAAGGCATTTGACCCTGGAGTTTTCTTTGTGGCAAGGTTTTGAACTATCAATTCAGTTTCTTTAAGTGTTATTTGACTACTTAAGTTATTTCTTCTTGAAGGGGCTTTGATAGTTTATATTCTATCCATTTAATCTAAGTTGTGGGTTTTATCAACAAACTTTTTTCAGTGTTTCTTTATTATCCTTATCTTGTCTGTGGGATCTGTAATTTTGTCCATTTTAATTCTTGATACTCATAATTTGTGTCATTTGTCTTTTTTCCTGATAAGTCTGGTTAGAGATATATTAATTTTATTGATCTTTTAGAAGTAATTGCTTTTGGTTTTGTGGTATATTTATTTTTTATTTGTTTTCTATTTTATTAATTTCATCATTATCTCTATAATTTTCTTCCATATGCTTACTTTATATTTACATTGCTTCCCTTTTTATAGTTTTGAAGGTAAGAGCACAGATCATTCATTTGAGACCACTTGTCTTTCTCTATTATAAGCCCTAATTACTGTAAATTTCACTCTAATCACTGCTTTAGCAGTGTCACACACATTTTTATAAGTCATACTTTATTTTTTTCAGATCAAAAGATTTTCTGGTTTTCCCTGTGATTTCTTTTTTTTTCCTATGTCATTAGAGACATGTTATTTAATAGCCAAATATTAGGGAGTTTTCTAGACCTTCTTGTTATTAGTTTCTTTTTTAGTTCCATTCTGGTGAAAGAACACACTTTAGACCATTTCAGTTCTTTGAAATATATTGAGACTTCTTTTCTGGTCAGATTATCGTCTATCTTGGTGAATTTTCCACATGTACTTGAAAATTAGTGTATTCTGCTACTGCGGGTGTAATGTCCTTGAATGTCAGGTAAGTTGGTTAATAGCAGTGTTCAAACATTCTATATACTTATTGTGTTTATCTACTTCATTAAATCTTGAGAGAGGAGTGTTGAAATTTCAACTATAATTGTGTGTTTGTTTTTTCTCCTTTCAGTTTTGTCATATCTATTTGTTTTTCTTTGGGTATTTTGAAGTCTATTTTTTGGCACATATACATTTAGGATTGCAATGGCTTCTTGAATTGTTTCTTTTATCACTATGAAATGTCCCTCTTTATCTCTGGTAATATCTACTGTTTTTAATCTACTTTTCCTGATAATACATCATTATACATAGAGGTATGATTTACATGTAATAAAATTCAAACCTTAATTTCCAGTTTTATGTGTTTTGAAAAATGTATGCATTTGTGTAGCCAGCAGCATAATCAAGATAAAAAACATTTTCATCTTCACAAAAAGTTCTCTCAGGCTCCTTTGGAGCCAATTTCCTCAGTCTATCCCTTGCCCCTGAACCACTCATCTACTTTCTATCCCTACAGATTTGCACTTTCCAGAGTACAAAATAAATGGAATCAAACAGTTTGTAGCCCTTTGTGTCAATAATATTTAGTAATTTGCTCTATTTTATTGCTGATTAATATTCCATTGCATTGATGTACTGCTCTTTGTTTATCCATTCTCCAGTCAATGGAATTTGGGGTTTTTCCAATTTAGAGCCATATGAAGTGAGGTATATGTGTTCACCTGTAGGTCTTTCTGTGGACATGCATTTTCATAAAGTTCTAGGCCTCAGAATGTAAACAACAGGAACCTTCACAAAGCAAACAAGAATGAAAAATTGAGATGGCCAGAGAATTTGAAACATGTTACAAGTAAGATGAAGACATTCTCAGTGAATCAGCTCCTAGAGCAAGTTCCACCTCCTGTGAACACAGTCCACAATTCAACAGTGACTGATTTAACTGAAAAATAATTTAATAAAATCATGTTAGGCAGCTACTAGGATTTTGGGAGGGCTTGTTAAAAGCTGCCAGACAAGCTTCTAGGAATAATAATGCCCCAAACCAACAGAAGAATGGGTATAGTATAAAAATGCTGAGGGTATGTATGTTACCTCAGGAAGCCCTTAAGAAATTATTGCCCTAGTCACACCAATAATGTCATTTTTACTCCAGGAACTAAACCATGTAAATATTTCCAAACCCAAAATCAGACATCGCTGCCACATTTGTAAGCACAATGGACTCCCTTCTTTTCCCCCCTCAGAGCTTACTTCTTTAAGCTGTTCACTTCTGTCTTAATGAAGGTTGAGCCTGATGGATGGAGCCCAGATCACCTGCCTGCACTTTAACTGCAAAGGAAGCAGGTAAGGTAAGTTTTCCAGGTCCTATTTTGGAGGAGAGCTTGTAATATTAGGAGTTCCCCAAATTTATTCATATTTTATGAAATATTCTGATCAGCCAGAAAATATGGCAAATGTCTATTGTACTCTCTTTCATACTTCTTGTTTAAATAGGATATGGGTTTAAGGTAGTGTTCCATGCTAATGGTGAAAGGAATAAGAAAAAAATGAAGAGAGAAGTTACCACAGATCTGGTCCTAACTGATTTAGATTCATGGGCAAAAATGGATATAAAACAGAGGGGAAAAGATCATAAAAGCCCTTTGAAGATGGGACTGTTTGTGTTTTGTTTTGTTTTTGTTTGTTCAGTTTTTTGTTTGTTTTTTTACCATTATCTTCTTAACCTCAATAAACTAAGTACTTTGTACATGATGGGTATTAAGTTAATACTTTTTTCTAAGATGAGTAAACCACATTGGCACATGGAAAGGAGAATAGAACTAAATGCAACTTCTGGTTGTGAAAAAAAAGTGCAGTGGAAAAGTGTTATAAAAAGTGCTCACTTTATAATATGAATTTTATATGTTCTATTTAAATGAAAATGTTCTCAGTCGAATGATATTTACAATGTGTTTTAATTTAAGACTGTTATTTACACATAACTTTTCCAAATATACAGTTATTCCTGGCAGAAAGCAATATCTACTTTATCATATTACTCCTTCTACTGGGATATGTTACATTTGATTTCACCATATGAGTGTAAGAAAGCTAAGTCATGAGACACTTGGGAGAGTCAGGATAATTTAGTTCTATCACACCTGCCAGAAATGTAGGGTGGGGTTAAAGAATAAAAAGGAAAATTAAAGATAATTGAGAAGATAGATAATAATACCTATAATAGTATGTATTTATATTGCTATAATTGTATGTTCTTTGCATAATTGTACTGTTTGGAAATTTTTGCTGACTTATTGTGGTAACTATAAAGGTGCCCCTCTCAGGTATCCCTTTAAGGGAACCTGCTGTGGGTTGCATAGCTGAGAGACAGCCACTAGCTGCTGGGTCATCAGATTCACCATGGACCATGGGCACTTCTGTGCTGCTCCCAACCAGTGACTAAGCATGGCTAAGGGAATAGAATCAGGCTATTCCTGCCCCCTATGAGATTCCTCTAATCAGAAACTATGGCTTAGAGATTCCCTGTTAGCCTGGCTGAAACTTTCTCAGAACTGCATTGTGGTCTGAGGACATTTTTTTACAATCCTTCCTTCCCTCTCTTTTTTCCACAGATGTCAGACCTGTGAGCTCTCTCCCAACCTACTTTATCCCTCATAGGCATTCTTTTTCCTCCAATCAATCTCTTGCTTTCCTAGTCCCAACTTAGTGTCCTGTCTTCTGCTCTCAGAACATCTGAAATGACACAGTTACATTAACAAACTACCCATCTCTTTTCAATTAAAATGTAAAAATAAAAACAATACCACTAGAAGATTACTAGTTGGATTAAAGTTTTGACTCAAGTAACCACACCTTTAAAAAGCCTAGCATTTAGGCCTACCAGGGCACCAGAATTGATGTAAACCTCTTTCACCTGGTTTATCATAAATACTGACAGTGTAAATAGGAGGAAATAACTAACACAAGGAGTTCTCATTAGCCCTGCAAACTCATAAATAGAGTAAAATGTCATATATACTTCCAGCAGTAAAAAGGTAAGTGATTTATTTTATGAAAATTAGTGCCTTGCTCCTTATGGGTAGTTTTTATATGATGTTTATGTGAGCTAGGTTTTTTTAAGAGAACAGTGTAAGGAGTGATGAGGATGGTCCAAGCCATGGGTGACAATCTGGAAGCTGGAGGGCTAAATTGGGTCAGCGGATATGAGAGGTTATATAGGAGCTCTCTATCTTCTGCTCAGTTTTTCTATAAAACTAAAATCGCTTCAAAAATAAAGTTTCTTAATTTAAAAAAAGCTAATGATTATGAATATTCTTAGAAAGAGCCAGCCTGGTTAGAGACACTGAACCCATGCTATCCCTTGTGCCTTACATGAGCTTCTTCACATATTTACTGCCCGGATGTGAAGGTATTATAATGTTTCTTAAAATGGGCCTTCAATGAATGAAGTCAGTTAGAGTGGAAGATTTTGATGGACGATGTTTCTTTCAAGCTTGGATACACAGGTTGGGTGCAAATTTTGGAAGGCCATGAAAGCTAGACCAAGGAGGAAAGTTGAGTTTTGTTTGCTTGCTTGCTTGCTTTTTGGTTATCAGTGGGTCAAGTATTTTGAGCAGAAGAATGATATTTAAATGCCAACAAACACACACACACAAAGAATAAAACATTACTGGAATGAAATGCACAGTTGTAAAGCAATTTTCAAATGGCTTTTAGATTTGTTGTGTACAAAATTAGTAGAAAAAAGTAGTAATGGAAAAAAAATAAGATGGATTTTATAATATGTTTGGCTGTATCTGAGTCATAATAGCCTTTAAATTCAAGACTGATGGATGAATCAAGAGGTAATGTAATCATTCAAATGAGAAAGGAGAATTAGGTTGGTTAGTCTCAAGTCATCTAGAAACTACTAGACAACTAGAAATTAACACCTTCCCTCTACTGAAAACCAATCTTCCTGTTTAAGGAGTTATTAGAGGGCTATGAATCACAAAGATTTCATGTTTCAGTTCTGCGATCAGTCTTCTGTCTTCAAGTGTTGGAAACCATCATTAACCTTTGCTCTGGTGACTATTAAGTAAGCGGGGGCTGTTCTGAGGCTGTCAGGAGAGTCAGCGTGAGGATGACTTTTAGACAAGCATCAGTACTCTCTGCCCCATCCACACAGACTGACTTTGACTCTCTCAGTGACAGCCCAGAGGACAGCAGTGTTCACTGTAGCTCTAGGTGCTAGTTCTTGCTCTGTTCCTTAAAGTTCACTACAGAGAAAGAGGCATGTAAAAGTCACAAAATGAAAAGGAGGAGAAAGGCAGTGCAAAGTCTATGGAAAAGGGCAGATGGGAAATCCTCCCAAAGATGAATTTGTTATGAGAATCAGATTTATAGGTGAAGTCAGTAAAAGCCCACAAGGGGAATATGTAGTAAGAACATTGATAATAAACTCATTAGGAAAGTCTCCAAAGAACATCTGAGCAGCGATTCAAATTCTAAGGATGCATAGGTATGATATTAGCTTCAGAGATGGAGCAATATGTAGGGCATTTGGGGAGTTACCAAGGGAAATTAGAAGACAGCTACTGAAAGGAAATTGCTGTAGGTAAACCAAGGATTGAGAATATGCGCACATGGTCTTGAGATTAAAAACTAGCACTGCAATCTATTGGATCTGGTGTGATGCAGTCTTTGTAATTTCCTTTATCCCAATACCTAAATCAATTTGGCACTGATAACTGTGTGCTAGTCACAGATATTTGTAGAGTAGCTTCAGATTTCAAGCATCTATGCTAATGTTTCTTTTTGTTGATGAGAGAGTTAATTGCATAGGGAAGTAGGAAGCTGGAAGAAAACAAGCATATTAACTAATACCAGGATATGGTTATCATTTTTCTTGTTGTTTGTACATTATTTGTGGACAAGACTGTAAAATAAAGAAGCTGTAGAGAAAATCCTCAGTCTTCTCAGTTTTGTAATTTCTCTTAAGCCTCTGCCTAGTTTAACCTTATGTTCACCTAACTTTCTTATCTCATCATTCATTTTTCTAGTTTTTGTTCCTATGTTAAAATCTGTTTTCTTTAATTTTTTCCGGAAGCTTATACTCCACCCCACCTTCAAGCATTCTTATCCCTCTGCCTTGCCTCTTTTTTCTTAGTGCAACTTCCCTTCCAAACAGGGAATTCTTATTTAATTTGAAAATATTAGTAAAAATGAGCATGAAAGGGAAAAGTGGAAATGCAATTCCTGGACTACATATTTTTTCCACTTTAATTGGCTTCACTTAATACTCTACTGTTTTCACTAGGATCTTAGTCGCATGTGCTCTAGAATATGGTAACCATTCTCATAACATTTCCTTTAAGACAAGCTACTCATGGCAACTTGCCAAAAACTCACCTTAAAATGTTTGGATAAAGAATGCGTGTGGGGCTTCCCTGGTGGTGCAGTGGTTAAGAATCTGCCTGCCAATGCAGGGGACATGGGTTCGAGCCCTGGCCCGGGAAGATCCCACATGCTGCAGAGCAACTAAGCCCCTGCACCACAGCTACTGAGCCTGCACTTTAGAGCCTGTGAGCCACAACTACTGAGCCCGTGAGCCACAACTACCGAGCCCGTGTGCTGCAACTTCTGAAGCTTGCGCGCCTAGAGCCCGTACTCTGCAACAAGAGAAACCACCGCAATGAGAAGCCCGCGCACCATGACGAAGAGTAACCCCCACTTGCCACAACTAGAGAAAGCCCACATGCAGCAACAAAGACCCAACGCAGCCAAAAAAAAGTTAAAAAATAAAAAAGAATGCATGTGGAAATAACTCCCTCCCCCCTCCCACTTTCTTGTGCACAATAAGGCAAAGTTTATGTGTTAGTAATCACATGTAGTGTTTGTGTCATGTTTTCTCTCCACTGAGCCAAGCACATTAAGTGTTTCAAATGCATTCTCATTTTTTAGAACTGTAGTAGACGAAATTCTGAAGATGTGCCTCCAAAATTCTCATCCCCGAGTTATTAAAAAAATGAATCTAGGTACTGCTGTGAAGAGGCTTTGGAGATGGAATTAAGGTTACTAATCAACTGACTTTAACACAAAGATTATCTGGCTAAGATAATGCAATCCTGTGGGCCTTAAAACAGATGAGACAAGTAGAAGAGTCAGTCGGAGAGATGTGGCAGACTAGGAAAACAGACGAGGTACAAGGCAAAGGGGGAAATCAGAGAGATTCAAAGCACAAGAAAGATTCTATTCACTGTTGCTGGCTTTAAGGATACAGAAAGGGGGCCATGAGCTAAGGGAGGTAAGCAGCCTGCAGAAGCTGAAAATGACCCCTGACCAAAGGATAGCATGGGGACCTCCCTGCTACAACAATGTGGAACTGAATTCAGCCAACAATCTGAATGAGCTTGAAAAGAGATCTATCTGCAGAATACCCAGAAAGGAACACCTTGATTTTGGCCTTATGAAGCCTGGATCAGCTACACTGTGCCTGGACTTCTGACCTATAGAAACTGTGAAAAGTGAATCCGTGTTGTTTTAATTGTTTGCGGTAATTTGTTACAGCGGCAAGACAGAATGAGATGAGTCCGACAAGCAGAACGTATTTATTGAACAACTATTTTATCCCAAGTATTGGTGCTAGCTGTTAGACAAAAGACAAAGACAGTCTTTGCCCTTTCTGTGCTTTTATTCTAGTGCGTGGGACTATATATACGTACGTATATATGCATACACATATATATTTGTGTATATATCATGTCATTAGCTAGTGATGATGTGTTTGGTGAGTGCTGAAAAGGGAGAAAGGTATGAAACAGAATAACGTGAGTGGTAGTTCTTTATGGATGGCTTGTGCAAGCTCTTATATTGTGCTCCCATTTTCATCTGAGAAACATGGTATGTCTGATTAATTTTTTGAGTTATGTCTAAAATGTCTCAATTAACTTTGTAAACATATGCACGTATTTAAAATACTTCATCATAGATCAGAGAATGGAAAGCTGTTTTTATTTCCTAAAGATCATGCCACACTGAGATGTCCTCGTCAAGCAGAGTTTTAAAATGTGGAATGTTGCTCTGATCAGGGCATTCATAGAAACACTAAACTTCAGGTTATAGTTCCAAATTCATTTTAGTTGGTGACACCCTCTCCTGTAATTTCTGGAATTAACCAATTCAAAATCATTTTTCTTATTGATAAAAGTAATATATATTCATATATTTAATTATGTATATGAAAATATGAATCATTCTATATATTTATTTGAATTTAATACTTCAGAAATTTAAAATTTTTGGTTAAAAATCTTTTCTTCATACAGTCAAATGAAAGATAATTTCTATTCTTCTCCCCACTCATCATATATACACACACACACACACACACACACACACACACACACACACACACATATGGAGACAATCGTCGGCTTCTGAAATGAGCCCATAACTTCAAAAGTGGTAAGATCTTATGTAAAATCTCTTTATTTAACTCTTCCAATTTTAGGCAACGTAAACTTTCTTCAACATATTTTTCTCCGAAAGCTAGCTCCTACCAGCAGGCTCTAGACTTACTTACCACTAGTGCCTTTGCTAGTAACAACTTCAGTATTACAACACCCCCCAGTCAGAAATTGTGCTCTGGAAAGAAAAATAAGGTGATCTGAAACATGCAAAAATGAACATCTTAAAGCAAATCCTTCAACCAACCTCTAGCACTTAAAAGTTTAAATATTAGTGTCAATCTATTTGTGTGACTTGGGGTAAAGTTGATGATGGTGTTGATTAAAATGCAGATATATCATATAGCAAGGATAAATAACTCACTATGAACAATGGTTCATTACCTTTGCTTAATTTATGGGGTTACTTATGAAATTTAGAACAGGTAAGTTTTCAAAAAAATTAATTCAACTATAATTACCTAAACTGCACAAATCTTAAGTGGAGAGCTCAACTAATTATTACATTTATATGCACCTATGTAACACGAAGCAATAAATATACTGAACATTTCTAGCATACCAGGAAACTCTTACTTGTGAGTTTTGCTTCAGAACAGGTATGTTTAAATGTAAATTGGGAGGTGGTGGTTGAGAAAAGTGAGGACAGTCCTGGGCAGGGATTTCTGGGTACCCAGGTATGAACCTAGGGGCAGGACAGGAATAAAGACGCAGACATAGAGAATGGACTTGAGGACATGGGGAGGGGGAAGGGTAAGCTGGGAAGAAGTGAGAGAGTGTCATGGACATATATACACTACCAAATGTAAAATAGATAGCTAGCGGGAAGTAGCTGCATAGCACAGGGAGATCAACTCAGTGCTTTGTGACCACCTAGAGGGGTGGGATAGGGAGGATGGGAGGGAGACGCAAGAGGGAAGAGATATGGGGATATATGTATATGTGTAGCTGATTCACTTTGTTATAAAGCAGAAACTAACACATCATTGTAAAGAAATTATACTCTAATAAAGATGTTTAAAAAAAAAAGAATCTCAGATGGAGAAAGAAGGAATTAAAGACAATTGCTGCCCACTTCCGTACTCCACAGTGATATGGGAAGTCTGAAATAACAGAGGTGGAAACATTTTGCAAACATCGCATAGTGTGCTATTGAAAGATACAAGACATCTCCAACTTGCAAATAGGTTGTATCCCAAAATCTCATCTATAAATTCATCCCTGGAAACTTGGAAGCTACTTCTTTATAGAAGGAATGTTATGAATGTCATAAATGATATTCGGGATCCCAGGTTACTTATATAAACCTATATTAAGCATAATGTATCTGGAACATTGCACATTTAAAATAAAAAATAGGTTCAAATCCACAACACACATAATTAAACAAAACAGAAAAAATGAATAATTATTCGTATTTATCTTGATGTTGCTTCTTTAGAAAAGCCTGGCTTAATTAGTGGAGATATGTGACATTAAGTTATTTAGGTTTTGATAGGATTTTAGGGGCATTTTCAGATACTTTAGATGATGTTTTTTTCCTTTATTTTCTTTTTCTATTTTTACTCTGAAAATATCCCTTCTCATTACCCTGATACAGGTGAATCACTAACCCTAGGCCTTTATTAATCTACCATTTACAACCAATAATGAGTGCATTAGGCAGGGAATTTAGTAAAAGGAGAAATGGTATCAATATTTTCTTCCTCCTTATTCAAAGTCTCTTTCCTCTTCTGGAGAAGAATTTGGAAGATGGATTGGGAATTATACCTCAAAGCCCTGCAACTACACAGGGCTTCATTGATCATCAAGGGTCCCAGTGTTGTGCTCAGAAAGATATCAGTGCATTTGTGCTAAGGTTATGGTTCCCACAGCTTACTCGCAGCCATGACTGAACACAGTTAAGGTACTCGTGGTCCTGGAAGACAAGGAACAGCTCTGCTCTGATGCCTGACTTTGGCTAGAGGACTCCCTGATGGCATTCCTCAATCTGCTTAAAACTGCAGGGCAATAAAGGAGCACTGAGGTCAAACCACATTTACTTCCAGGCTATTTTTACTGGACCCTTCACAGGAGATTGGGATAGCATTTTGGCTATAACAGTTTCCTCCCTGTCTCGGGTCTTTCTCACAGCCGATACCTGTTCCAGGATTTGTCAGTTTCTCTCAGACCAGTAATGGATTGCCAAGCATCATGAATGTCTTGTCCCATGACCAGGCTCAGCATGGATACCAGCATCCCATAACAGGTACGAGAGAAGACTGGAGTATCTTAGCTTTCATTCCTGCAGTGAATGTGACTGGATCAGGGATTTCAAAGATGGGAGTGTGGATGGCCTGTCTCATTCCCAACTCCCTAACAATTTGTTGTACCTCCTCTATAGATTTCCAGGGTCTCCAATGCCCAGGAAGTTCTCCCTCATTGGGCCAAACTCCCCGCAGGCTAGAATAACCCAATCTGCAAGGGAGTGAGTCAACTGAATCTCCCTTACTCACCTCCCAGGGCCATTCAGGTGCTGCTGGAGGGTAGGGTGTGTGGTGATTTTCTCTGCTTCCTGCCTGGTCAGAGAAATGCCAGCACACCCCATATCCCATAACCTCACTAACTATGCCTGGATACTTTCCCTGGCCTTTTGCTGGAGATGGGCAGCTATATCAATAAGCTCAGCAGGAGTATATTCTTTCATCATGAATGTTCCCTGAGTCGGAGGCTGCCCCGCTGGCTGGGGTTGTGGTTGCTGTGCTTCTGCTTTCCTTTGTATTAAAGGTCATAGGGCACAAAGTGTTTCATCTGTTTCACTGTCATCAATTACATCTTCCTCACTTTCCCAGGGATTCCACCTCTTAGTGTCCCAATCAGGCTTTATCACAAGGGCTCGGACCTTAATCTGAGTCAGGTTGCACCACCCACCCCCAACTTTCAAAACGGCAGGCTAAGGTCTCCAACTTATTTTCCTGCTCTCCCCCTTTTCTGCCAGCCCCGAAGTGAACAGAGCAGAGGACACCCACACATTCTTCTCTAACCTCAGTTCTTCTTCCCACTTTCTAGCTCGAGCTTCAGCCTCTAGTTGGGCATCGATGGCCAGCTGAACTACCACAGGAAAGTCCAGCCCACTGTAGCAGCCCTTTTTTCTCTACTTTGCCACAGTGCCATTGTACAGCTCTCAAACAAGCACATCAAACCAGCAAGCATTTTGGAGAAATCCTTGTTCACACTTTTTGGTCCACAAGCATCTAACCTACAGGCCACCCGTCTCCACACAAAGGTCCATGGCTAACTCAGGAATTCCCCTGAGGATGCCTCTTTCCCAAGACTCATTTCTTCAGTGTCCTGGCTGACTCACCAATCGTTGGTTTGAAATGTTTAGCTCCCCGGGAGAAATCTGAAATGCTCCTGCACAAGGAGGGCAGAGAAAACCAAAGAAAGAGGCAGACCACTCTAGAGTGGTAGGCGGCATGTTTAATAGGCAAGGAAACTTACTGTTACCAAGCCTGTCTTGGGGGTCTGCACCAGGAGTAGATCTCTACACTGGCCCACCAGAATCTTAAAAGTTTATAAGAGGCTTGAACTGAATTCAGTCTTGTATGCAGTCCAGATAGTCTCAACAATACCCTGCTCTCTTAAGGCTGCATCCTTGAACATGGCTCTGGCTGTGGAAAAGTGGGCAGAATGTTGTTTCCAAGGAGAGAGTGTGGGGTGAGGAGGCTCCGATTGACCAGGTCCAGCTCTCAGGTTAACCTGCTGTTGGGTTCTTTTGTTGACCTCCTTCAACAATGTGTACCATCATATATTTAGCCAGTTATTTCTTGATAAACACTGAGGGGTCTTTTGTTTAACCACTTTTTCACTCGTATAAACAGTGCAATGATGAACATTCTGGTGTTGGTTTTCTAGGGTACTTCTGCTGGTGTATCTGTAGAAAACTTGTTCTTGAAAGAGGACATGCTGAGCTAAGGTATGTGAATTTAAATTTTTGATAGACTTTATTACATATCCTTCCAAAAAGACTGTGCTAATTAACACCCTCCCCAATAGTATAGGAGAGTATCTATTTCTAGCCCAGGCTTTTGCCAAAACTATTATAATTTTTTAATCATTTCAATCTGATAAAGCAATGATTGTCCAGAATGATTTATTTAAATATGAATGAGGCTGAGCATCTTTTCATATGTGTACATTTCTATATAAATTACCTCTTTGTGCTTGATGCACATTTTTATTTTTGATTATTCATTTTCTCTTTTTGATATGTAAAATCTTTTTCTATATTAAAGAAAGTTTGCTCTTGTCATAGAGTTACAAATATAATAATTTCCCCATTTATTTATATTACTTATTTCTTTCTTACAGACATCTCTAATCATTCTGAAGTCATGTTCAGTATTTTTCCCCACTCTGTATTAAAAAACATAGTCTCCCATGTTTTACTTTAGAACTTTTATTCTATTTTTTATTTAGAATTTTAAACCTTTACTTCATCTCAGATTTATTTTAGTGTAAGTACTGAACCAAGAATACATTCAAACCCCACTTTGCTAGTACCAATGCTGGCCAGTAGTACCAAGAAAAGAAGTTAATAATATATATTTTATCCCACTTATTTGCAATACATTTTAATGTATATTAAATTTCTATATTTTAAAATTTTTTATCTGGAGATTGTAGCATATTTCATTGATTTGTCTAGCCCCAACCAGTAAGAAAAAGATTTTACTGATATTGATTTATTTTCAGTTTTACTAATTTTAAGGGTAGTCTGCTCTCATTTTTCCTTTTTAGAAAAATTTCCTGATTATCTTTCCATGTTTTTAAATTTAGACTAAATTTAGTATCAACTTTTTTTAAGTTCCAAGAAAAACATACTGTTACTATCTTGATTAAGACCACATTGAATTTCTAGATAAATCTGAGAAGGATGGATAGTTTTACAGTATTGAGCTTTCCTAATGTTTATTTCCTCCACAAATACAGTATATTTTTACATTTATTTGTCTTCCCTTATGTTCTTTGGCCATTTATCTTTTTTTCTATATTATCATTACAAATGCCATACAAGTTTATTCCTAGTTTTATATTTTTGTTGCTATAACTTAATGGAATTTTTTCTTATATTTTGTGACAAAAAAGCCTTTGGTATTTGTACATTAATTTTGTGACTACATCACCTTACTAGATTCATATTTTTTTTAATTAATTAATTAATTATTTTAAAATTTTGGCTGCATTGGGTCTTCATTGCCGTGCACAGGCTTTCTCTAGTTACGGCGAGTGGGGGCTACTCCTTGTTGCGGTGTGCGGGCTTCTCATTGCAGTGGCTTCTCTTGTTGTGGAGCACGGGCTCTAGGTGCGTGGGTTTCAGTAGTTGTGGCACATGGGCTCAGTAGTTGTGGCCCGAGGGCTTAGTTGCTCTATGGCATGTGGGATCGTCCCAGACCAGGGCTTGAACCAGTGTCCCCTGCATTGGCAGGCGGATTTTTAACCACTGTGCCACCAGGGAAGTCCCCATATGTTTTTCTATAGATTTTTTCAGTGACTTCTCTTTATTTTCCCAGTGGTAAAATCATATTAATAGCAAATAATAAGGCAGAAAATTTTCTATTCAGTATTTTTGTATATTTAATTCTCCAGCATCTATGTATAGACTAGTATTTCCAAAGTATTGTTAAATAGCAGTATTGAGTGTAGGTATCCATATAGTTTTCCTAATTTTAAAGGAAATCTTTCTAGTTTTTACAATTTGACATAATTGTGGCTGCTTGCTAATTTGGTCACATTTATAATAAGTAATTATCTGTCTGGTATTATTAAGTGTTTTCATCAAGAATAAAGGTTTAGTTCTGTTAAATATCCTTGCATAAGCTAGTGAAATGGTCTTACATTTTTCAAGGTTTGAGTTAATACTGGAATCAAATAAATAAATTTCATTATTTTAAAGCATCCTTGCTCTATAAAGAGTACATGGTTACAGTTAGTTATTACTTTCATGTATTGCATGGTTCTTTGTGTTAATATTTAACTTAACAGTTCTGCAGACATATTTCTGGGCAATATTTAGTTTTCTTTTTCGTTTGCAATGTGTTGCTTTTGTTAGGTTTGAGAGATTACTGATATATGGGTTTTATGAAATCTATTTGGACGCTTCCCTTTTTTGTCTATGAAGATGTTTCTTCAAGTGTGTTACACGTGAACTATCAGTATTGCAACTGACTGGTGGTGTTTTATTTTATTTGTTTTAAAATTATGGTGACTATTTTTTATCTTAATTCATTCATTTTTCTTTCAACAAACTAACCCTTGAATTGTCTTCTTTTTTATTTTCTGCCTTTTCTGCTGTGATATATTTAATCTGTCAATGTCCAACTTATCATGCTTCCCTCCTTTTCTACTCCTAACCTTTGACTTTTACTGCAGTGCTGGAATTTTGGTCTAATCCATTGAAGTTTTAATATATATTTTCAAATGGTGTATTTTTTCTCCCAGTGTCTTAACATTTTCTTTCTTTTTTTAAACATAACTCACACATTTATTTTGCCATGACTCAATAATTCCATAATCCATGGTATTCAGTTTTTATTCCCAGTCCTTTCATAGTATAGTGTCTTCATTCCCAAGTTCTTTGTTTGATTCAGTCTTTGGTTTGATGCCTCTAACAAGTTGATTTTAAGAATTTATGTTTGCTATATTTCCTGATTTGTTTAAGAATGCCAGTCTTTACCTTTATATGTTCAAAATGATTTAAATGAGTATAAAACCTTGATTTTATAATTTTTCTCTTTATCCAATCAGAATTCAGAACTTATAGATATTATTCTTATGTCATTAGTATGAAAAAGTCTGAGGATGTTTTTTCACTCCTAATAAGTAAACTGCTTTTTTTCTTCCCTGTCATAGTGCCAAGGGAGTTTTTTTTTTTTTTTAATTGAAGCCTAACACATTAACTAGGAAAGTTTCAATGAAAATGACAGAAATTAACTATGAACTGGCATGAGCAAAACAGAGAGATTTGAAATTGCACACACACTAACCAAGAAGGGGAGGAGTATCACTACCATTAAGGATGACTAGAATAAGTACTCAAATGCTGTCAGTTTCTTATTTGCTTCCATTCTGTGCTTTGTACCATGTGTTTACTTCATTATTTCCAAGTAAGGACTTTTGTGGGAGAAGTCTTTAGGAAAATTGGGAATATGATTATAAACAGCTCCAGACACAGAGTCTCAAAGCTTAGCAACAAGAAAGGAAAAACTATTCTCTTCTAACTCCACCTTGAAAAACAGCATAAGCTCTCTGACTCATCTGAGGGTCATCTCCAATATGGACCTCTCAGTGTAGTCAGAGGTGCCCTGATGAGTATTTAAACCCAATTTTTGGTTTTGTTTTGTTTTGTTTTGCGTTTCAAAACTGGGATGAGCTAGCTCTGGGGTCTTCCTTCTACAGAGCACTGAAAGTGATATGAGGGGGAATCCCCCACAAGAATTGATTGAAGAATAGTTTAAACTTTGAGTGTTATTTTAATCAGAAGAAGAAATAATTGTGCACTTCATTCAGTAAACTCATCAGGATATCACTTATGTGAACTTTTGATTAAATTTTTTACTGGAATATAGTGCAAACTTATAAATAAACTACAGATTTAGATGTTATTTCATTTCAGGATAACTTTCTTCTGTTATGTCCCTTCACGTTTGCTTGGGCCGCTGGTCTTCCTTGCAAATATATATCACTTTGTTATGCCAAGAAATTCAACCTTTTCTTCATTTATGCTCCTTCAAGACAATGCAGTAAGAATTTCCTAATTGCCAAAGGTTCATCAAAGTATTCTGTTAAGTAAAAGAGAGTGCATGATTTAAATATAACCATAATAATATTGTGTTTAAAAAATACCCTTCAGAACATAAAAAGTAAGTATTTATTTCATGCTTATGGATCTGAGGTTCAGCTGGTCTTGGTTAGGCTTGTATGGGTTTGATGGGGCTTAACTCCAAACTGCAGGTTGGGTTCAGATTATCTCTAAGTGTCTCTCATCCTTTTTGGACCCCAAAGCTACCAAAGGCATATTCTTCACACATGAAAGGTAGGAGCACAAGAATGCAAGCTCAGCTTCAAAGACCTTTTAAAGCCTTTGTTTGTATCACATCCACTAGCATCTTATGGTTAAAACAACTCTTGTGATGAAACCCAAAGCAAGAGTTGGCTAGTTCTCTCCTTCCATCATGATAGGACTGTGGATGTATATTGTTACTGCAAGGGAGTTAAGAATTGAGAAGAATGATTCAATCTTTCACAGCTTCTTTGTTGGTCATAATTACTCACATATAAAATATACTCATTCCTAGACAAAACCCCCCAAAAAAGTTTCACCAAAAGGAGCAGACTCAAAGTTCAGAATCAGAAGATCTACATTATGCCAAAATGCAGTTCCTTGTGATTCATAAGCTAATTGAAATTTCAGCAGAATCTGAAGTACAGTGGTATAACAAGGATGGGAAAAAGCATCATAAACATTCCCCTTCAAAAAAAGTAATAAAGGAATGCACATACCAGTCAATTGTCCATAGAAATTTCATACTCCTGCTCGACAAATAGTGCCAAATCCACCCATCCTAGGAGCAGGCAATGCTCTTTGATTAGGTCCTGTGTCTGCTCTCTGGGCATGATTCCCTCACCCACTGTTCTCCATTGCTCCTTTTCTGTCATTTAGGAGGCCTTTCCGTTTCTAAAAAAAAATCTTCTTGATCATTTCTGAAGAACACATGGGAGAATATGTTTTTCTTCAGAGCAGAGGAGGTTTTGAACCTGCTTTCCACATAGAGAAAAGAGAAGACTCAATGTTCTTTTTACATCTTGTACACTTTCAGTTTCTTTAGTCCAGATGAGAGAGATTTTGCCAATACAGCTCTCTCAAAAACTAAAATTTCTATGTATTTGATTTCATTCAATTTCACATTCCAATGGCTACAACCACAATTGTTTCATTGCAATGATAGTTTCCCTGGGTGTATAAGATATCTGGGAGACCATACTCTTAAACTTTCTAGGAGGCATTCCTCATTTTTTTCCAGCTGAAGAGGTCTACTAGATGCTCATTTAATTCTTTCAGAGGTTTAAAAAACGGTATTATAGTCACACATTTAATTTTAACATACTCTGATGCTATATTTTATTGGAAGTACCAGAGAATTATTCTTTCCCCTGAGGCTATATTTTAATAGCCGTATATTTAATATGGTGAAAAGCAGTTTAACTTTCCAATTTTGCAATCTTAGCATTCCTGGATTCTTCATATTCCCTCTCAACTCTATTTTTATCCTTGCCAGTTCTTTCCTGTCTTATAGAACTTTATCATATGCAGCCTATAGCAGCCATGTTGGGATTTCAGCAATCTACCTCAAAATCTCCTCAATCAGCATGAAAAGTTCATTAGGTATACTTTCTATTCTCCCCACTATAATGAGTGACAGTATTACCAAACATTTAGCCGCTACATGGCATAGGTTAAATTTTTTTCCCCTTTTTATAACTTCCTTTATAGTTTTTCTAGCTTCCTATTACAATATGCTTGTCACCTGCTGACTAGTTCCCAAAACACTGCCATCAGTTTTAGGTTTTATCATAGCTCTCGTTGGTAGCAATTGTGTGAGTGATGCTGCATAACCAACCACGCTAAAACTCAGTGGCTTAAAACAGTAGGCTTATTTCTTTATCCATGAAACTGTGGGTCATCTTTAATTCCATTGATCTAGACTGGATTTGCCTCCAAGTTTCATATTAGAACCAGGTTTGCACAGTGTGGCTCTCATTCTCCATGGAGAGGCAACTATCTGAGGCATGATTTTCTCGTGACTAAAAATAAGAGTTCAAGAAGGCAAACCCAAATATGTAAACACATTTCAAGGTTTTGGTTATGTCGCATATACTAACATATTTTGCCAAAGCAAGTCAATTGGCTAAGCTCAAAGAAAAGAGATGCACAATTATATTCTGCTTACCACAGACGTATGCCAATGATATGGATATAGGCCAGCATTAGAGGGGCATGAATAATTTAGAACTATAATTCAATCTACACAGATAATTTGTTTTTGTGTTTTGAGAGGAATTCAATAGACAAATTCTAAAATCATAATATTTTATCCCTGATGCATATTAATCAGGGCTTACTTGTATTCAAAATTCTTGAAAATAGAGACCAGTAAGAAGAACATTCTTGAATTTTCATGTTAAAGTAATACAGATTTCTATATATCAGTCTTTTCATATATCTTTGTGACCTACCATATCACTATGAATCTGGCTTTTCTGTTTCCAGTGAGAGCTAATCAGGACCAGTTTAAGAGCAATTGTTGCATTCTAATATTTCATAGGATGATAGCATCAGTATAAGTCAAGATTTTCATACATCTTCCAAAAACTCCATAGAGATCAAAAAGAAGAAGAAATAAAACCACCCCTGACTCATGCCTACAGCATAACTAGGGCATGGAGAACACTACAAGCCCTAAGCCATGGATAAGTCAATAAACACCCAAATTGCACCGATGTACCTCCAGAGCCCGTGCTTGTGAGGCGAGGTAGAGGTAGAAAGAGTTAGAAGAACAAGGGACCAAGAGTGATGGAACTCAGATAAAATTACCCCTAGAAAGAGACTCCTACACTTAATAAGAAAATACTCAAGTCAGGTTTGTTACCAGTAACTCAGAAAATAGTTATTAAAGAAGTGAAAGCAATTTTGTGTGCAGGACTCAAAGTGAGAGGCTCAAGAAAGTATTGCTTCTGGTGAAAAGGGGAAAACTTATAAAAGGGATTCATTATTTTGAGACTTGGTGGTAACAATGAAAAAGGAAAGAAGAGGTAGGTATTAAAGAGTATGATTAAGAAAGTCAAGGAGAGAAAGTGTGTATCATGGATTGTGTTTAGCCAAGGTTTTTAAAAAAATACCAAGGGTATATAAAAGTAGCTTGACTCTGTAGAAACAGACAAACAGAATCAGAAAATCAGAAAACACAACTATCGCCTCTTGAAAGACTATATATCATTATATCAAGAGAAAAGAACAAAGTCAACTACAAAACTTAGTAAGCTATCTGAAGCCCTTCAGCCATGCCTGCATACAACTGCTTATTAGTCCCAGAAGGTGACATCTCAAAATGAACAAGTGGTTGTCCCCATCCATACAAAGCTAGAAAGAAAACAGAAAATAACAATAAAAATTTGAGCTCATGAAAAATCCTGAAAGAATAGTAATGAAGCAGAAGGAAACTATAACATAACACTCCAACCTAAATTAAATGTTATTAAACAAGCACTTGTGTTTATGTAAGAACAACTTGGGACTTCCCTGGTGGCACGGTGGTTAAGAATCCGCCTGCCAATGTAGGAGACACAGGTTTGAGCCCTGGTCCAGGAAGATCCCACATGCCGTGGAGCAACTAAGCCTGTGTGCCACAACTACTGAGACTGCGCTCTAGAGCCTGCAAGCCACAACTACTGAGACCACGTGCCACAGCTACTGAAGCCCATGTGCCTAGAGCCCGTGCTCCACAATAAGAGAAGACACCACAATGAGAAGCCTGTGCAACACAGAGAGGAGTAGTGCCTGCTCACCGCAACTAGAGAAAGCCCGTGTGCAGCAACAAAGACCCAACACAGCCAAAAATAAATTTAAAAAAAAGAACAAAACTTAAATCAGAAATTTAAAAACTCAAAAAAGTTGAAAAAAATTGAGAAAGCTGTGAAGTAGGATGATAATCAGGAATGAAATAGAAGGAAAAGACAAAAATTAATTAAAAATGAAGGCAGAGCATAAGGTACCCCAAAGGGAATAAATTAAGTTGAGAATATTGAGATAAGGCATAAAAATAGCTAAAGGAACATAAAGAAAGTGGTATGAAAGGATCAAAGCAAAAAAGACTGATAAATAAAATAGGAAAATGAAGATCCAAGATACATATAATTGGAGACCTTAAAAAATTAAAAAAAATAACAATGGAATAGAATCATTTTTAAAACTATTTTTCAAGAAACTTTCTAGAGATAAAACACCTGAATTTATTTATTAGAAGGACCCACTATTTCTAGAAAAATTGGCCCAGAAACAGATGACTCCAAAACATATCATTATACAATTTTTAGAAATTAATATTGAAGGAAACAAAACAAAACCAAACCTTAGGTCTCTAGACAAAAAGACCAAGTCATATACTAAGGGAACAAATTAATATTGGCATCATATTAACAGTAATTACAAAACAAAACAGCAGAGTAGCATTTTTCAGAAACTATAGGAAAGAAAGTATGAACCCAAGGATTTTATATCCAGCCAAGCCATAATGAAATATTAAAGTAATAATAAATAGGACTTAACTTTCAAGAAGCGGGGGATACTAGTCTCAAAAGCCCTTCCTGAGGAATCTACCAGTGAACAAGTTCTATCCAAACCAAATGATTTCTGGGAAGACTGGCCAAAAAACTGATCATGACCCTTGTAATACTGTAATATGACATGTTTTTGGTTTCAGTTTTATCCTATCATTTTATGTATATTTACTGTGTAACATGTCATATTCAGTGTTTCCCCATGGTTTTTTTGTTTGTTTGTTTCCTTTGAAAACAAAGTGGTGACAAGAAGGGAAATTATACAAATAGCAAATGTTCTATCAATGCAGATGTAATGTAAATAAAAAGTAGAGGGAGAAGATGAGAAAATAGAAAAATAGAAAAAGCTTATTGATTATTCCATAGTAATAGGGATCAAATGAAAACAAAAGTAAAAGTTAAATAGTTGAATGATAAATAAGGAACATTAGGCATTATAAAAATGTACACATATCAAGCTAAACATGTGAACAAAAATAAAAATCTAAAATGCCTCCAAAATTAAAGAGTAAAAAATAAGACAGTGCCAAAAAGGTATCATTGTAAATATAAAATATTACAAAATAAATTTATAAATAAAGTATATGTATGTATAGTCAAGATCATTTTATAGAATTGAAACCAAACACCAGTCATATCACTAAAATGTAAATGAAGCCCTCAAACAAAATCTTAAAATATTGTGTACCGAAAATATGGATGGGCAGAAGCACATATTATGATTTTATCTCTGTGTGAAAAAAAACATAGTGATGTCTTTGCCAAAATTGCTAATGTAATCATCAATGTATAGTCATAGAATTATAGGGTCTATTGTAAAGTAGTGCCATATCAGAGTGTCTAATATAATCAAGGGATTCCAATCCCTCTCAGAATCCATCTCAGGAAGGCTGAAGAACTCAGGAGATTTTTCCTGGAAGGGAAAGAATGGTTAAGAGTGAATATGACTATTTTCTATATTTGAAGGACAATTATGTAACAGTGGGATTATATTTATTCTGTATGGCATAAGAAATATAATTAGACCCAATAGTTAGAAATTGCCTGAAGATTTTGGCTTAATATAAGAAAGTACTTTCCAACAGCCAAAGCTGTCTTTAAAAAATATTTTATAACTGGTAAGCTCACTGTTCATTGGTTATCCAGGTGACTAAGGAAGTACATATAATCACCAAGCACACTGAATAAAAGTTTAAATAAATTTAAAATTTTTCGATAAAATAAATTCCCAAGAAGGGTATGGGATGATGAATTACTAAGTACCTGTTAGTATGACTTGCACTGAATTAATTTTGTATTTTGTGTCAAGAGAAAATTTTCAAATAAAGGTAAAATCATAGCTTTCACACAAATATAAAGCATATGTTAAAGATTTTGTTAAATCATCATTAATGAAGGAATCAGGCAGATGTTAAAACCAGTTCAAAGGGAGATCCAAAGAACAGACACATGTATAGATCAGGAATATTAAAGTGAATTTGTAAATGGGCTCAAAACCAGCATCTTCCATGAGGGGAAGGAAGTATATTGAAACTCCATCAGACAGAATTTATTTGCATGTTTATCATGAGAATTATTTGCATTACTGTAATTTATCTGCACCTTACAGAGTTGTAAAATAACATAAAAGGAATGAAGAGTTTAGATATCCCATAGAATTAGATTTGGATAACCCAGAAGTCTATACTCTAAATAATGCAGTTTTCTATTGGAGACACCAAGTACTATTTTTTGCTTATTTTAAGTTTCCTTGCTCTCATAAATCCCAAAACTTACATCACACAGTCAAAAGTGAGGAAACATTCAGATAATTTATTTCTCTATATACCTGTTGCACTGCCACATAAAACAAATTCTTAATTAATACTTTTAAGAATGTGATATATTCGGGAATTCCTTGGCAGTAGTTAGGACTCTGTGCTTTCACTCCCGAGGGTGCAAGTTCAATCCCTGGCAGTGCAGCCAAAAAAAAAAAAAAAAAAAAGAATACAGTATATTCATAAAAAAGAAATTCAAGTAAAGTCTATTAAACATGTAAATGAGCTCAAATCATATAAATCATATTAAAAATCATCTTTAAATTTCTTTACAACGAGAATCCAACTCTCTACTTATAAACTCGATAAAAAACAGCTATTTGAAAGCACTGTAGAGATGGCAAAAGCAGAGAGAAATAACTTTTGGAAGAAGAAAACACTGGTTGAATATATGTTTTTGTGACTTTGAGGTAGGGTATAGTCATGTACATGCTGCATTGGGTTGTGCAAACTTGGCTAGAAACATGAAGTGTTTCTGGTGTGACAAATCAGAGGGCAAGGTTTTGGGCTATCTCCACAACTAAAAAATAAAAGGAAAATCCTAAAAAGGAAAACACCTCAGATGGGAAGACCCAAAGTCTATGTATAAACTCTGCCTAAATCTCTGACTGATGTATGAACTATGAATGCACAGAGCTCACTCAAAACAGTCCAATAAGACTAAAAGAACTGAACAGAAATTGTAGCTTCCACTCATCATGGGGGAGAGAGTTTAGAACTTGAATTCAGCCAACTTAATTGTTAAAACAAGCAAAAACAATTGGCATTCTTCAGAAGACAGTAACAATTCAGTTTCAATAATGCATCAATCACCAAATCTGGAAAATATAATATTCAAAATTACTATATAAATAAACAGAAAATATGACTCACACTTAAGAGAAAAGAAGATCAACAGAAACTAAATCTATGATGACCAAGACATTGGAATTACCAGACAGGCATTTTAAAGTAGCCTGTAATTATGCCCAGTGATGTAAAGAGTGTATTCTCATAGTGATAAAATAGGTAGAGAATCTCAGCATAACAATAAAAACTGTAAAAAAAAAAAAAACCAAAACAACCAAAAACCCCTGTGTTAATTCTAGGACTTAAAAATAGAATAACTGACATGAAAAGTCACTGAACTGGCTTAACACCACAATAAAGATGACAGAAGAAAAAAATTATGGAATTTGAAATAGAACAATAGAAATTATCTAATCTTAAGAATAGAAAGAAAATAATTGTAAAACAAATGAAAAGAGCCTCAGTGACATGGGTAAATATCAAAAATTTTAACATATCTATATATATTTGGAGTGTGAGAAGATCAAGAGAGAAAGAATGAGGCAGACATTTAATTGAGGAAATGACTGGAATTTCTCCAAATATATTGAAAAACTTAAATGTAAAGAAACACGAAACTCAGCAAACCCCAGAAAGGTAAATACAAGGGAAAAAGACCTAAGTGAATGATGGTCAAACTATTGAAAAGATAAAGAAAAAAAATTCTTAAAAGAAGCTGGGGGGGAAAAATCCAAAATATTTATACATGGGAACAATGTTAAGAATGATGAATGACATATAATTACGAAGAGTGGAGAACAGAAGACAAGAAGACAGTGGACAATTATTTTTAAGGTGCTGAAAGAAAAAAAAAAAAATCAGTCAATCCAAAATTCCATATCCAGTGAAAAAACAGAACAACTAAGAGATTTCATCACCAACAGACATGAACTAAAGGAAATGTCAAAGGAAGTACTTCATTAAGTGAGATAATGATATACAGAAAGTCAGATTTGGGGGAAGGGTTGAAGAGTATCAGAAATGATGAATATGGATAAATGTAATAAACTATATTTTTCTCTTAATTTATTTAAAACATATATGATTTTTCCCAGTTTTTTTATTGTGGTAAAATGCACATAACATAAAATTTAGCATCTTAACCATTTTTAAAAATGAGGTATAATTGACATATTAGTTTCAGTTGTACAACACAAATATCAGCCATTTTAAGTGTACATTTTAGTGGTATTAAATACATTCATAATGTTGTGCAACCATCACCACCATCCATGCCTGTAGCTGGTTTCATCTAGTAAAAGTGAAATTATGTACCCAGTTCCTGGCAACCACCATTCTGCTTTCTGTCTTTGACTAAGTACATCATATAGAGTCAGACAGTGTTTATCTTTTTTGTGACTGGCTTATTTTACTTAAACACAGTGTCCTCAAGTTTCATCAACATTGTAGCATATATCAGAATTTCCTTCCTTCTTAAGGCCAACTAATATTCCATCGTACTGTGTACCACATTTTGCTTATCCATTCATCTGTTGATGGACAATTGGGCTGCTTACGTGATTTAGCTAATGTGTGTAATGCTGCACTGAACATGGATGTACAAATATCTCTGTGAGACCCTGTTTTCAGTTCTTTGGGATGTATACCCAGAAGAAGAATTGCTGAATCATAAGATACTTTTATTTTTAATTTTTTTAAGACTCACCATACTGTTTTACACAAGAGCTATATCATTTTACATTCCTGCCAACAGTATGCAAGGGTTCCAATTTCTCCACATCTTCACCAACACTTTACATTTTCTGGAATTTTTATTGTAATCATCCTAATGGATGTGAGGTAGTATTGTAGCTTTGATTTGCATTTCACTAGAGGTTAATGATGTTTATCTTTGGAGAAATACCTATTCAAGTCCTCTTCCCATTTTTAAACTAAGTTGTTTGTTTTATTGTTGTTGAATTTTAGGAGTTATCTATATATTCTGCATATTAATCCCTTATTAGATATATGATAGAGAATATTTTCTTCTGTTCTGTGGGTTGCCTTTTTTCTCTGTTGATATTATTTTTTGATTAACAAAATTTAAAATTTTCATGAAGTCCAATATGGCTATTCTTTATTTTGTTGCCTCTGACTTTGGTGTTATATCCAAGAAGTCATTGCTACATCTGGTAACATAAAGATTTTACCCTATGTTTTCCTTTAAGAGTTTCATAGTTTTAGGTCACACGTTTAGGTCTTTGGTGCATTCTGAGTTATTTTTGTATGCCATGTTAAGTCTTCTGCATGTGGATATTCAGTTTTCTCAGCACCAGTTATTGAAAAGATTGTCTTTTCCCCCACTGGGTGACCTTGGAACACTTATCAAAAATCAAATGACCATATATGCCAAAGTTTATTTCTGAGCTCTCTATTCTTCTGTTGGTCTATATGTCTGTCTTTATGCCAATACCATACTGTTTTGATTATTGTAGCTTTCTAGGAGGTTTTGAAATCAGGATTTGTGAGTCCTCTAGCTACGTTCTTCTTTCTCAAAATTATTTTGGCTATTCAAGATCCCTTGAGAGTGCCACGCAGGCTCCAGGGTCCTGAGTGGTGCACAGGCTCCAGGGTCCTTAGTACCACTATCGCCAAACCCTCCTTTGACCATGCAGGCCCCAGCAGGCCCACACATGCTGCCCACACAAAAGCCTCCTCTGGAATCAGCCCTGGGCACCTCCTGAGATGAGAAGCTGCCAGTGCTGGCGGGGTCAGAGTGCTAAAGTGTGGGGTTAGGAGAGTGGATTTGGGGAGAGGACTGCTGGTGGCTGTGCAGAGACAGCCTGAGGGGATGGGAGTGAGGTGCTCCATGGCCAGGAATGCTCCTAGAGGAAGCATGGACTGCCTTGGAAATGAGGTGCCGCTGTTGAGTGGTGCACAAGGGGCAGGCCCACCACTGAAGTCTCCTTCCCCACCCACCAGCCCCTGCCTCTGTGGGCACTGGGAGGGAATCCCACCAGAGTGAGCACATCCCAGTCTGTTGCAACTTCTTGCTGGTCTCTGCTGCTGCAGGCACTTCGCACAACCCCAGTTGTGGCTGCCTTATCCCTCCATGGCCTGAATAAGTGTCCCAATCAGCCTAAGAGACCCAATCAGCCACTTCTTTCACCCCCTCTTGCCTAGGTGGGGAACAGACGCCTGAGGGTGACCCACACACAGAGGTGAGGCCAGATCCCCGTGATCTGCTTGGTAAACCCTGCATCTGTGGAATATCTGAATGGACAATGAGTACTCCCACAACTGAGACCAGCCTAACTTTAGCAGCTGTGGACTTTGGGGACAAGTACACACAGGAGTTGGGCCAGGTCAGTGTCTGAGCTGTCCCCACATTGCCCACATTGAGTCCAGAGACCTACCTAGGGGTATTAGAGGGCCTCCTGGGGAGGCAGGGGTGGGCTGTGGCTCACTGGGGGGGCAAGGACACTGACAGCACAGGCTTCAGAAAAATATGATTATTACTATTCTTTTCTTTTTGTTTTTTGTTTTGTTCTGTTTCTTTTTTTTTTTTGGCTGCATTGGGTCTTTGTTGCTGCGTGCAGGCTTTCCCTAGTTGTGGTGAGTGGGAGCTAATCTTTGTTGCGGTGCACGGGCTCCTCATTGTGGTGGATTCTGTTGTTGGGGAGCATGGGCTCTAGGCACACAGGCTTCAGTAGTTGTAGCACGTGGACTCAGTAGTTGTGGCTCACGGGCTCTAGAGTGCAGGCTCAGTAGTTGTGGTATACGGGCTTAGTTGCTCTGCGGCATGTAGGATCTTCCTGGACCAGGGCTCAAACCTGTGTGCCCTGGTCATTGGCAGGCAGATTCTTAACCACTGCGCCACCAGGGAAGTACCCTGTTATTGATTTCGGTTTTATTACTTTTATTTTTTACTTATTTTTCTTTTCTCTTTTTATTTTTTTTTAAAAATTTAATATATTTTTTTCTATTTTTACTTTGCTTTTTTGTTGTTTCGTGTTTTAGTCTTGTTATTGTTTTTGTTCTTTGTTTTGTTTTTTGGTTTTCCTTTTTTTTTGATAATTTTTGTGTGTTTGCTTTTATTTTAGATTACTTACTGTTTTTTGTTAGTTTTTGTTTTGGGTTCTTTTGTTTGTTAGATTGTTCTTTATTTTTTGTTTTCTTTTTTTTCTTTGGTTTTACTTTTATCATTTGTCTTGGGTTTTGTTGGTTTTCTTTTGTTTTCTTCTTTCTTTCTTTCTTTTTTTGCTGTGCCACACGGCTTGTGGGGTCTTGGCTCCCAGGCCAGGGGTTGGGCCTCAGCCTCTGGGGTAAGAGCACCGAGTCCAAGAGAGTGGAATGCCAGAGAATTCATTCATTCATTTTAAAAATTCTTTTGTTTGTTTGTTCTCTTGTTTTTTTGTTTCTTGGGGGGTTGAATTATTTATTTTTCTTCTCTTTTTTTCTTTTCTATCAGCTTCTTTGTTTGTTTCTGTTAGTTTGGTTTTGTAGTCATCATTAGTCTTAGATTTGCTGTATCTGTTTATTTGTTTTCTTCTCTTTTTTTGTTCTGTGTATGTGTGTGTGTTGTGTTGTTGCTACTGTGTGTTTGTTTTTCTCTTTGTTATTTGTCTTGGGTTTTGTTTGCCTGTTGGTTTTCTTTTCTTCTTTATTTTCTTTCTTTTTTCTCTGTCCGCACGGTGAAGCTGGTGGGCTCTATTTTTTTCCGGCCAGGGATTGAGCCTGGGCCTCCAGGATGGGAGTGCTGATTCCAGGATGCTGGACCACCAGAGAATTCCCAGGCACAGGGACTATTAATTGGCGTGTGCTCTCCTAGAGGTATCCATCTCAATACCAAGACCCGCCTCCACCCAACTGCCTGCAGGCTCCAGTGCTAGATGCCTCACACCAAACAACCAGCAAGACAGGAACACAGCCCCACCCAATAGCAGACAGGCTGCCTAAACTCGTACTAAGCTCACAGACATCCCAAAACACACCACCTGATGCGGCCCTCCTGATCAGAGGGAAAAGACTCAGCTCCACCCACCAGAGTGCAGACAACAGTCCCTCACTCCAGGAAGCCTACACAAGCCCCTGGACCAAACTCACTCACCAAGGGGCAGGAAACAGAAGCAAGAGGAATTACGACCCTGCAGCCTGCAGAAAGGAGACCATAAACACAGTAGGTTAGACAAAATGAGATGACAGAGAAATATGTTGAAGATGAAGGAGGAAGGTAAAATCCCACAAGACTAAATAAATGAAGAGGAAATAGGTAATCTACCTGAAAAAGAATTCAGAGTAATGGCAGTAAAGATGATCCAAGATCTCAGAATTAGAATGGAGGAACAGATTAAGAAGATACAAGAAATGTTTAACAAGGACCTAGAAGAAATAAAGAAAAATCAGTGATAAACAACACAATAACAGAAATGAAAAATACACTAGACAGAATCAATAGCAGAATAACTGAGGCAGAAGAACGTATAAGTGAGCTGGAAGATAGAATGGTGGAAATAACTGCCAAGGAGCAGAATAAAGAAAAAAGAATGACAAGAAATGAGGACAGGCTCAAAGACCTCTGGGACAACATTAAGCACACCAACATTCGAATTATAGGGGTTCAAGAAGAAGAGAAAGGGCAAGGGCCTGAGAAAATATTTGAAGAGATTATAGTCAAAAACTTCCCTAACATGGGAAAGGAAATAGTCAACAAAGTCCAAGAAGCACAGAGTCCCACACAGGGCAAACCCAAGCAGAAACATGCCAAGACATATATTAATCAAACAAACAAAAATTAAATACATAGAAAAAATATTAAAAGCAGCAAGGGAAAAGCAACAAATAACATACAAGGGAATCCCCATAAGGTTATCAGATGATTTTTTAGCAGAAACTCTGAAGGCCAGAAGGGAGTGGCAAGATATATTTAAAGTGATGAAAGGGAAAAACCTACAACCAAGATTACTCTACCCAGCAAGGATCTCATTCAGATTCAACAAAGAAATCAAAAGCTTTACAGAAAACAAAAGCTTAGAGAATTCAGCACTACCAAAATAGCTTACAACAAATGTTAAAGGAACTTCTTTAGGTGGGAAACACAATAGAAGAAAAAGACCTACAAAAAGGAACCCAAAACACTTAAGAAAATAGTAAGAGGAACATACATATTGATAACTACCTTAAATGTAAATGGATTAAATGCTCCAACCAAGAGTCACAGACTGGCTGAATGGATACAAAAACAAGACCCGTATATATGCTGTCTACAAGAGACCCACTTCACACCTAGGGGCACATACAGACTGAAAGTGAGGGGATGGAAAAAGATATTCCATGCAATATCAAAAGAAAGCTGGAGTAGCAATAATCATATTAGACAAAATAGACTTTAAAATAAAGTCTGTTACAAGACACAAGGAAGGACACTACATAATGATCAAGGAATCAATCCAAGAAGAAGATATAACAATTGTAAATATTTATGCACCCAACATAGGAGCACCTCAATACATAAGGCAAATGCTAACAGCCATAAAAGGGGAAATTGACAGTACCAAAATAATAGTGGGGGACTTTAACACACCACTTACACCAATGGACATATGATCCAGACAAAAAATTAGTAAGGAAACACAAGCCTGAAATGACACATTAGAACAGATAGACTTAATTGATATTTATAGGACATTCCATCCCAAAGCAGCAGAATACACTTTCTTCTCAAGTGCACATGGAACATTTTCCAGGATGGATCACAGCTTGGTTCACAAATCAAGCCTTGGTACATTTAACAAAATTGAAATTGTATCAAGCATCTTTTCAGGCTAAAATGTTATGGATTAGAAATCAATTACAGAAAAAAAAAAACAACTAAAAAACACAAACACATGGAGGCTAAAGAATATGCTAAATAATAACCAAGGGATCACTGAAAATCTCAAAGAGGAAATCAAAAAATACCTAGAGACAAATGACAATGAAAACACGACAAACCAAAACCTATGGGATGCAGCCAAAGCAGTTTTAAGAGGGAAGTTTATAGCAATACAATCCCACCTTAAGAAACAAGAAAAATCTCCAATAAACAACCTAACCTTACACCTAAAGCAACTAGAGAAAGAAGAACAAACAAGACCCAAAGTTAGTAGAAAGGAAGAAATCATAAAGATCAGAGCAGAAATATGAAATAGAAACAAAGAAAACAGTAGCAAAGATCAACGAAACTAAAAGCTGGTTTCTTGAGAAGATAAATAAAATTGATAAACCTTTAGCCAGACAAGTAAAGAAAGGAAAAAAGGGAGAGGACTCAAATCAGTAAAATTAGAAATGAAAAAGGAAAAGTTACAGCTGACACCACAGAAATACAAAGGATCATAAGAGACTATTACAAGCAACCGTATGCCAAAAAAATGGACAACCTGGAAGAAATGGACAAATTCTTAGAAAGTTACAACCTTCCAATACTGAACCAGGAAGAAATATAAAATACGAACAGACCAATCACAAGTATTGAAATTGAAACTGTGATTAAAAGTCTTCCAGCAAACAAAAGTCAAGGACCAGATGGCTTCACAGGTGAATTCTATGAAACATTTAGAGGAGAGCTAACACCTATCTTTCTCAAACTCTTCCAAAAAGTTGCAGAGGGAGAAACACTCCCAAGCTCATTCTACGAGGCCACCATCACCCTGATACCAAAACCATACAAAGATATCACAACAAAAGAAATTTATAGTCCAATATCACTGATGAACATACATGCAAAAATCCTCAACAAAATGCTAGCAAACTGAATGCAACAGCACATTAAAAGGCTCATACACCATGATCAAGTGGGATTTATACCAAGGATGCAAGTATTTTTCAGTATATGCAAATCAATTGATGTGATACACCATATTAACAAATTGAAGAATAAAAACTATATGATCATTTCAATAGATACAGTAAAAGCTTTTGACAAAATTCAACATCCATTTATAATAAAAACTCTCCAGAAAGTGGGCATAGAGAGAACCTAACTCAACATAATAAAAGCCATATATAACAAACCCACAGCAAACATCATTCTCAGTGGTGAAAAACTGAAAGCATTTCCTCCAAGATCAGGACAAGGATGTCCACTCTCTCCACTTTTCTTCTTGGAAGTCCTAGTCGTGGCAATCAGAGAAGAAAAAGAAATAAAAGGAATCCAAATTGGAAAAGAAGAAATACAACTGTCACTGTTTGCAGATGACATGATACTATACATAGAAAATCCTAAAGATGCCACCAGAAAAGTACTAGAGCTAATCTATGAATTCGGTAAAGTTGCAGGATATAAAATTAATACACAGAAATCTATTGCATTCCTATACACTAACTATGAAAGATCAGAAAGAGAAATTAAGGAAACAATCCCATTTACCATTGCAGAAAAAAGAATAAAATACTTAAGAATAAACCTACCTAAGGAGACAAAAGAACTGTACTCAGAAAAATTATAGGATACTGATAAAAGAAATCAAAGATGACACTAACAGATGCAGAGATATACCATGTTATTGGATTGGAAGAATCAATATTTTGAAAATGACTATACTACCCAAAGCAATCTACAGATTCAATGCAATCCCTGTCAAATTACCAATGGCATTTTTTGCAGAGTTACAACAAAAAATTTTACAATTTGTATGGAAACACAAAGGACCCCGAATAGCTAAAGCAATCTTGAGAAAGAAAAGTGGAGCTGGATGAATCAGGCTCCCTGACTTCAGACTATACTACAAAGCTACAGTAATCAAGACAATATGGTACTGGCACAAAAACAGAAACATAGATCAATGGAACAGCATAGAAAACCCAGAGATAAAGCCACACACGTATGGTCACCTAATCTATGACAAAGGAGGCAAGAATATACAATGGAGAAAAGACAGTCTCTTCAATAAGTTGTGCTGGGAAAACTGGACAGCTACATGTAAAAGAATGAAATTAGAAAACTCCCCAACACCATACAAAATGGATAATAAAATCAAAATGGATTAAAGACCTACATGTAAGGCCAGACACTATAAAACTCTCAGAGGAAACCATAGTTATAACACTCTTTGACAGAAATCACAGCAAGATCTTTTTTGATCCACGTCCTAGAGTAATGAAAATAAAAAGAAAAATAAACAAATGGGACCTAATGAAACTTAAAAGCTTTTGCACAGCAAAGGAAACTATAAACAAGATGAAAAGACAACCCTCAGAATAGGAGAAAATATTTGCAAATGAAGCATCTGACAAGGGATTAATCTCCAAAATATACAAACAGCTCATGCAGCTCAATATCAAAAAAACAAACAACCCAATCAAAAAATGGGCAAAAGACCTAAATAGACATTTCTCTAAAGAAGACATACAGATGGCCAATGAACACATGAAAAGATGGTCAACATCACTAATTATTAGAGAAATGCACATCAAAATTACAATGAGGTATCACCACACACCAGTCAGAATGGCCATCATAAAAAAATCTACAAACAATAAATGCTGGAGAGGATGTGGAGCAAAGGGAACCCTCTTACACTGTTGGTGTAATGTCAATTGATACAGCCACTATGGAGAACAGTATGGATGTTTATTAAAAAACTAAAAATAGAATTACCGTATTACCCAGCAATCCCACTCCTGGGCATATACCTAGAGAAAACCATAATTCAAAAAGATACATGCACCCCACTGCTCATTGCAGCACTATTTACAATAGCCAGGGCATGGAAGCAACCTAAATGTCCATCAACAGAAGAATGGATAATGAAGAAGTGGTATATATATACACAATGGAATATTACTCAACCATAAAAAGGAACGAAAGTGTGAAATTTGCAGAGATATGGATGGACCTAGAGACTGTCATATAGAGTGAAGTGAGTCAGAAAGAGAAAAACAAATATTGTATAATATCACTTATATGTGGAATCTAGAAAAGGGATACAGATGAACTTATTTGCAAAGCAGAAATAGAGACACAGATGTATAGAACGGACATATGGATACCAGGGGGAAAGGAGGGGTGGGATGAATTGGGAGAATGGGATTGACATGTATACACTACTATGTATAAAATAGATAACTAATGAGAACCTACTGTATAGCACAGGGAACTCTACTCAATGCTCTGTGGTAACCTAAATGGGAAGGAAATCCAAAAAAGAGGGGATATATGTATATGTATGGCTAATTAACTTTGCTGTACAGCAGAAACTAATGCAACATTGTGAAGCAACTATGCTCCAATAAAAATTAATTTAAAAAAGTAAAGACATTGAAGTTCACAGAGATTTGAGGTAATTTGCCCTAAATCCTGTTAAGAACAATTATCCCAAACGTGAAAATTAGGCAAAAAGAACGCTATGTGTCCTTTCAACATTATACTGGGGCTTTAGCTAATTGCAGACCACAGATTGTTCATTCTCTAACAGAGTGTACCTTTGACTTACTATTTAGTATTAATTAGTAGTAAACTCTGTGAAACTACCAGTTAACTGGTAGATTTTTTTCTGATAAAAATGCAAATGATTTTTTCCAGTAGAAAATATAATTCCAGAGAGACATTTCTTTCTTTCTTTTCTTTCTTACCTTCTCTCTTTCTTTCTTTCTTTTGCTATATATTCAGTCTATCCAATTCTTTTTTTTTTAAGATTTATTTATTATTTATTTATTTATTTTTGGCTGCATCAGGTCTTAGTAGTGGCACGTAGGATCTTTGATGAGGCATGCAGGATCTTTCTTTGTGGCGCATGGGCTTCTCTCTAGTTGTGGTGTGCAGGTTTTCTCCTGTAGTTGTGTCACGCAGGCTCCAGGGCACGTGGGCTCTGTAGTTGTGGCACATGGGTTCCAGAGTATGTGGGCTCTGTAGTTTGTGGCACGCAGGCTCTCTAGTTGAGAAGTTCAAGCTCAGTAGTTGTGGTGCGTGGGCTTAGTTGCCCTGCGGCGTGTGGGATCTTCATTCCCTGACCAGGGATCGAACCTGTGTCCCCTGCATTGTAAGATGGATTTTTTTACCACTGGACCACCAGGGAAGTCCCCAGTTTCTCCAATTCTTGAACCAGTATTATAATCCTAATGCTTCCCTCATTAATAGATTAAATGAATTTTGAAAAACAAACAAACAAACAAGATCCCTTGAGATTCTACATGAATTTTAGGATGAGTTTTTATATTAATTCAAAAAAAATAAATGTCTTTTCATAGGGATTAATTGCATTGAATCTATTGCTTATAACAATTTAAAGCAAAAATTATAACACTGTGTTGTGTAATTTATAATATATGTATATATAATACATATAAAATAGCTTAATGTATGAGGGAAGTAAAATAAGATATTTATTTCCAAATTCTTACTTTATGTACAAAGTGATGTTACGTTAACTTTAAATAGACTGTGATAAGATAATGATGTCTTTTGTAATCCCTAGAGCAACCATTCTGAAAATAAAATAAAAAAGGTAAATCTAAAAAAAAAAAAAAGAGGCATTAAGTTGAATTATAAAAACTATACAATAAGCACAAAAATGTTACAGAATAGAAGGAACAGAACATATTTTTAGACAGATGGCAAAAATAGAAAACGTTAGAAAAATGGTATACCTAATTTCAATCTTATGAATAATTACATTAAAGGTAAATGGACTAAAGTCACCAATTAAAAGACAGAGATCATCATAATGAATGTAAAAACATGTTCCAAATATAATCTGTCTGCAAGAAATAAAGATGCAGATAAGTTGACAGTTAAAGAATGAAAAAATAGATTTAACATAGAAACACTAATAATAAAAAAGCAAAAGCTAAATTTTATTTAAAGACAAATAATGTATGAGAAAGACAAACTGTATTAATAGCAGTATATTATGAGTTGAAGAATGCTTCATAATAATAAAATAATATTACATAAAATAGATATTCATAATGTTATGTTACCAAGAAATCATAAAATCAGAACTATATATACACCTAATAACTAAACTCTAAGAGAAACAGGAAGTAAAAATTATACTATGTATGAGGTTTCAGTTTCTCCAAATCTTTCCAACACTTTGTATTTTCAGTTTTTAATGAGTTACTTATTATTGTGGGTGTGTCTTGGTATTTCTTTTCCTTTGTCTTTTTAATGCCTTAAAAAAAATTAAGACAGTGTTTTTTCAGAGCAGTTTTAGATTCACAGAAAAATTAAGAGGAAGGTACAGATATTTTCCATACATTCCCTGCCTCCACACATACATGGTTTCCCCTATTATCAACATTTCCTACCAGAGTGGTACGTTTGTTACAATTAATGAACCTACATCAACATATCATAATCACCCAAAGTCCATATATTACATTATGGTTCATTCTTGATGTTGTACATTCTATGGGTTGGGGCAAATATATATTGTATCCATTATTATGGTGTCATACAGAGTATTTTCAATGTCCTAAAAATCCTCTGTGATCCATTTATTCATTCCTCCTCCACCCAACCCCTGCCAACCACTGATTTTTTTTTTTATTGTCTCCATTGTTTTGCCTTTTCCAGAATGTCATATTGTTGGAATCATACAAAATGTAGCCTTTTCAGATTGGCTTCTTTCACTTATATGCATTTAAGTTTCCTCCCTGTCTTTTCAAGTGTCATTTCTTCTTAGCACTAAATGATATTCCATTGTCTGAATGTTCCAAAGTTTATTTATCCATTCACCCACTGAAGGACATCTTGATTGCTTCTAAGTTTTGGCAATTATGAATAAAGCTGCCATAAACATACGTGTGCAGGTTTTTGTGTGGACATAAGTTTTGAACTTTTGGGGATAAATACCAAGGAGCATGATTGCTATATCATACGGTAAAGATATACTTACTTTTGTAAGAAATTGTCACATTGACTTTCAAAGTGGCTGTGCCATTTTGCATTCCCAGGAGCAATGCATAGGAGTTCCTGTTGCTCCACATCCTCACCAGCATTTAGTTTTTCAGTATTCCATATTTTGGCCATTCTAATAAGGGTGAAGTGGTATTTCATGGTTGTTTAAATTTACATTTCCCTGATGACATATGATGTGAAACATTTTTACATGTGCTTATTTGCCATCTGTATATCTTCTCTTATGAAGTGTCTGTCAAGTGTCTTTGGCACAATTTGAATCAAGTTGTTTGTTTTCTTATTATTTAGTGTAAGATTTCTTTGCATATTTTAGATAACAGTACTTTATTAGATGTGTTTTTGCATATATTTTCTCCCAGTCTGTGTCTTTTCTTTTCATTCTCTTGACATTGTCTTTTACAGAGCAGAAGTTTGTAATTTTAATGAAGCCAGCTTATCAATTACTTCTTTCATTGATCATGCCTTTGGTGTTGTACCTAAAAAGTCATTGCCACCCAAAGTCATCTAGGTTTTCATCTTTGTTATCCTCTAGGAGTTTTATAGTTTTGCATTTTAGGTTTAGATCTGTGATTCATTTTGAGTTAGTGTTTGTTAAGGGTGTAAAGTTTATATCTAGATTCTTTTTTTTTTTTTTTTTTTTGGATGTAGATGTCCAGTTGTTCCAGCAATGTTTCTTGTAAAAACTATCTTTGCTCCATTGTGTTGCCTTTGCTCCTTTATCAAAGATCAGTTTACTATATTTATGGGGGTCTATATCTGGGCTCCCTATTCTGTTCCACTGATCTTTTTGTGTATTCTGTCACCAATACCACGCTGTATTGGTTACTGTAGCTTTATAGTAAGTCTTGAAGTCATGTATTGTCAGTCCAACTTTGTTCTTCTCCTTCAATATTGTGTTGGCTTTTGCCAACATAAACTTTAAGATCAGTTTGTCAATATATACAAAATAACTTTCTGGTATTTGTATTGAAATTGCATTGGATCTATAGATCAAGTAAAGAAGAACTGACATTTTGAAAATATTGGGTCTTCCTCTCAGTTAACATAGAATATATCTTTATTTAGCTCTTTGATTTTGTTCATCAAAGTTTTTTTGTTTTCCTTGTGTAGATCTTGTACATATTTTATTAAATTTATATTCAAGTATTTGGTTTTCATGGATGCTAAAGTAAATGGTATTGTATTTTAAATTTCAAGTTGTATTTGTTCATTCCTGATATATAGGAAAGCATTTGACTTTTATGTATTAATTTTGTATCCTGCAACCTTGTTATAATCACTTATCAGTTCCAGGAGATTTTTGGCAATTCTTTTGGATTTTATACATAGAAAAATAAATTTATTTGCAAAAAGAAGTAATTTTATTTTTTCCTTTCTAATTTTTATTCCTTTCCTTTCCTTTCCTTTCCTTTCCGTTCCTTTCTTTTCCTTTTCTTACTGAATTGGATAGAACTTCCAGTATGATGTTGAAAAGGAGTGCTGAAAGGGAACATCCTTGCCTTGTACCTGACCTTAGTTGGAAAGCTTTGAGATTCTCACCATCTAGTATGATGTTGTAGATTTTTTTTTGTAGATATTCTTTATAAAGTTGAGGATATTATCTTCTATTCTTAGTTTAATGAGAATTTTTATTATGAATGGCTGTTAGATTTTGTCAAATGCGTTTTCTGCATCTATTGATATGATCGTGTGATTTTTCTGTTTTAGCCTGTTGATATGATGGATTACAATAATTAATTTTTGAATGCTGAAACAGGCTTTCATACATGGGATAAATCTCACTTGGTCATGGTATATTATACATTATTATACATTATACATTATTGGATTATACATTATTGGATTTGATTTGCTAATATTTTGTTGAGAATTTTTGCATCTGTGTTCATAAAAGACATTAGTTTGCAGTTTTCTTGTAATATCTTTGTCTGGTTTTGGTATTAGGGTCATGATGGCATCACAGAATGAATTAGGAAGTAATCTTTCTGCTTCTACTCTCTGAAAGAGATTGTAGAGAATTGGTATAATTGCTTCCTTAAGTGTTTAGTAGAATCCACCAATGAACACATCTGGGCCTGCTATTTTCAGTTTTAGGAGTTTATTAACTATTGATTCAACCTTCTTGTTCTCTTTGTTTTTGGTTTTCCAGGATTCTAGTGATACATCCTCTAGCTCAAAGTTTCCTTCCTCAGCTGTGTCACATCTACTAATAAGTCCATCAAAGGCAGTATTCATTTCTATTATAGTATTTTTGATTTCTATTATTTCTTTTTGATTCTTTATTAGAATTTCCATCTCTCTGCTTACATGACCCATCTGTTTTTTCATGCTGCCCACTATACCCATTAGAGCCCTTAGCATATTAATCATAGTTGTTTCAAAATCCTAGTCTGATATTTTGAACACCCCTGCCATGTCTGGTTCTGATGCTTACTCCATCTCTTCAATATTTTATTTTATTTCATTTTTTTGCCTTTTGGTATGTCTTGTGATTTTTTTTCTTGATAACCAGACAAGAGGTAAGAGGAGTAAGAGGAGCTGCCTGTAAACAGGCCACTAATAGTATGATAGTGAGGTTTGTGGGGAGGGAAGGCATTTTATAGTCCTTTGACTAGATCTCAGTCTTTTAGGGAGCCTATGCCTCTAGCCTGTGAACTTAACAGGTGTTTCTCAGGGTTTTTTTTTTCTCCCTCCTTAGGTAGGAGAGGTTGGCTAGAATGGGCTGGAGTTGAGTGTTTCCCTTCCCCAGCAGGTTAGACCCAGTTTAACTAGTTTCTTCTGAGGGCAGGCCTTGTTCAGAAGAACAGAGTGCTCTGGAGTATTTCAAAATGGTTCCTTTTCCCTTCCCCCTTCAGGAAGCAGGAGAGGACTTTTCTCTGATATTTACTGTAGGAAACTAGTCAAGCTCCTGGAGGTAAATTTTACAATATTGTGGGTCCCCCAAGACTAGATCCCTTGAAGTTTTTAACTCTCAGAGCTGACTGCCCTGAGCCTCCAGCGATTCATCGATCACAGCCAAGGCTTTCCTTCCACGGCACCGGCTCCTGCGGGGTTGCAGCTAGTGATTCTCTAGTAAGCCATGCCTCCCTGTATTGATCTATCTCTCCAGTCTTAGGAACAGCAGTTTGTCCTGTGTCCTCCCCTCTCTTGAGAATTCAAGGAGAGTTGTTGATTTTTCAGTTTCTTCAGCTTTTCATTTGTTGTTAGGGGAGAGTAACAACTTCCAAGTTTCTTATATGTGTCTTAATACACATCTTTTTAGCTAGTATTAAGTTCACTAAACAATTTTCCCCTGAGGGCAGGCCTGGTAGGAAGAACTGAGTGCTCTGGCATATTTCAAAATGATTTTTTTCACCTGTCAGAAGCAGGAGGGTGTTTTCTCTGATATTTAATACTGTCAGAATTTGGTCAGACTCCTTACCTGGAGGTACATCTCACAATATTGTGGGAGCCCCCCATGACTGGTTTCCTCTTGATGTTTTTAACACTCAGAGTTGCCCTCACTCTATCTCCAGCAATTTATCAATTATAGTTCAGCTTTTTCTATCCCAGCACTGCTTCCAGAGGCAGTTTCTCCTTGTAGGTCTCTGCTCCAGTAATCTGGTAATCAACAACTCCTTGTATTCAGCTATCTGTTTCTCTAATCTTGGGAGCAGTGGTTTGCCCTGTGTCCTCCCCTATTTCATGGATCCAAGAAGAATCATGTTCAACTTTTTACTTGTTAGGATGGAGTGATGACTTCCAAGTTCCCTTACATGCAGAACTAGAAATCAGAAGTCCCCATAATTAGGATTTTAATTTCCATTTTGCTGATGACTAATGATTTGAACATTTCTTCACATACTTATTTTTCATTCACATAGTTCTATTTTGAAATGCCTGTTCAAATATTTGCCATCTTTATTGCATTGTGTGTATTTTTATTGTTTTAATATATCTATCACATATATGTGTAAAGCTGTAATATATATTAGATATTAGACACATTAGTTATATAGGTATCTATGTACATAAATATATCAATATACACGTATAGATATATCTATTTATGTACATAGATATGTTAGATGCATATAGACATATTAGATAGATAGATATATCTCTTGGAAACCTGTTCTCAGATATTTTGAAAATATTTTTTTCTTAGATTGTGGCTTGCCTGTTTGTTTTCTTCATAGTGACATTTGAAAACAAACATTTAAAATGTTGATAACATCTAATTTGTCTCTATTTTATTTTATAAAATCTTCTGTGTCATGGAAATTTCTTATAAAATGAAGTACATAGGTACCCTACGACCCAACAATTGCACTCATGGGTATTTGTCCAAAAGAAGTAAAAACATGTCCACAAAAACGTTCAAAGCTGCTTTTCATAATAGCCAAAATTTGGAAATAATCCAAATATGTATCATCAGGAGAATAGATAAACTGTGGTATATTCATACAATGGGAGACCTGGTCACCATTTTAAAAAAAATACTGATGCAGCCAAGAATTTTGATGAACCTTAAAAATCATGTTCAGTGAAAGAAACGTTACACATTAGAGTATGTACTGTATTAATTAATCCATTTAAGTAAAGTTCTGTAATGGGCAGAAATTAATATATGGTGAAAAAATAAAAGCAGTGTTTTAAAAGTAAAGTTCTATAAGTCAAAAATTAATATATGGTAAAAAAAAATAAACACAGAGTTTTCTCTGAAGTGTTGGAAATAGAAACTGACTGTAAAGAGGTATGAGGGAGTTTTCTGGGGTGACAGAAATGCCTTATAGCTTGACAGGTGTTTGGATAACAGATCTAAACGTTCGTCAAAACTCATTAATGGCTTGTATATTTCACTATAGGTTAAATTACCTAAAATAAAGCAAAAACAACTCTAAACAAATACTGAATTCTAGTTAATGATATAAATGCTAAACTGTTTAATGCTGATGTATCCTAATGTCTGAAACTTACTTGAAACACTTCAAAAAGTGAGATGAACTTATAGATGAATAGATAAATTGATAAACAGATCAATTGATAAATTAAAGTTTTGGATGAATAGATAAATGAACAGGTATGTGGTAAAGCTTATCTAGCAAAATGTTGAGAATAATAAAATCTCAGTGGTGGATAAATGGATGTTTACTGTATAATCCTTTCAACTCTTCTGTACATTCAATAACGTATAATAAAATGCTGGGGAAAAATGCTCTTCCCATTGCAAATTATAAAAAAATAAAAAGAAAACCACTTTTTTCAACATTTCTAGACAAAAAGGAAAGTGAAAACCATGAATGCAAATTTTAATAAAATAATGTAATCCTTACATATCAGAATCTATTTTTTACAGTGTTTTTCAGAGGAACCTTAAATATCTATATCAGTTGAAATGTATAATTAAAAATCAGTTTCTTAATTTCCCAACTCAAAACTCCAAAAGTGTACAAAACATTAAAAAATAAAAATTAAGGAAAGACTTATTAAAGTAAAAAGAAAAATTAATGAGGCAGAAATAATAAAAATTTTAAAATAATATTAAATCCAAAAAGTTATTTTTTAAAAAGTTACAGATGAGCCGGTTTGCAGGGCAGAAGTTGAGACACAGATGTAGAGAACAAACATATGGACACCAAGAGGGGAAAACCGCAGGGGGGTGGGGATGGTGGTGTGCTGAATTGGGCGATTGGGATTGACATGTATACACTGATGTGTATAAAACTGATGACTAATAAGAACCTGCTGTATAAAAAACAAAAACAAAAACAAAACAACAAAAAAGAAAAATCCTTTTTGTAGTCTGAATAGTTTCTTTCAAAAAAGATATCTGAACTCATTGTAAGGGCAAAGCAATAGGTAAGTATTCTGGTGTAAAACTTTAAGGTCCACGTTAGTGATCTCTTCATTGAATATCCAATTTAGTGAGGAAAACTGTATCAAAAATAGATAACAATGAAGAGAAAATTAAAAGTTTGGAAAAAAATCAATGTAGAGGAAATGTATAAGAAGTTTCATTACTGGATCAGGAAAGGTCACTCGGTTCAAAATGACGTTTTGTAGAAAAACTGAAAGTTGCTCAAATTGGTTCAAGGGCGGCAGCGGCTCCAGAGCAGTAGCAGCATCACCAGGTCCCCGGTGGAGGTGCTCCTACAGGTCTTGTTGCTGGAGCAGCGGAGGTTCGGTTCTCACCGCGGGGTCGGGACCCTCCGGTCCATGTTAGTCTTTGGAGATCTCCCTCATCCCCCTCAGCTTCGGGAAAATGGCTCAAGCGAGTAAGCCTGCGATGAAGAAAACTTCAACATCTGTTCCTTTGGAGAGGAATAAGAAAGAAAAGGAACAATTCTGTAAACTCTTTATTGGTGGCTTAAGCTCTGAAACCATGGAAGAAAGTCTGAGGAACTACTACAAGCAAGGGGAAAACCTTACAGACTGTGTGTTAATAAGGCATCCTGCCAGCCAAAAACCAGGAAGATTTGGTTTTGTCACGTTTTCATCCATGGCTGAGGTGGATGTTCCCATGGCTGCCAGACCTCATTCCATTGATGGGAAAACGGTTGCGCCCAAACGTGCTGTCCCAGGAGAGGACTATGGAAAGCCGGGGGCTCTTGTCACTGTGAAGAAGCTGTTTGTTGGTGGAATTGAAGAAGATACTGAGGAGCATCATCTTAGAGATTACTTTGAGAAATATGGAAAAATCGATGCTATTGAGATAATTACTGCTAGGGAGTCTGGAAAGAAAAGAGGCTTTGGATTTGTTACTTTTAATGACCATGATCCCGTAGATAAGCTTGTGTTGCAGAAAGACCATAGCATCAATGGTCATCATGCAGAAGTAAGAAAGGCCTTGTCTCGACCTAAAATTCAGGGAGTCCAAAGTTCTAGAAGTGGAAGAGGAGGCAACGTCGGTTTTGGAGACTCTCCTGGTGGTGGTGGAAATGTTGGAGCAGGACCAGGATGAGGAAGGAAACTTGGACGGGGAGCTGATGGATATAGAAGAGGACATACACTTGGGGATGGCTATCATGGGTGTGGAGGAGGATCTGGAGGTGGCAATTTGGGGGTTAGCCCTGGTTATGGAGGGGGATGAGGAGGATACGGTGGTAGAGGATCTCGGTATGGCGACCTGGATGGGGGATCCAGAGGTGGTTTTGACAGCTATGGAAGAAGAAATTATGGAAGTCGTAATTACAATGATTTGGGAAATTATAAGCAGAAACCTTCTAAGTACGATTTACTGAAGAGTGGAAAACTGAGTGGTATAGCAGGAACGTGGGAGGATCATACGGTGGAGGAAACTCTGGTCCAGGAGGCGGTGGAAGACATGGGCGTTATGCAGAGACCAGCTGATACTGAGCTTCTATTTGCCGTGGGCTTGACTGTATAAATAGGAGACGTTGAGAGCCCAGAGGTAACAGAAGAACTTTAGGTTATCGAAATAATGGTGTTCAGGAAACTCTTATCTGTCATGCATAAATATGCAGTGATATGGCAGAAGACACCAGAGCAGGTACAGAGAGCCATTTTGTGAGTAGACTCGATTATGTAAGAACAATACCTTCCTGTGGAGGAAAGATTGTATGAAAAAATGCTTTTGAGACCATTTCTTAGCTTTTGAATTGTTGTCTCTCCAGTGGTCTCTGTAAGAATGTGGAAGCATCCCCTTTGATAATGTTAAATTTCAAAGTTTTGGATGATATTTAAATCCTTTTTCAAGATTTTTCGCAAAATTTTGAAAAGCTATTAGCTAGAATCATGGTGTAATGAGACACAACATCATTCTTCTAAAGAAAATTAGTTCATGTGTACAGTTAAGAAACTGTTGTACCTTTAAGATTTAATAAAATAATTCTAAAGGTAAAACAGTAGTAGTTTGTCCTCTTTGATAATTTTGCACTTTTAGTTGTTACCTTTTAAATATTTTTCTTGTATTATGATATCAGAGTTTGCAGGGTAGTGATATGACTTACATACATTATGAAATGATTACCAGAAAAAAGTTTTTCTTCTTGCGATGAATATTGGTAGGATTTACTGCCTTAACAACTTTGATATACATCCTACAGCTGTGCTAATTTTGGTCATCCTGTACCTTACATCTTTTGTAATGTTGAGTAACTTGTCATGTACCTATTGGTCATTTGTTTGTCTTTTTTGGATAAATGTCTATTCAGTTCCTTAGTCCATATTATAGTTTGATTATTTGCTATTATGGTAAAAAAAAAAGTTATTTTTTAAAAAGTTAACAAAAATAGACATGTAACCTAATAAAGAAAGCAATAAATCACATATATACAAAATAAGTAACTACAAGAAAAAATAGCTAGAGAGACAGAGAAATAATAAATGTCATAGCAGAATACTTTGTGTAACTCTATGCAGATACATTGTAAACTTAAGTAAGAGATAAATTTTCTTAGGAACGTTCAATTAAGTAAAAATAATTCTATTGCAGAAAGAGGTGAAATAGACTAGTTTCACAGGAGAATAGTGAAAGATCAAAAAAAAAAAAAATTCCCCCAACAAAAGTACCCCGTCTAGGTGTTTCCAAAGGGACATTGTATGAAATGGTTACCATCTAGATGATCCTAATGCTATATAAATTTTTCTTGAGCTTCAGAAGTGAACAAAAACTTTCACATTACTTCATGAGACAAATATAACATTAGTTCCTGAATCTGATGGTAGCAGAAAACAAAACAAGACAAAAAAAAACCCAAATATTCCTTGTGAACATTAATGTAAATATGCTAAATAAAATATTAGCAAACGGAATTGAACAGTTATATAGGAAAATAATACATTATGACCAAGTGAGATTTATTCTTAAAACGTAAGGATGTCTTAATATTTGCAAATCTATTAACATATATCTTCATATCAATGAAGACAATTTCTTCATATTAATTCCGGGGAGAAAAATTATAGTTACTCAGAAAGGCTTGACACAGTGGATACCCATTTATCTGATAATATTTAATGGAATAAGAACGCACACATGCACACACACACACACGCACATGATAGAAGCAATCATACTGAGATCAAGAACAAGGCATAGATGCCTATTTCCCCACTATTATTTAACATTGTGTGGGAATATAGACCAAATTGGAAAAGAAGAAGGAAAGCTACACCTATTTGCAAATATTTGACAGTATTCTGAAAATGCAAGGGAATAAGTTATAAAAAAAAACTCATATAATAAACATTCTATTAAGTAATAGGATATAAAAATTAACATAGAAAAACCAATAGCTTTCAACTGCACAAACAATAGCCAGTAAAAAAGACATAATAGGAAAGAATCCCTTTTAAACTGCAACAAAATATAAAAAAGGCTTAGGAAAAAACACGAAAGACACAAATGTAGATTTGCAAAAGCAAAAACATTCCTTGTTTTTGGGTTCAATATCATATGCATGTCATTTTTCTTTAAGTTAATATATGAGCCTAATGCAATTTCAATAAAAATTCACATAATTTAAATTTGTAGCTACAGAAGTTAATATGGAAAAATTCACGTGGAAAAGTAAACATGCAAGAATAATGATGAAATCTTGGAGAAGAGCATAGAGTGACAGGGCAGTGCATACTTATCAGATACTGAAACATATTATAAACTTTCTATAATCAAAACAGTTATGTATTGGCATATTAATGGATGGAAAGAACAGTAGAACAGAATAGAAAGTTCTGAAATAAACCCAAATACAATAGGATAAAGATGACACCTTAGTCACTGTAGAAAATATTGGCTTATTAATAAATGCAACTGGCCATCTGCATAGTCATTTGGAAGAGTAATATCAAATTTATATTTCATAGATTACACAAAAGTGAACTCCAAAAGTATCAGAAGTCTAAATCTCTCTTTTTTTAAAGAAACCATATATGAAGTAGAAGAAAACATGGATACATTTCCTTATAATCTGCATAAAGGCAAAGCTTTCTACTTGAGTCTCAAAATCCTGATGCAATTTCTTTTATTAGACCGGTAAATATAAAACATAAAGAAGCAATTTTTACCTAGAAAATAAAGAGCCAAAAATATAATTAAAATATAAATTACAAACTGGGAGAAAATGTTTGTATAACATTTATCCTAAGAGCTAACTTCTGAAAAATATAAAGAATTATAAGAAATCAAGAAATAGCAAGTCCTTAAAAAAAGGAAAAAAATAAGGAGACAAAGACCTAGCAGCATAAGATATGAGAAAATGGTCTTTAAATTCTTGAAAGGATGTACAACTTCATCCATACTACTATAAATGTGATTAAAGCTACCTTGAATTAAAGCTTCATTTCTGATTAGATTGGGAAAATTTTAAAAGTTTGACTACACACTTTGTTATTGCTCAGACTGTGGGGAAATAGGTACTTTTTAATATTGATGCTAGAAATGTTAAATTGTATAACTCCTATGGGGGAAAATTTGGCAATATATAACAAAACTGCACACCCTTTGACCTAGAAATCAGTTCTAGAAATTTACCCTAAAGGTACGCCTTTAGTAACACACTCATACAAAATGCATTACTTACTCATTATGACATTATTTATAGCAACAAATTATTGGAAAGTTACCTATATGTCCAATAATTGGTGATTAGGCTAATCAACAAAAGTATATCCACAGAATTAAATAATATACAAATATAAAAAGAATAAAAAAAAAACTCTAAGTGATATAGTTTAAGCAGAAATATGGTGTATATATCTGTGAAAAGAAAGAAGGGGAAATAAAAATGTGTATGTTTGTGTTTATGGAGATGTATCTACTTATTTTTGTAAAATAAACACAGGAAGGATAAACCAGAGAATGATTAAATTTGTTACCTACAGAAGATATGTAGAAACAGATTAGAAAAAAATAGGAAAAAGAATGAAACTTTGTTGAGCATTTTTATATAGATTTGACTTGAACCATGTTATTATTTTCATATTCAAGAAATATTAATTCAACAAAGAACTGCAAAAACTCTAAAATTGAATGCAAATATGAGAAAATATATAATTGCATATCAAATTGATCATACTCTGACTAAATTCCCAGTGGGATAAATTCCAAGGACAAAAGGAAATCTTGACCTTTAATACATTTAGTTAGTGGTGGTAGTATGGGTGTAGTAAGTCTGAAACTGTTTCTCAAACATTTTACAAGTGAACAAATAAGTACATATATTGGTATTGATGGTACAACATTCATTTCCAACTGTGGAAAAAGGAAGTTGTAAATGTGGAATGGGAGGAAAGGAAGAACACTATAAGTGTTTAATTGAAGTTATCAATATGAGTTAATGCTTTTTAAGATACATATTTCCTAGCTCTGTGCACTGATAAAACTAATAGCAATAGTACCTCAGTAGCCGTGAGCATACTTAGCACCTAGATCTTGACTTTTATAAGTACCATTCTCTAAAAGGAGCCAGAGCTCCTTGGATAATGGCTGGCTCTGGGTCTGTGTGCAGGGAAACAAGGTGGGTCTGGTGCATTTTGTTATGTCAGAGAGTAAAAGTTCTCAAAAGTTGATAGGGGTATTTCAAGAGGACATAAAATCTTGTTTGAAGAGGCTCCATTGGCTAAATTTAGGATAATTTGAGCCTCAAAAATAAATAATGATGGAAATGATTTATAATACATGGAAAAGGAACGAATCCATGAGCTATAATAATACTAGCTAATTTTCAAAGGGCCAAGGAAGAAGGGAGTGAAGGAAAATCTCTTTTTTTATAGAAAAATGCCATCTAATAAATATAGGAGGAGTGATAAAATTGGAAAATCATCATTTTGCAACCAAAATTTTAGGAATTGATTCAGGGATCAATCTTCAATGGATGCTAAAACCATTGGGTTTAAGATTGTTGAGGAGCAGGATAGTTGCACGGTCTCAACATATTACCACAGAGATTAGTTATGAATTATAAAGGGAAAAGATAATACTACAGAAGAGAAATTTGGTGAACTTGACCTTTACCAAATGATCAAATTTAATATCACTAGTAGCAGGACAAAATGACATTATCCATCTCCTGATATGATGTACTGAGAATGATACAAAACCACCTATGTAGTATTCTTGTTAAAGATGCTTAACCTGAATCTACTCATGAGGAAACAATCAAATCCATTCAGCAAACAAATGGCTTACTTTTCTCAAAATTATCAGTGTCATGCAAGAGAAAAAAAAACAGTCTTGATTATAGTAGACTAGAGAGTTATAGCAATTAAATGCATTGACTGAGCCCTGGAGAGGAGGAAAAAGACATATGAAACATTATTGGAATAATAAGAGAAATTAGAACATGCACAAGATATGATAATAACAACAGATCAATAATAAATTTCTTTAATATAAGCATTGTATTACGATTATATAAGGGAACATCTTGGGTCTTAGGAGCTAAATGCTTAAATATTTAGAGATGGTAAAATGTTAAAAATTGGTGAATGTAAGTGAAGGATATAAAGGTGTTTGTTGTTACCTTTTAGCAAATTTTCTAAAATACAAAGTTGGAGGAAAAGAATACACTAAAGGCCAAATTCCTAGACTGGACAATTTTTGTTTGTTTTGAAATTCAGGAAGAATATTAATCTGCCCTTGAAATTTAGAAAAGCGAATTGTTTTTCTATGACATGCTGGTCCTTCAATATTATTGAGAACCAGGATAAAGATAAAAACCAGGTATGATGTGAACAATTCTAAACAATGCCCTGGTGCTTGGAACTGACATTCTCTAAGCTGCAAATACTACATTCAGAATATCGTTTTGAGGTGAGCCTTTCCTATTTCCAGAAGTGAATTATCTTCCTTAGAGAAGATGGACACCGTTATGTGAGGAACCAAATGAGAGCATCAAGGATTAAATAAATGTGCTTTTATGGTGGTTGGTAGTGGTGGACTTGGTGGGAGAAATGAAGCGGTACAAATATCCCCCTTCATTTTTTGTTTGAGTTCTTTTTCCTGCCACTAGATTAGTAAGATGGAGAAGACCTTCTGTTTCAGAGACGCCCTCAGTTCTGGAGGGCTGAGTAAAATATTAAGGCAGGAACTTTAAGCCTAGACCTTAATGGAAAGTGGTAAATAGGAGTGTGGCAGACATTGTAGATTGGCCCAAGTAACATCCTATCAGTGTTGGCCGTGTGACAGACTTCTGGCTAATGACATGCAAGTGGACATCTGCTAGTGCTGCTTCTTCTTTCTTCTTTATTTTTCTTGGCCAAATATGATATGATGGCAAGAGCCTCTGCAACCATCCTGCAACCACAATGAGAAGGCTAAATGGAGTCATCCCTGATTGCTGAGTTACTAAAACAATCCTGCAATCAACTACTTCTGGGCTTCTTATATAGGAAAAATAAACTTATTTGTTTAAGCCACTATATTTGATTTATGATACAGTCCATCTCACCAGGGTAAGACCAGGAATTTGTGGCCAAAAACTCACATCGAATATGAAGAATTTAATTCAGCTTGAATGTCCCCTGTGTCATTGCCCTCAGAAACCTGTGTGACCAAATATAGTACACTGCCAGCCTTTAACAGGTATAAAATACCTTTAACGGGTATAAAATAAAAATTGCCCGAGGTAGAATTAATTGAGCTATGTCAGGTGAAAGGAAGAAGCAAAGACCCTGCAGAGGGAGAAAGGAGATAGTGTGGAATTTAACTTGGACCAGAGCTTCCCACATCAATCACTGGAATCACTAAAGTCTAGAAGGTGTTATGTGAGTCGGAGTGATGGTGAGAAAGTGGCCTCTGAAGAGTAAGGCTGAAGAAAGGATACATAGCATGGTCCAGGGTTCAGAAAGGGAGCTGTCAAGTAATTATCCGCAAATTATGCTGTTTTTGGTTGAGAATTTGAAGGGCTTTCTTCAGACTAGTCAATAAAATATTTAAAGTTATTATATGATAACTTGAAAAAAATAATAAATCCTGATGAGGACAGCTGATCCTGAGACCTAACCAGTATTAAAGTTCTTGCCAAAGCAGCCCTGGCATTTGGCTTCATCACAAAGACAATCCTATAGATGTGGAAGCATCTGCTCTCCAACTTACTGCTTATGTTAAAATGAAAGCTATTCAATAAAATATTTATGAGTATCTCTTCCACAGGTGACTGGATGGAAATAAAATGTCGAGAAACCAAATTTCTAATAAACATATGAATAGCCACTCAGTTGACCACTCTTTGACATGGACATCATTCATAATTCCTGATTCTTTTTCAATGTGTGCCTTCCTTGTCAGAAAATTGAAAACAAAATATTCTAGGTCTCTTAAGTGTCCAGAATAAATGAGTCCTATCAATATAGACGACAGCAATCAATTGGTGTGTTCTTCCTCTGTAAAAATTAGATTGTTGACTCAATCACTCATTAGTTAATCCATTGAACGAGTATTATGTACTTGATATTGTCATAGACTCTGTGGATAGATAAGCAAAATTGACCCTCTGAAAATTTATTTGTAGGTGATAAAAGGGAATGAAAAGGAGATTAAAAAAGAAAAACATGCTTATTTCTTTGTAACATGCATCAAGTTAGGCTAGTTGGATCTTTCCTCGCAGCCAATCTCAGTAGAGACTCATTTAAAAAAAAAAAAAGTAATTAGGGACTTCCCTGGCGGTCCAGTGGTTAAGACTCTACACATCCACTGCAGGGGGCATGAGTTCAATCCCTGGTTGGGGAATGAAGATCCCGCATACCATAAGTAAATAAAAAAAATTTTTAAATTTGTAAAGGGATTTAAAAAAGTAAAAACAATTTGACCATTTATAGTGTCTTTTGAAAAGACCAACAGATCACAAAACTTCTAAAATTCTAATTTCTTTGGCTCTTCAGGTCAAAACCTTTCATGAGTATTTCCTTTCACTCTATAAACTCGTAAAACAAACTGTCCCTTCACATTATATATGCTGGATCTGAATACATTTTTCTTTCCACACAGCCTCAGTTCCTTATGGCGTATCATCTTAGCCACTCTGGCTTCCTTTTTTATTGGACAGTGTATCAAATGATGAGGTACTAGACATATTTTTGTCAGCATTTTATAAGCCTCTACAAAGAGAGACAAGATGTGTATTTATAATACCTTTTGCTCTTTGCCAACCAATTGTTAAGAATTTCCTTCTTGTTTGAGTGGCATTCATGTAGGATAATTCCAGGAATATTTCCAAATTCAGCTTTGTATTGCCCACCCAAGTTACTTAGAGAATTTGAATAGGGCCAGGTGAAGGCAGGTTGGCTTGCTCTTACTTTAAGCATGGCCTAGGTAAAGAATTACAGTTAAAACAAACAAAAACTAAAATTTGGTGACAAAAGTTTAATTAGGAGCAGTTTGAATCTTGACTATAAACCCTCTCAAAAAACTTCACAAAGGGTATTCCAATTACAGTGCTTCCCCAAACTTCTAGAAAGCCTCTCTTCCAATGGCTTACTAATTATTTCACTTTTCTGGCAACTGCCCACTCCCCGTTGCTTTCAGGTGTCATCTCCTCATCTTTCAACTTAGTAGTTCTCTCCATCTACCCAGTCTCCATAAACTTTAGACCCTCCCCATCCTCCTACACCTTGGCCTTTATTGTATGGGTAACATTAGTCATTTTGTTAATATCCTTTCCCACTTTACTTACACTTGGAATCTTCCCAATAAAGGAGAGCCTGACCTGGCCTAAAGAGGACAGTAAAAGGAGGGTAGATTGGTAACAATTATAACTTACTAGCATTTCTTTTGTCTTTGTCACAGCTGAGAAAATCATGGTAAGGGTGAGGGAAGGAGAAATAACATTTCTGAATACCTACTGTGTGTTAAGAACCATATTAGGTTCTTTTTATAAATATGTCACTACGTAGAAGTGTGATCTTTAGAAATGTTAAGTGCAGTGATGTCCATAGTTATGGGCCAAGAATTTTGAGGGGGCTGTAGAGTAATTTTAAAGGAGTCCTCATGTCAATGTCCATGTCAAGCATGAAGTCAAGGAATCACTAGTTTGAAAAAAAAAAGATTCTCAACATTTTATTTTTATTTTTCTTGTCAAGACACTTTGATGCATGATTCTGTGACCCTTCTAAGGAGTAGACTTTTATAAAGATAAGCAGATTAGTGAAAGAGATTCTGTTTTTGGTGTGCTTCCATTAACCTCACCCATTTCTCTCCTGCTCAATAAAGTAAATAAGGATGTGAAGGAGACACAAGAAAATTTCTTAAATCCCTTCTTGTGTATATAAAATAAACATTAATTCTGTCACATTAACGATAAATTACTTTTATCAAAACTTAAAACAAATGTATTGTTTCAAAGTATGTAAGTAACAAGTGACCAATACAAGTACTCCTAAATGGTCTGTGCCACCTCACAAGAAACAGTCCACTTTATCCAGACATTTCACAAATATTTGCTGAGCAGTAACAAAGTGCTAAGAGTTTTTGTCAGTGGACCAACAGAAAACGTACCTACCCTTGTGGAGCAGGAAGTTTCAGATACAAAATATAACATCGAGTAGTAAAAAGTTGGTTTAAGAAAAAAAAAAAAAAAAAAGCAGAGGGTGAAGGTTGTGGAGGAGATCATTGAAAGGACGTGGCCCCTGGTTGACCCAGGCAATCAGAGGCACCTCACCCCTCCTCTGTCTCTGGAATATACATTCTGCCTACCATTCCCACAGCTGGAGCCGTTTTCAAGGATGCAACCCTGAGAGAGCAGTGCGTTGTTGAGACCATCTGGAGGGTACACCTGACGGAACTGAGTTAAAGCCTCTATGTAAACTTTTAAGATTCTGGCAGGCAGGTGTGGAGATCTGCTCATCTTTCAGCCGCTGAAGACAAGCTTTGTGTATAAGTTTCCTTGCTGCCATCTACCAATCTGGGGTCATCTGCCTCTTTCTTCCATCTCTCCTTGTCCTCCATGTATGGGGGCCAGTTTACAAACTAACAAGTGTGTTGCTACTTTAGAGAATGTGTTCCAGGGGGACCTCTCTGATGAAGTAATAATTGAGCACACACTAGGAGAGTTAAAGGAGTCAACCATGTGGGAAGAACATTTCAGAAAGGAACCTCATCAGAAAGGCCCTGAGGTAAGCAAACTCTTGGAGAGATGGGGTGAGTGTGAGCAAATAAGGGCAGAGAGGTGAGGAGTGACCAGAGCAGGTAAAGGGCTTTGATCTTATACTGAAGTGATGGAAAGTCATTACAGTGCTTTCAGCAAGAGTGTAACATGATCAGATTAATGTTTTAAAAGGATCACTCTGGATACTGTGCAGAAAATAGCTCTTGGGGGCAGGAGTATAGGAGTTCAGGAAGCTATTGCAATAATCCACAAGGGACATGTTGTGACCAAGAGGCCTTGGAAATGGCTTTTTAAAAGTACGTTCTAAGCTGCAGCTGTGAAAAATAGCATCCTGATCTCACAGAGGTTCTACTGGAGTTAGGTATAGGGCAGACCATAAACTGGTCCTTGATATATTTGAGAATAACTGACAACTGTGGAATGGCCTTCCGAGAATGAGGGCAGTGGTATGGCCAAATGTACCTTAATGCTAACTGTAAATGATCACATAATTAGGGGTATGTATAACTTTACTGAAATAAGCATAAATTCATCATAAGAGATCTGTTAGTTTAGTACAGCAGAAAGGAAGGGTAAATGGAAGGTAGTCCCATAAGACAAGTTTTGCACATTTCAAATACTTGTCTCTGGAATCCCTCTATTCCTTTGTCTCTTTTGGACATGTTCTCTTGCTTGATCACAGCCTACCCTTTCACACTTGATTCTGGGTATTTGCACTGTAGATTCCTAAAAAGCACTGGGGCTCAGCAAACTCATGTTTACTATTATAGCTCCACAGGACATGTTCTCTGAAAGCAGGCAGATACATGCTGGAGGATTAAGAGATGCAACTCTTTGGCCAACCATTGCAGAGAAAAACCACACATTCTGTAGGAAATGCTGTTGGCTCAGGCCTTCATGAGTCTGAGCATTTCAGAAGTGTGAGAATTTCTACACAAGGATGCCTCCAAATACAATTACTATTTTAAATCACATTATTTTATATGCAAGAAGTGTTGATACCTGCAAGAAGTATCTGACACCTCTGAGGTTGTCAGAGCCTTGATATTAGATAAGGGAGCTATGGTGTCAGATGCACTGGCAACCTGGATTCTTGTCTTGAACCTAGAACCACCTTCCTGGGTGATTATGCACAGACAGAAATAAATTTGACTTTTCTAAGCCTCAATTCCCTCATCTAAAAAAGAATCTGGACTAACTGATCTAGAAAGTCCTTTCCTGCTTTAGCTTTCTATATTTTGGTTGAATACAATCTTGTGGTAGACTTAAATATCAAATATTGATTTGTTTTTTTTCTCTGTGTATTTCCACCCTCTTCTTTTATTCTAACAGGCAGTTTCTCTATCTCAGCCTACACCAAAGTTAAAAGAAAGAGCTACAAGAGACATTTCTTAGAGGACTCCAGACTAGGCTTTCCTCTCCAAAAACCAGGTGAGACTGAATTCTATGATCTGAATGTTTGTTTGCCCCAAAAATTCATATATTGAAATCCTGATTCCCAATGTGATTATAGTAGAAGGTGGGGCTTTTGAGAGGTGATTAGGTGATGAGGGCGGAGAGCTTATGAATGAAATTAATGCCCATATGAAAGAGGCCAAGAAAGCTCCTTTGCCTCTTCCACCGTATGAGGACAGGAGAAGTCAGAGGTCTGCAACCCAGAAGAGGTTGCTCACCAGACCATGCTGGAACCCTGATTTCGGACTTTCAGCCTCCAGAACAGTAAGAAATAAATTTCTCTGTTTTTAAACCACCCAGCGTGTGGTATTTTGTCATAGCAGACTGAACAGACTAAGACACTAAGTTTGGGTGAAGGGAAAGAAGAGAAAGATTTGCAAATTTTATGGGAGAAATGCCGATGAGAGGTATGAGAGGGACTCAGCTTGGGGTGTATGGGGTTAGAGGGAAAAGGAGAATTTTCATGTTGAGCCTGGAAGTGGAGTGGTAGGTATTCTACATTTGAGATGTCATCTAGTGTGGCCTCCTGCTTCTTACACTGGGTTCATCCATCTGCTTTAGACAATCTGCATTTAACTGTTGTGAACACATGTAATTTTTCCCTCTGACCTGCGTGTAGACACCTTGTCTGAAGAGGGGAGCATAAGGGAGAGCACCGTCTCCTCACCAAGATGAAAATGAACAAAATAGTTGGAATTTCTACTGGTCCAGGCAGCAGTGGATACAATGTATTGATAGTTTAAAGTCCCTTTCTTACCAGAAGAGAAACAGACAAGTAGAAAGACGACTTGAAAGAACAACTTGATATAAGATAGTCCCATTACTCCCAAATAATTTGAAGTTTATTTTAATATACAAAGATAAACTGGTGGCACGGGGCTGCTTTGAAAATAGTGTTAAGTCTAAGTTAACTGCTTAATAATTGTATGACGCCTGCAAGTAACTTCACTTCTTTGGACGCCAGTTTTCTCATTTAACAAATGAGGGAGTTGGAATCGACCATCTCCAGGATCCATTTTAGTTGTGATGCTCTCTGGTGCTATGAATGGAATCTGATAAGGTATGTTCTATAAAGCTGGGGGATGATTTAAAGGTATTATGCCTGGACTCAATTCTTTCTTCTGGGTATTTCTTTTCTTCTAGGTTGAATTAAGTTTGAGTCAAATCCTCAGTAATATAAAATGTTATTACTTAAAGATATTCAGAGAGTTAAAAGAGAGAGAGTGAGAGAGAGAGAGAAAATATACCAAAATGGCATAAAAGTTGTGTTTGAGAGGTGGGTCTATGGGGAAATCTTTTTCATTCTTTTTATTTCTCAGTACTTCCTGGTTTTATTTTTATTAACTTGTAGTTCTTTAAAAAATATTTTAACTAAAAATTTCTACAGCAAAGAGAATGTTACTGATATCCTCTGCGTGTGTGTGTCTCTCTCTGTCTCTCCCTATCTGTAGTGAAGAATGGCTGAAATATTTTCTGTAATAATCCAGCTTTTACATTCAGAGGTCAGAGAACCTACTGTGAAGGTTTGGTATCTCTTTCAGACTTAGCCTTGAGCTTAACGATGTTCATGTTGAATTTTCTTGCCTCCAATGTGAAGGAACACATTCTGTAATTGTTTATATAGTGGGTCCTAGATGAATTTTAAAAATCCGATAATAGATTAGCCTTCTTTTTGACCTCCTCATACTTTATTTCTGGGCAGAAGGCAAGTGACTGGAATACATATTTCACAAGACTCCTTTCTGCAATAGCAGAGTCCTAAATCCTTATGTGGATGCATTTACCTGTATAATGACTTCCTTTTTATATCAGAGTATGCCAAAAAATCCTGCCTTAGCAATTAGCGGCTTCCCTTTGTAGAGACTAAATATTATTGGACAGCTTTCTGTAATTCCTTGTCTTCATTTCTGGCTTTAGGTGGTCACTCTTGGTGCCAAGACCTCTACAAGGTATAATATAACTCAGGGATATTGTTTCCATAGCAACACGTCTTTCTAGTGCACTCATAACAACAATTGCAGCCATTCCTGCCAACTTAAGCTTGATACCTTCAGATGAGAACAGATGGCTAAGTAGTCTACTTCAACTATCAGAATGATCCAGTCAAATCATCTTACTTCTCTCCAAAACTATCCTTGAATTCCAACTCTACTAAGGCATTTTTGATTAAGTGGGAGTGAGATGTGTTGAAATAGCTGGTTCTTACACAGCCATACAAATACGTTTCTGACCCTTATCCTTGCCACAGATGTAAGTAAATACTAGGAAATGAATGAAGCAGAAAGAGATGTGGCATTAACAAACACTTTAAAAACAGTCTCCATCTCTTTTCCTCTCTTCTAATGCTGGTAGGACCTCCTGGAGAGCAAGACCCTGACTAGTTATGTCTAATACATGGAAGTGTTTTTAAAATGCTAACTTAGATAAGCTACTTTCAAGTCAAATTACTAGTCTGCTCTGTATTTCAGTACTATAACTTCCTTTTACATGAACAATATACTTCCACTGTCTTCTGAAACTATTAGGGTAAATTAGGTGCCAAAATTTGCTTAACTAATGCCACCAGCTTTTACAATGTTGGGCCTATATATTTTTTTTTTTTAAACATCTTTATTGAAGTATAATTGCCTTACAATGGTGTGTTAGCTTCTGCTTTATAACAAAGTGAATCAGTTATACATATAAGGCCTATATTTTTGTGTGTGGGGAGGCAGCCGTTTACTTCGCACTTATTCACTATCATGACCAACTGCTTTTCTTTAGCCAGGGTCCCCTCAAAAGGACCAGGCCTGAATGTTATCAGTGTGGAAATGGACAGCCATAAAATCACAGCTATTTTTTTTTTTTAAACATCTTTATTGGAGTATAATTGCTTTACAATGGTGTGTTAGTTTCTGCTTTATAACAAAGTGAATCAGTTATACATATACATATGTTCCCATATCTGTTCCCTCTTGCGTCTCCCTCCCTCCCACCCTCCCTATCCCACCCCTCTAGGTGGTCACAAAGCACCAAGCTGATCTCCCTGTGCTATGCAGCTGCTTCCCACTAGCTATCTATTTTACATTTGGTAGTGTATATATGTCCATGCCACTCTCTCACCCTGTCACATCTTACCCCTCCCCCTCCCCATATCCTCAAGTCCATTCTCTAGTAGGTCTGTGAATCACAGCTATCTTGTATTGTTATGTCAAGTTGACCCACGATGTGTGCATGGATAATTGACAAGAAGCTTTAACCTGGCAAAAAGCTACAGGTTTTCTGACAAAGAAAACTTTTTATCATTTTAAAATAACAAGTACCGTATATTAACGCATATATATGGAATCTAGAAAAATGGTACTGATGAACCTAGTGGCATGGCAAGAATAGAGATGCAGATGTAGAGAACGGACTTGTGGACACGGAGCGGGGGAAGGGAGAGTGGGACGAACTGAGAGAGTAGCATTGACATATATACACTACCATGTGTAAAACAGATAGCTAGTGGGAAGGTGCTACATAGCACAGGGAGATCAGCTCGGTGCTTTGTGACCACCTAGAGGGGTGGGATGGGGAGGGTGGGAGGGAGGCCCAAGAGGGAGGGGATATAGGTATACATACAGGTGATTCACTTTGTTGTACAGCAGAAACTAACACAACATTGTAAAGCAATTATAATCTAATAGAGATATAAAAAACAAACAAAAAAATAACTTTTCTTCAATTAGTCCTGTAGTCCTCTTCAATACCCCTCCAGAAATGTTTGGAATTGTATTGGAGTTGTCTTAGATTCAAACTTGTGTCTCCCCAGAACTGATTTGTATCAAAAAGACAAAGCATCGGGCTCCTTGGATTTGAAGGAAGATTTATAAAGGGGATGGTCACAACTCCCTAATTCTTAGCTGACATACACTTGCTGGTGAATTTCTAAGAAATACAAGAATGCGCCTAGTTTAGAGTAAGGAGAATCTGTAGTAATTGGATGTAGTTTTTAAAATGTTTTTGCTATTTTAGCTGTTTCTCTACGTCGGTCTAATAGCAGATGGATCAGTTTGTTATTTTGCAATGACAAAGTAAGAATGAGGACCTCTCAAAAACACGTTGCAGGCATGTGAAATACGACGGGACATTTATGGTTCTTTCTTGCTTCTCTAGTTATCCACTTAGTATTTTGTTAATTGACTGGCCCAGAAAAGGGACATTCAGAGCAGGTGATAACTGGCAGAGTGACTGAAAACTGGCCTCTTGAGCAGGCGATTTGGTTTATTATCATTAATGTTGTTAAAAATAATAAAGAATAAAAGAATAATACCTTTAAATTTATATAGAACACATTTCCATTCTGAGGTCCTAGGCCCACTGGGAGCTCATGAAGTTAGTAATTGTGAATTGTTTATACTATTTCAAAATAGTCTAATAAGGATAATATTGTAGCTCAATTCTTTTACTGCATAGTATGTTATATATATTTATTAATAAATATATACAGTTCGATTTGGTAAAGCAGCTTTTAAACGATAAAGGCGAGTGACAGGAAGAGGCATCTTTAGAGGTGTAGAAGTCATTAGAATATTTTATAGCTAAATGACTCATTTTTTTCTCACGCCACTCTCTGAAGTTGGCAGATGGATATAGTTAGCTCCATTTATTAGACGAGGGAACTGAAATTTGTTACTTCTATCTGTATTATCTGTTCTCTCAGGTTTCATATACTATAGATCTCTCTTTCATGGTTTCTTCATTCGATAAGTACTTTATTGAAGTCAGGACTTGTGTTAGGAATCACACAGTGTCAAATCACTAGAAGATTAGTATATATAATGCTTAATGTTTGCCTATCATGGAGCTTATAGTCCAAACAGTGATAAAAAGTAACGTGCATGAAAAGTCAGAAAAGAAGGAGAGTGAGCAAAGTACAACTTGTCCATTTCTCTATCTCATAATATCTTCAATGATGTCATATTGGTAACTTGAGAGATCCTACACAAATACCAAAAATGAAAAAAAAAATACAAAGAGTATAACAAAAAGAAAAGTGTAAGGCAATGCATGATTATGAGACAAATGAATGATGGGGACAATATGAATTGGCAGGAAGGAGGGGTCTCCGTAAGTTTAGTTAGTGTTAAGGAAACAGTTTTATGGACATGAGCTTGGCTTTTAATGATTGTTCTAAATGAGAGAAAAGGAATAGAAAGACATTTGGGGCAGAATATCGACTCTGTCATGTGGCACGTCCTTTCCAATAAGATGCTACTTTTCAGTATGTTCTAACATCATATTTTTGCCAATTTTTTAACTTCTGAAAAAAGGGTTCAAAGGACAAAGTAAATTGGAAAGAAACAAGTAAATGTATGAGATATGAAAATTTTAAAACAGATAAAGAAGAATTAAATCTTATCATTACCTTTACCCTCACTCTATGAAAGGAGTGAAGGAAGAATTGGACCATTTGTATCACATATGCTAAAATGAAGTTGGGTTCAGGTCTTTAGACATCACGCTCCCATACACACCAGAAACAGCAAGGAGAGCAAGTACAAGCCAGAGAGAACTATTAAACAAGGGATAGGAAAGAACATGAGAGGAGAGAGAAAAATCCAGTGAAATGGACCAGAAAGATAATGGCAGCCCTAAAGCAAAATTTGGAAGAAAATGTCTGCTATGCAAAGGTCAGAAGCCAAAACTGGGATGGGATCTGCCAGTCACCAGGTAACAGGCGAGTACGGAATCTGAATCCAGTTTGCTCAGTCTATCAGCCTGGCCAGATGTGAGAACATTCATCACGCACCCATCCGTGAGAAATCTCATTTCTGGACATTCAGCAGTCCTTGACCTTGAAAGCAGTTCCGGACTGATAGTCAGTCTAACTTGATAAATGATGATTTCTCAACGAGAAATGCAATTCTCCCACTCCACTCTGACCACACACACACACACACACACACACACACACACGCACACGTATAGGGCATAAAAATGTATAGCTTCACACATGGAAAGACCCATGAATGTGTGACATTCTCATTCCACCAGCAAGTCACTGATAACAGTGGTGCACTTGATGCATTCAACATAATTACAGATACCAACACCTGTGCCTGCCCCACTCTAAAAGCTCCCAGAGAAATCTTGGCTGTCTGACAGCAAGGTGTACAAGGGAGTCCCTGCCAAAGAGCAAGAATACAAATGTTTATTACAAATAATGTCTAGGATTATGATTGTGTTCTGTGTAGAACTATGGTGGCCTGACCAGAGCACCTGGCCAAGGAATACCGAAATGTGCTGGGGTTTTAATTTAAATATGTATTTTTTTAGTCTAAACAAGCATGATAATGATATTTTTGCCTCTTATTTTTACATTGCTCTTCTTTATTTATTGTATTCTTGTTCCTACTACTAAATTGTAAACCCCTATGAGGACAGTCACTCTGTGTCACCTATTTCTATCTCTTGTGCATCTATCACAATTCTCTCTTTCTCTCTCTGAATGATATATGATCAATGACTGCTTGTTTTGATTTATCCATAGGCTTCCTTCATTCCTGAAATAATACAAGTAAAATGAATATATATGATACTTAATGTTAGTAAAAATTATTTCTAAAACTAATAGTTAGCATAAATATATTTTATAGATGGATAAATATAGGCACCTGTTTGTTAACAGACTATCAAATTTGGATGGATTACATGTGAGGCCTGCACATGAATTCTCTTTTTGTTGTTATAAACATTCTTTGTTCTGAGATATCAAGATTCTTGATGCATTTTGATACTATACATATAGAGTGACAAATATCTCTAGATTTGTTTGTGTTACAGGGAAAGATCTCTTATGCAACTGTACTTGCCCACCTCCTCAATTAACCATCACTCTGTTCCCTCTATTCTGACTGGGGCCCCCTGATTAGTAGACCTCCTTAACATACAATATTCTTCTTTTCCCATCAGCTAAATTATATGTTTATTAAGTATGAATTATTTTTTCCAAACATTTTTATGCTAGCTTTATGTGCTATGGTAATTACATAATTAAACTAATTACTATTTAAAACAAACAAATAATGGGAGCAAAAAGAAAAAGTTGCTGTTTTAGGGAAAACTATGTTGAATGCTTTGGACATATTTGTTAAAGGTGAGCTGGGAAAAAATGCTGTTGAATTAGGAGGGGGTGGGATAACTGTAAAAGACTCAGGGATAATTGAAAAAATCTGGAAGAAATTCCATACTGAGATTTTTCATAGGTATCGTAAGGTTTTTTGTAAGAAAGATAATGGGCCTATGCAAGAAAAGGCCTTGGGCTTCCACTAAAATTGTGTTAAATAAATGTACATTTGTAAGCTTTAAGTTAAAGTGTTCGAAGCTATGCATATATTTTTAGAAAAATAATGATTCTCCTTAATAAATTTTTTAAAATGGACTTACTCTAATATGAGTAGGTATAGGGTTTCTACCCTTTATTGGCCCTTGAATTTGTTCAATTTCAAGTAGTACTTATTTCTTTTTAAAATAGTTCAGGAGATTTTCTCGAAACCTCAATTTTCAGGCATTCATTTATTCATTCATTCATTTTATTGTAACTACATGCTTAAAACAATAATTAGTGATGCAATGGCTACATTCAGTTTCATGATCTTTGTCCTCAGTTAGCTTGCAATTGAATAGGAAAGGTATGGTACCTATATTTACAACTATAGTCAGTTACTTATAGTTTAGAAAGCAAAACAGGGTTTCACTTCCAGAAGCATGGATGAAAGATGCATTTCTTTATTCAACAGCTATTTTTAGACATACCTCTTAGGTACCAGGAACTATGCTCAGTTCCAAGGACATAGTGGTAAATAAGATAGGCAAGTCCTTGCCTCGATTTGAGAAGATGCTCCTTAAATGTCCCATAGGTAGGCATAGGTTTTGAAGAAAATCATTGATGAGGTAGGTGGGTGGCTTGAGCAAAAGCAAGGAAAAACTCAAGATTTGTTGAGGGATTAGTGAATAATTTGGCCAGAGAATGAAGTATCTGTGGAAGTCTAGTGAGAGATAATGATGAAAATGTATGCAATCTCCCCTTTTCATGTAAGGACAATTCTTTGAAAATCATTGCTGTGCCTTTCTGAGCCTGTTTCCTCATCAGTGAAGTACAGGAAATGGTCAGGCTCCATGTTCGACAAGGTCCAGGAGGTCCTACTCTTTTTCTATTTTGAATTCAAATTCCCCCCTTCTGGTCTTTGGAACAAAATCAACAGCCCAAAACCTTCCTTCCAAGTTGGGTTTGTTCTTAGGCTCTCATCTTGGGCTGAAATTAACATGGGGAGTGAGGATGAAGAAATGGAATTTCTAATCCCATTGCTCAGAGCAGGTTGTCAGGTCCTGCTATGGCACTACATTAATTGCTAAAAGTACAATGTAATAGGAAAGCATGAGAGAAAAGAAACCAGAAGCCTTTCTAACTCCATTTGGTTCCTATAATTCCTTGTTCTTAAGAGTGTGTTTTGCCCCCCGTGAACCTTACATACAAAAGTGTCATCTAGATTTGGAATTTATAGCTTCTTCTCCTTTTATGTTATTTGCTTTTATAGTTTAGGCTTTACAAATTCTAAGACTATATCTATATAATGCCCAAAAAGATTTATTGGGCAACAAATTTGCTTGGCTATTTGCATCCTAATGGCAAAAGCAATTTCTTCAGCCAGAATAGTTTGTTTTCTTTTCAGTTGCAAATGGGGATATTTTAAGGGAAAAGAAGTTATTTTGGTTCAAAGGAGGATACTATAGCTCCTTATTTCTGACACCTGTCAACCTCCTGCCTCAGCAAAAGTCCTTCCCTAGTCAGGAATCAATGTCTTGACTCAAATGACCCCAGGCTGTATTATCTAGTCCTTATCTAAAATACAATAAACTTTGGAGTTTTTCTCTAGGTTCACGTAAATTAAAAATTATACCATCTACAGGAGAGAAAGTTTTATTTTATGGAAGAGGGTTGGTGGGAAGCTTTACCTTTAGTTATGTGCTAAGATAGAGCACTATATTAGGAATCAGAAGGATTAAGTCCTATTTTTGGTTTAACTATGTGACTTTGGACACATTGCTTGAGTTTTGGAAGGCTTAGTCTTTTTTGTAAAATTGGACATGGGAGAGTGGGTTTAGGGAAAGCCAGAGGGTGAGTAGCAGTGCTTGAGATAGTGTCATGGATCACCTTCACTGAGCACTTAATGTATGTCAGGAACCTTATATATCTTATTTCAATAGGTAGTCACAGTACCCCGAAGGAAAGAACTAGAGCTCAAAGAAGTTGGGTTATTTACCCACGTGTTGGAGGGGGTCATTGAGAGGACATAACCCCTGGTTGACCCAAGAGCTGAACCCAGGCAATCAGAGGTTCCTCACCCTCTCCCCTGTCGTTGGAATGTACATTCTATCCATTGTTCCCACAGTGGCAGCTCTTTTCATGGTGTTGCTGAGACCATCTGGACCGGATACTTGGCTGAACCCAGTTCAGGGCCCTACATAGACTCTTAAGATTCTGGCAGAGGGGTGTGGAGATCTACTTGTCTTGCAGCCACCCAAGGCACGCTTTGTTTGTAAGCTCTCTTGCTTGTTAAATCTGCCACCTACCAATCTGGGGTAGTCTGTATCTTTCTTTCTATCTCTCCTTGTCCTCTTTGGGGCCAGTTTGCAAACTAACACCAGGCTCACCTGGCCAGTGAGTGGGAAACCCCTTTTATGTTTGAGGTTACAGCTAGATTTTTCTTCTATAGCATACCACACTGCCTCATCTAAGGTCCCTTCAAATACTGAAGTTCTTTTCCTGGAAGCTCTACTATTTGGTTTCTTGACACATCAGGTTTAGCTTTGTCTTATTTAGTGCAGAATCTACAGAAATGGTACAGATGAACCTATTTGTAGGGCAAGAATAGAGAGGCAGATGTAGAGAATGGACGTGTGGACACAGCGGGGGAAGGGGAGGGTGGGACGAATTGGGAGATTAGGTTTGACATAAATACACTACCATGTGTAAAATAGATAGCTAGTGGGAAGCTGCGGTATAGCACAGGGAACTCAGCTCGGGGCTCTGTGATGACCTAGATGGGCAGGATGGGGGTGGGGGTGGGGGTGGGAGGGAGGTCCAAGAGGGAGGGGATATATGTATACATACAGCTGATTCACTTCATTGTACAGCAGAAACTAACACAACATTGTAAAGCAATTTTACTCCCATAAAAAAAAAAAAAAGACACACTCCTACCTTCTGAAATTTTCGCCATTGCTGTATTAATGAGCTCACGCACATGAAGGAGCTCCACAACCATAAGGTATTATTATTGTTAGATGAGCACAGTTACTTCTAGGCTTTTCAGTCTGGAGTTGGACTTGTTTCATTTCAGATGCCCACAAAACTCTGCATTCTTGTTCTTTATTTTCTAATTGTACATAACTTATGTAGCCATTTCCAAGATCTGTGAAAACTGCTCTGGCAGGCATTGGGACAGTCAAAAGAAACCCCCAGTCCAGATTGCAAAGTCTATTATGGAAGATATTGTGCATATCACCTTCTCTTGCCTAAAGTCAAGTAGTGGGAGTATAATATAGGCAGGCATGAATGGCAGTTGTATACTGCTACAGGATGATGATTCTCTAGTTTAAAGAGGGGAAAAACAGCTCTAATGTTGGAAAGGCAAAAATAGGCAATCCATCTGTTCAAAACATAACAACAAAGCTTTCCTTTTTTTGGCTCCTTGTCCCAGTACAGCATCCTAAGGGGTCGCTGGACAAAAATGTGCTTCTACACACATTAAACCTAACTGTACTTGCAATAAAAGGTTTTCTTTTTCTTTTTTTCTTCTTTTTTCTTTCCTTGTTGTTTAGGATTTGCTAACACTTGATAAAAAACCTTTGAAAAGTATTCTAGTTAGAGATAGTTTTGCTGATTCAGTATATCATGCATTTGAATTCCCATCTTTTTTTGATTTTATTTTGGGATATTAGTATAAAGCTGTTCTTTAAAAAAAATCTTTCTTATGATTGTTCTTATAGTTTTGGAGGAATACTGCATAGTAAGAGTGGTTTGAACACAGATATTGTGACTTAAATATTCATCCACTCATTGGGGGAGGTAGTTGGGGATCTATTGAAATAAAATATGAAAAGCCAGCTTAGGTGTCTCTGGGGTTCTTTTGAGTGGGAAAGGACTGTTTTCTTTTCTTGTAGGGGGACTTGGGGTCTGAACGAAAGAAGGATACTTGATAAAGGCATCCGGTGCTACTAGATTTTTTTTTTCTACTCAGAAGGAGAGAATCTACCTGAAAGGTGCGGGCGGGGCAGGGCGGGGGGTGACAACTTCTAAGAATTCCTGGACCCACCAGAACACAAATCTTTTGATAGAATGTAAATGACTTACAGTAATACCAGGAAGCTTCTCAGAGTAAATTACAACCCCGTCACTGAGAATTAGCAATGGAAGTTGACAGGCTATATAAACTTGGAGATTTTGTTGGAGTGGAAAGCAGCTGCAGGGAAGGGAATAAAATGCCCTCAGGTAAAAAGCTAAGAACGGCTTCTATGCCTGTGGTTAATTCTTTTATGTTCTGTGTTACTTTCTAACCCAAAGTAGCTTTTCAGAACCATAGTGATGATGCAGTGTCACATCATTACTACCTATTTCAACAAACATGTCCGTATGTATGTGTGTCTCCCACTATGTCCATATATATGTGTGTCTTCCACTATGATATTAAAAGGATATCCTCTACACTGTTACATAAGCTGAACTTCACAGGATGAGGGTTATGTTTGCATTCAGAAAATTCCAACAACACACACACACACACACGTGCGCGCGTCTGCAAATTCCATGTTCCTGAACTCTGACAAGGCATCAGACTGAACTGTGGTCCTATCCATAACTGAATTAAAGCATCTGGGAATAGGGCCTGAATATCTACTGTTTATAAAAATTCTACCGGTGACTTTACCCAGCCAATTAGAGAATCACTTTTCTATCTTGTAAACAGTGTCCCTGAACTAAAGTCAAGGGTATGGGCAGAAATAGAATGGGATACTTTCTTTACCTAGAAAAGAATATTTGTGAGAAAAAAGTCTCTAATCATATATTACAATTTAAGAAATTTCTGATAAAAATATTTGGACAGTTGATATATAAATACATACGTGTTCTCTGGCTCCACACAAACAAGTAATTACGCAATTGCTAGCTAAAGAAATGTCTGCCCTGAATCTTGCACTCTGCCAGGCTCTGTAAGGTATACAAGGTAATTGGAAGGTATGTTTATAATCAACTTGGAAACTGATACAGTACTAACATAGAAATTAGATTGATTTTTTAAAACAATACAGAAACAAATAGTAAGGTAGTATAGCTGGTACAGTATATGTTTCAGGCAAATGTCTAATTTAGATATCAAGAAAAATTTTGAGATAACTACTAAAGAATTGTTGGAAGCCATTCTAAACACAATGTAAGGAGACCATAGTCTGATGTAACACACTTCTTGGCTTTGCCAAATCCAAATCTAAACTGTATGACCTTAGCAAGTCATGTGACTTCCCTGAGACTCAGTTTTCTTACCTAATAAAGGTGCTTGGACTAGATAGGCGGTCTCCACAGGGGTGGCAGAGTAGGCTGGGGAGATTGTTATCCCCAGGGGACATGTAGAATATCTGGAGATATTTTTGGTTGTCACAACTTGAGGATGGGAGTGCTAACGGCGTCTAGTGGGTAGAGGCCAGGGATACTGCTAAACAATCTACAATGCACGGGAGAGTCCCATGCAACAAATCATTATATGACTCAAAATACCAACAGGACTGAAACTGAACTTAAATATTTCTCACTGCTCTTAACACTTTGTGGTTCTTAAATACTGTTTCTCAATCATTAGAAGGCACTAGAGTCACCTAGAGAAATTAGTTTAATGCAGATTACTAGACACCCCGGACATCCAAATATGTTAATTCATTAGGTCTGGTGTTGTGACTAAGTAATCTGGATTTTTTGCTTGTGCACTAAGTGATTCTGTTGCATCTGAGTCCTCAGATTACATTTTGAGAAACCTTACTAAGATATATATTAACACTGAAGAAATCTAGGTTGATTCTTGAAAAATAATACTGCTAGACATTATTTATTAAGTACATTATGAATCATACCATAGCCCTTGGAGACTTATTCAAGGTCTCACAGCTTGTTAGGGGCAAGGGAGGATCTGAATCCACTTAGTTTTAGCTCCTAAGTCCTTGCTTGGGCCACTGTGCAAACTGCCTCCTGAGAGTAGTATAATCTTGGCAAGACAAACAAGCAGAACATGAAGGAAGTACAGAGACTAAAAGAAGATTGGGCGGTCTGGAAGAAAGGATCTCCATTGGTTATAGAAAAAGGGAATGTAAATTATTAAAGGTAAGATGAAAGTTTCAGAGGACCTCGAATTGGAAAATGAGAAATCTGAATTCAGTCTGGTAGACTGGTGTTTCTCAGCCCTCCCTACTAATTAGAATCACCTGGGATCTTTTAGAAAACTACTGATGCTAGGGCCTCACTCTAGAGATGCTAATCCAATTGGTCTGGGGCTGGGTCATGCATCAGTAGGTTTTAAAAGCCCCCAGGTGGTTCTTATCTGTTCCCAGAAGACCATAGAGAGCTGCTGTAACTCATAGATAAGAGTCTTAAAGTGTTAAAGAGGATTTAACCTGGTGGTAATGTATATACTAGATTAGAGCATGGAGGATGGAGGAAATGGGTCAACTGGGAGGCTATTGTAGGTACCTAGGCATGTGGAGATGAAAATAAAAACAAAAAACAACTAAAGGGATGGGTTAGAAACAGCACTGAAATCAGGACACCTCCCTCAGCTCGGCTGACCTTGCTGTTACTGGCCTGTTGTGTGTCATGGGAAAAGTCACTTAACTTTTCTGTCGTATTTTGGAAGGTGTAATGCACACAAGACAACACATGTTGTCTATATCATGAAACGGTGGCAGTGAAGCTGGGAAAAGATAGAGATATCTTTGACATGTTTGTATTGGTGAGATTGATGACCAGCTAAAACTGGAGAAGGGAGGCATGAAAGATACTTCTAAAGGTATGAGCCTGTGGAATTGAGTGATCCTTCTAACAGAAAAAAAAAAAAAAAAAAAAAAAAGTTGGAAACAGGGAATCATTCCTGAAGGAAAATGGCAGTAGGCAGAGATCAGAGGTTCTCAGCCAGGGGCAATTTTGCTCCCGAGGAGGCATTGAGCAATGCCTGGAGACATTTTTGGTTTTCGTTAGTTGTGTGTGAACGTGCTACGTCATCTAGTAAGTAGAGGGCAGAGACGCTGCTCGACATCCTACAATGCACAGCACAGCCTCCTACAGCGAAGTATTACCTGGTACAACACGTCAATAGTGCCAAAGCTGAGAAAACTGATACAGACCTTAAAAACAGAGTTGGAAGGGGCAAAGACATCATGATTGTGTAATTCGATTCTTTAGTTTCACTGAGAGTAAAATGAAGTTCAGAGATTAAATGACTTGGCGAAGGTTCCCAACAAATGGAAGCCACATTGTCAGAGCTGACATCCAGTTCACCTGACTACCAGTCAGGGCTCGTTAATGCGGAACCCATCTAACCCCTCACTCCATTTGGGCGTGGCCCGGAGAGTATTCGATTGGAAATGCTTGGTACCTGCCCCAGCTGGGAAGTCTGATTTGAGGGCTAAGTAGTTTAGTGGTGCGGTCTCCATCTTGGAGTAACCAGCAGAGATGTGTTTGATCTCCGAATAAATTTAGGAAAGAAACAAGAAAATGTAACAGAAAATCTAAACAAAGCAGAGCAGAGGACCCAGGGGCCTCTTGGAGTGAAGGTCAGAAACACCAGGGGAACTATTTTGACTCGGTGACTTTGGAATCAAGTGAAAAGGAATGCCTAACAGCGTGAAATGAGGCATAGAAGCCAGGTGGGATAAGGCTTCCAACAGCCATTAGACTTCTGAGGCGGAGGTCATGGTGACATTTGGAGGAGCATTTCCATTAGGTGGTTGGGGAAAAGGGGGAAATTTCAAAGAGACAGAGAGAAGGAGCAATTGGGTAATGAAAAAATGTGGGTTGTAAATGCCAAGCGTCTCCTCATGAAAAAGAGATAATCCGGACCTATGGGATAACAAGGTCAAGTCAAGGACTCAGGAGGGCAGGAGCTTCACCTGTGATGCCAAGAGCAAAGGGGAATTGGCGGCTTTGGATGGACCTGGAGCGCACACACAAACAAGCCAACGCAGAGCTGCGGCGATGCCGGGATGTGCGCACTAGATGGCAGTAGCGGGGCCCCTTCGGCTCGGTTCGCGGTCCTATAAGACGCTGCTTGTTTAAGTACAGTCGCATTTAGTTGGAGCTGCAGGGGAGTGAGGGAGAGGAGGGCAGGAAAGAGGAGAGCCGGAGAGCTTGAGGGAGAAGGGGGCTCGCTGTGTTTACACTAGACACAGCTCCGAGCGTCCGTCCAGCCCCGGGCTCGCGCTCTTGCGGAGGAGAGCGAAGCCGTTCTGGGTCCGGCCGTCCTGCGGCAGGAGCCTTGCTCCGTCCGGGTTGCCGGAGCCGGCAGAGCCCAGAGGGACACCGACGGAACGAGCGGCGCGTTTTTCTAGAGAGAGCGCGAGCGAAGAGGCAGAGCCGGAGCGCGCGGGGGAGCATCGCTTCGAGCGCGGCGGAGACATGAGGACCTACTGGCTGCACAGCGTCTGGGTGCTGGGCTTCTTCCTGTTCCTCTTCTCGCTGCAAGGTAAGTGGGGGGGGGGAGGGGGTCCCGGGGGTCCCCGGCTCCTCGCGCGCTCCTTCCCGCCACCGGGCTTGGGGGGTGGGGGCGGGGGAGTGAGGAGCGCTCGGAATCTGGACGGAACGAGGCTTATTTACAAGTGCTGCGGTGCGCTCCCTGCCCTCGCGGCTCCGCGCCCGCCGGGGTCCCGAGGCGTGCAGGAGTGTGCGGACAGACTTGCTGCATTATCCCTGTTAGTGGGGAGATTTGGAACCGGTGTGTGCGTGCGTGAGTGTGTGTGTGTGTGTGCGCGCGCGCGTGTGTGTGTGTGTGGGCGGGGGTGGGCGCTCGTGCGAGGGGTGGTGGCGGCGGAGATGGGGTTGCTCCTCTGTAAACTCCAAGCGCCACCGCGGCGTTCGCTGTCCCCGCGTCCCCGGTGCTGATACCACTGCATTCCTCCTCTTTCAGGAAGGAATCGGCTTTAAGTTTAGGGGGAGGCAGGGTATGCACTTGGCACCGGGTACTTGTATCTCGGTGCAAAATAACCCCTACAGATTCGACTCCAAGGTGGGGGAGGGAAGCGGATGGAGGGCAGCAGGGGGTTGGGGGGAGAGAGAGAGAGACAGAGAGAAAGAATATGAATTCATGGGTTAATAGCTATGCTGACTCGGAATGGCCAGTATGTTTCATGCTTGGAGGACTAAATAGCTAGTGCTGGCTGTTTACTTTGAAAAGGTTTTTAGGTCTCCGTTTTGGGAGGTTGTGCAATGAATTCACGTAGGTTAAAAATGAAAACACATACACAGTGTGCGCATATTTCACTTACAAGCTGGCATACCATGTTGAACGTACCTACAGTACACGAAGTATTTCTAACATAAGAACATACTATTATCTTTTTAATTCACCTGCCTCACATTATTCCCACCCATGAGAGGAGCCTTGCACCATTAGCCATAGAGAGTCTGTGCTGTATTGCTCTACCACTGATGGTTCTACTACAGCTTCATGTTTGGGGCATTCTGGAATCATTAGGACCTGCACTCGCTCGCCTTTCTCATGCTACTGCACACACAAGTCTATTCATTTACACACACATGTGCATGTGCACACACTCACACTCACAGTCTCATACACACACAGCCCCTCTCATGAACACACTGACGTGACATGACCAGACTGGCAATCCTACTCATGATTTTCTTCTGACAGCTGGTTGCTAATGTTACATTTGTGGGTTTCATTTTTCATTGCTGGGGGATAGTTTGTGTCGCTCTAGAATGCTCTTGCCAAATGAAAAGAGAAGAGACTCCCTGGCTGTTTACTAGTTGAAGCATTGCAAGTGAATAAATGCTATGTTGAAGCTACATTTTTGAAATAAGCTTAGGGGAACAACTGGACTTCACCCGCAACACAATTACAAGTTACAGGTCCTAAAAACTTCCTCATCTTAGAACTCACTGACCCATTCCTACACCTTCTAAATTGCGAGGTCTTGTAATACACAATTCCCCTACTAAGCATGCCTGCCTGAAAAATAGAATCCGAAACCAGCTTTGGCTTTTAATATTTTATTGCTTTGCGTTTATTTTTTTTTTTTTTCTTCTCCCTCCAGAGCTCTCAGTACTTTCTCTGTGACTTCAGATACTGCTGCAATTCAGCTTTTTCGTAGAGACATTAGCATCGTGACTGTACTATGCCAGCAGTAGAGGTTAATCCCTTTCCTTCCTATTCCATTTAACTCTAGGAACTTAGCTCTTCAGATACAATGCTAAGAATGAAGTCACTAATATATGCTTCTCTTAAGTTTGAATAAAACTGTAAAATATTCATTACTCAGTCATGGGGTCACACGAGTGAAGGGCAGATCAGAGTGCTGGGCTGATGTTAGCACTTCTAAGGGATGGGGAGGGTCTAATGGAGCACCAAACCAGATAATTAGATTTCAGAAGATCTTCCACTTAAAAAAAAAAGCTCTGCAGTATTCTTTGTAAATACCAAAGTTAACTATTATGGAAACTCTTTGAAATAGAGTATCTGGTATTATTTGGACAAAGTAGATAGTTTTTTCTTCCTAGAGGATATTGTTCTTTCCAAAGAGAATTTTCAAGGGTTTGCTCCATTGAGTTCAGTGAAATCATGGGAAACGGCCCCAGTTGTCTAGCTTTGGGGTCCCCTGATACTTGGCACAGACCAAGAAGTAGTAACTTTGAGCAATGGGGTAGGAAGAGAAGGCAGTATGGCCAGAGGAGGCTAGGAGACATGGGGGTCACCCACAAGCAGTTGCTATATGCTCTTTCCTTCTGCCATGATTATGCAAGTCTGGGGCTGGCTGCCTCACAACATGCTCTCCTCTCTCTTACACATACACACACACACTACTCTGTGTCAAAGTGTGTGGCCCTTTCGAATCAGCCCCATTCCTTGACTACTCTCTCCCTTCTGCAGCACAGTTGTTTCTCATGGATATGTTCATAGGTCCCCAGATGATGCTGTCTTTGGTAGTCATTTTTAATTAGATTCCATTTGTTCAGAAATGTTTAATGCGAGTATTTGGGGCCATGTAGATGGTTACTTTTTTAATAAATTGGTTTGGCCTTGTGAGACAGAGGTGGTGCAGTCTAAGTCATTACTTGGCGGCCATAGGCAAGCCAGACATACATTGGTGTGTTCTCGGTAATAATTATATTCTGTTTCTAGGTGATGATGTAAGGATCATTAACATTGTTTTGAAACAGATGATACAAGATATGTTAGTTAAGGTATATTTACATGTGATAAAAACCTATAATTTTTCTTGGGCTTTTTTTCCAAATATCCTAGAGTTCTTTTCTATAGTTGATTATTTTCGTCCATGCCATATCTTTGTGATAATGAAGAAATGGTGAAAAGGTTACATAATTAGTGTCCCAAATGGGTTTTATCCTTGATATATACTGATAAATGTATTTTATGTAATAACAACTCTGTTGTTAAAGGTATACGGTTCTCAGGAGAAAGTTTCTAGTTCATAATTTCACTGTTATCATGTTTATTTGTAACCCTGAGCAAGCAAAGAGAAAATAATCCTGTTGGAATTGTTTAAAGGTAAAGGGAAGCAAGCAAACAAATAAACAACAACAACAGAAACCCCTCAGAGCTCTCCATTTCGTGCCGGGGTCGCCTAAGGCCCTTGTTTCACTGGCTCAGGTCTGGCTGGGTCGCCTTGTCATCTGGCATCTCTCCTTCCTTTCTCATGCTCCAGAACCAGAGAGCAGCCGCTGCTTTCCACTGAGGTTGGCTCTGTTCTCTCCCTTTGGCATCTGGGCTGGCAGTAGCTCTGTGCCCTTTGGAGATTGCAGAAGAGGCGGACTCCACATGGCTCACCCCGCCCCCGTTTCTGGCTCATCTGGGCCTGAAGGTCGCCTTGGCTTCTGCCTGCAGCCAGATTTGGGCTGCTCAGTGGCCAGGAGATGAGAAGACTGTAGTTACACTGCATCTGAGGCGGCATGGCCAGCCCTTGAAGGGAGCCCTGTAGCAGCTGCTCGGTGAGGACCTCTGCGTCCTATCCCGTTGTCAGGAGTCTCCCTTTAGAGAACGTCTTTGAAGAACCTAAGCTGCCCACAGGGACACGTTCCACCCCCTTCCGCACAAGCAGTTCAATGCAAATGTGTTGGTGAAACCCCTCCAGCGGTGTTTGACAGCTCACTCTGGCAAGGACTAAAAATAAGACCCTTCAAGAAATAACTTTTTTCTGAGTCCATGTTACGTGTTATTTTAATATTAGGTGGTAGCAAGTAACTTCAAAGTGAAAACGTACAGTTTCTAATTTTACCCAAGTAACGTAAGAAGGCACCCTCCATAAGTTCTGATTTCCTGCAAAGTGGGAACGTTGCCCTTGTCTTCATCGCCGCCGCCATCGTTGTTGTCTACAATGCGCGTGCACTGCAGCGAGGCTCCTTTATTGGAGATTTGGGAGAAACAGTTCCTTTTTTCTAAGGCACTTGCATTCTAAGGAAATATCTGACATCACTTATTTAAAAACAGTACTAACATGAACATTCTGAGGAGCCTGGCCTTTACCCTTTGTTGAGTGTTTGTTGTCTTCTCTCTGGATTTCATAGGTGGTAGAACAGACCTTGTCATAAGTTTTCAGTTTGTATCGTGATGCAACACCCCCCCCCCCCAGCGACCCGGTCGAATTACCATGATGACTGCTGAAAATGTATATCATATCTCTTTGTGGGAGTTCTTTAGAAGTAGCTTATTAATCTAGAGAGGCACAATACAGTCTAGAAGTAAAGCAATTGACCAGAGGCCTTAGGATATCTTTTCTTATTCCAGTTGTTAACTGTCTACAGGCCAACCCCAGAAGACAGTAATTCAGTTTCCACAATTGTGGTCAGATCCTAAAGCCAACCCTGTCTTCTAGCACGTAACAATATTTGTACTGTGAAGATCTTGTTTATCATATTTTCCTACATAGGATGTTTTCTTTACTATATTCCTTTCCACCATGCCTGATAGGGTAGAATGATTTGAAACAAATAAATAATTTTCCTTGCATGAGCCTTTCCTTCATACCATTGCCCCTCCACCAACCAAGATTTCCTTGTGTTCTGTATCATTCTTTGCTATTTAAAAACATCGGTGCTGCCAACATAAGAAGTGCTAGTCTGGACACTAAGTAGGGAAGGTGGTCAAGTGAGAATGCTTGAGACACGCATAATAAAATGTAGATACTGATTTTGAATCTATTGATAATTTCCCGATGAAATGTAGACTATAATCTCATGTAAGTCTCAGTTTCCTTGTTTACTGGATTGGGATAATGGTGCCTGTCTGATGTCATTTGCATGCTTTGAAAGTTATGATGCTTCAAGCAGATGTCCTATTTGTTTCTGCTAGAGAAGATAAAGAGTTAAATTAAAAAGAATTATCTGGCTGCTTGCCACTGACTGAAAAGAATTTGCCAGTGTTCATAGCTATCTCTCTCCCAGCCTCCATCCTTTATTTCTCTGGACTTGGGTGAGAGCCATATTAAGCTCCCAGTGCTAACCTAATGCTGACGGGAGATACCAGGATTGATATGGGCTGCATAAGCTGCTTCTGCCTTCTCACTTTGCTCAAAGGGCTTAAGCCAAAACACAAAACAGAGCAAGGCAAAAATGGAAGGAAAACGTGTCCATTTTTAATTCCATGCTAGCCACCCTTTGTTTCCCTTTTTCATAAGCCTACAAAAGCCGCACTTAATATTTTAGCTTGCAGTGCTGAGGAATTGCTGAAGGAGGGAAGAAAGGCTAGGGGATCTAGATTCCGATGAACTTTGCTACTGTGGCTGTGTAACTCTGTGTGAATCACTGTTGTTTAGTAAATGAGAGTGAGAATCTCCAAGATTAATGAATCTTGCTGAGGGTGTCAGCAGACCAGAACTCTACTGCTCAAATAACCTCCATCCCTTCTCTTCCTTTATGTCCCTTCTATCTTACTCACTATGGAGAAAGTCAGGGGAAAAAAGGAAGTTATGCAGGGAAATACGCTGACATTGTCGATATGTATAATTAGTATTTGTCTTCCATTGAAATATCAGTGATATTAAGGGATTCTCTATAGGCATCATTTATAGGGCTGTTTTTATAGCCTTAAGTGCAGAATTAGGTACATTTAAACCCATGATACAATTTTGTTTTTAAATTGAATGAATACCAAGTGTTTTATGAGGAAGCAAGAATTTATATAAATGTCTTTCAAACCCTGTTTCAGGAACCTGCTCTCTTTTCTCTTCTTGAGAAGGCAATTGTGTACTCCCAGGGATGGGCAGGAAAGGAGGTTTACCTCTCCCCCTCCTGTCATCTCCCCTTCCTTCCAACCAGCAGCCCCAGAAGCTGTATCCTACTCCCAGGAGAGGGGATACATGCCTCTGTCTCTTCATGACAGAGCAGCAAGATGTTGGGAGGAAACCCAGGTTCACTGTCCCTGACGAATACTCAGGGGAATTCTGGCTGGGTCGGTCTGATCCAGGCAGCCTGCGATCAGGCCTGCTTTCCACTGGGGACGCTCCGTCTGAACAGCAATGGGAAGAAACTGTGATTTCTGTCTCATGTATCAGAGATAAGACTAATCCCACTGACCCAACCCAACCCGGTGCTGGCATATCAGATGCAGGCTTGAAACTGCTCCTAGTGACTACTATGGTTTTGTTACTGAAATTTTAATTTCCTGTCTTTCCCATTAGGCAATACTGTGGTTTGAGCTGAGGAGGAGGGAGAAGAGTGGGCATTCTGTGGGTTTAAAGTTATTTTTGTTTGTATCATGTGTGCAGCATGAGGAATGGGTAGTTATGCCAGCTAGTTGGGGTGTATACAAAGTACAGGGTAATAAGAGTGTGGCTGGATATCCAAGAAACATCTAAATTCCTCCCTCTCTCCCTTTCTTCCATAAATATTTATTAAGCCTAAGCAAACACTCTTATAACCCTTATAGCAAAGGAGATAGGCACTTAAAAGATAACAAATTAATTACCATTGTAATAAATAATGAAGGAGAATTTAGGGTACTATGAGGATGTATTTTAGGGAGACTTAGCTTAGCCTTGGCAGCTAGGAAGGCTTTTCTTGAGGAATTCACATGTAATTGGATTTGAATGATGAGTAAGAGTTAGCTATGTGGAGAGAGGGCTTTCCCAGCAAAGAGGTGTATTGCCAAGGTGTGAGTTACGAAGGAGACTAGCATTTTCCAGAAACTGAAGGAGGAGAAGGGTGCAAAGACCAAAGAGGAAAATGACAAGGTAAACCTTGATGGGTGAACTAAGCCCAACGCTGCAGGGCCTTGAGGAGCTTTGCAAGGATGTAAGATTTAGCCTAAGGGGCAAAAGTGAGGGAAGGTATTGAAGGGTTTTAATGAAGGAAAGTGCCACATAGGTGTGAGTTTTTGAAAGAGGACTCTGGCTGCAGTATAGGAAAAGGAAAAGAGTGATGGGGAGAAGTCACCTCAGAGGCTTTTATTAGATAAGAACAGAGATCCTGGTAGTTTGGGCTAAGGTTGTAGCATTGGAGAGAGAGTGAATGCATTGATGAGAGATTCAGGGGCAGAATCCTTAGGGCTTGGTTGAGTGAGGTTCTCTGGCACACAAGTGTGTAAACAACCGTTGCAGTTTAGGACGAGAATACGAAGTTGACAATTTAAAGTGGCCATGCTTATATATTACTTCTCACCTGTTCCTACCTATTACTAACAATGTTGTGAGGTCATATGCTATTATTTCCACTCTACAACTTAGTAAAACTGGGCTTGTGTTAGAAGCCTGGGCTTCTGTCGCCAAATCCAGGTCCTTTTCCTTATACTGCATTACCCTAAATAGTGGTATAAATGGGAATGATTTATAGAATAAAAAAAAATCTTTTTTGACTCACCATCTATGTAGCCTTGGGCACGTTACTTATTCTGGAGATAATCTCTAAGTTCTCTTTGAGCTCCAAAAATTAGATGACTCTATGATTTTATTTTGATTGGGGAGAAGTCTAGTCTTAATTAGCAAAACGGCTGAATTAAATACCATTTTAAAAGAATTCAGTTTTATTCCATTCAGGTACATTTAGAAAAAAAAACAAAAACTAATTCCCAACAAAGTCTTTTCAAGGAGAGGGTCTTGCTGACCTGGTTTTAAGGCCAGATTAAAAAAGAACCGAATCCTTTTGTAATTGGCAGTAGCATCATTTATTTCCAATTAAGTCACTAAAATCATAACACTAGCTCTTTTTTGTTACATTTTCTACCTCACCTCTATAAAACTTTATACCACTGGATGTTTGAGCTTAATTCAATATGTATTTATTGGGAGTCTAGTATTCTTAAGAAATAATTTCCTGAAGAGTAATAGACAAAATATGATAAACTGTAAAACAGATTGGTTCAGAAAATAAGTTAGAGAAACCAGAGGATGGGAATGTATCATGGAAATGGTCTTAAGTCTGACATTGAAGGCTAGAAAGATTTATAGGGGGAAGGAAAAAGATGAAGGATACTTCCATTGGGGAAAATAACACAAACAAAAGAACAGAAAAAGGATGTGATGTGTTTGGGTTGTAGTATGGACTGCAGCCCGAGTAGAGTTAAGGGTTGTTGTTGGAAAATATTGACAAAGAAGCCTGGAGACTCGGTGTGAAGCTGGGATGCCAGGCTGAGCCATTTGTACTTGCTCCTGAAAGAAATAAAGGGCCATTGATTGGTTCAGGAAGGAAGTGACATAAAGGAAATGTTGCTTCTGGAAGACTAATTTGATGCCAAGATGCCATTTGCATACATAATACTGAGTCAAATGCAAGCCTTGCCTTTGTTTACTGCAAATTCCAAGCTACTTAGTTTTTCTGTATAAAATCTACAAATATGTGAGGCAAGAAGGTAATTTTTAAAGTAAGTCGGCTCATATCTTGAGTGTGAATATCTCTATCACATCATCTTCTGAAGACACACACATACACACAGGTGTGTGTGTCCTGTGGGATGACTTTGACATAGGGATCTATGTAAGAGTGAGGCAGGTATGTTATTAATAAGGCAATAAGGAGTTGTGTGTATAGTGTATAGTATGGAATATATGATGAGTAGGTAGTGAGGGTAGCTTTTCCTAGATTGCTGGGTTTCCGATGTAGACCATCTGTTTAGTTCTGTTCTTGTATAATATATGGTGAGAAAATATTGTTAAATAAACCTTGGCAACACTGAAGGAACTTTGAAGTGCTTCCCACTGCATTCCAAAGCAAAGCTTGCTTTTCTTTTTTTTTTTTAAACATTCTTAGAATGAGTGAAGCTACAGTTTTCCCTGATAGGGTTTAAAGAATCATTTGTATTTTAAAAGTTTCTCATTATAAATTAATGTGTTCATTGTAGAAAAATGAGAAAACACAGAAAAGCACTGGAAAAAATGAAAAAAAACTAATTATATGTTCAGTAGTAGAGAAATCTATATTAACTTTTTTTGGTTGTATACCATTCCAGACTCCCTCCCATCCTCAGGCGTTAGTTATAAAATTAGGATCATGATTTACATATACTTTGTGATTTATTCTTCTCTTTTAATAGCATGTCATGAAATGTTTTTCTCTATTATCAAATATTCACCTACAGCATCTTTATTAACAATTGCATAGTGTCCCATACCATAATTTATTCATCAGTGCCCTATTGAATACAATTTTTGGTGAGTGCTTTGGTTTTTAAACTAGGGAGATATTACATGATGCCATCCATAATTAATTTGTTCTTGCTTCATGACCTTAGTGGTTTTTAGCAAACTTAGGAAACTGACTAGCATATTAATTCAGTGTTATTTCGTCTTTCAGAAACCATGCTGGTTTTCCTCCAATAGCTTGTTTAGTTGCTTGTTCATTGATACATCCTTGTTAATAGATCCCATGATCTCTTCATAAGTACCCACGTGCTCACAACAATTTATACTTTATGAAGTGCTTTCACATAAATTAACTTCTCTGGGCCCCAAGAATACTCTCTGGGGAAGAAAGAAAGGTAAGAGTATTGAGCACCTGCAATGTGAGGATTGCATGCAAGATACCTAGTTCAGTGCCTGGCAACATAAAGAAAGCTTTAAAGATAACAGTTTCAGCTGTTATTTGATACTTACAGTCATGTTATCTCCTTGAATCATTACTTTTTATTTTATTTTACTTTATTTGGTTAGTGATTCTTACACCCCTTTTAAGGATGAGGAAACTGAGACCTTAGGAGGCTCAGTAACTTAAGTGAGATAAAATGCTAGTCACCAGCATGGCGGTCTCCCACCTGGCCCAGTGCTCTTTCGTCTCCACTCTCCCTTCTCCGCTAGTGGGGACAGAGCATCAGTTGTTTGATGCTTTTCGCTGGGATTTGACTTCATTATGAAAGGGAGTTTCACCTGGCTCTTCTTTGATGACTGCTCGTGGGGAGATCTCTCTGGCAAATCTCCAATGGCCTAGAATGTGACAGTTTAAAAGCACATCTACATTGATCTACCATCTCAAGGTCCCACCTTTAAGTTACTTTTAGAATTTGTAGATGGATGCCATCCAACAAGGATGACTCATCTACATTTGGTGTGTGAATTTGTTTTCGAAGATCACACACATATCTAGCATCCTTTGATCTCATGGCCCCTTTAAAATAAGAAAGAGGTAACAACCTTGAGATAGACTGAGGCAAAAGATCTAGTTTCCTGGCTTTTGCCTTTTTACCCTGGGTATGCTTTCTCATTCCTGTGGCCAGGTGGTTTCTGTAATTCTCCTCCTGATCCCCTCCCTTTGCTACACTTAAAGAACTTATATTAGGCTCCCTAAACTTTTGCATGCTCTTCCTTAGTTTCTTTCTTTGGACTCCTATAATTCCTAAGTTGTACTTGAAGTACCACCTTTTGTGGCCTTCCTTGTTTTTTAAAATCTATTTATATTTTGTACATATTTATTTTTATGTTTTTTCCTCTGCCTTTTAATATATCTTATATTGCACTTTATTAGTGGGTAACAGAACTTTTTAAAGCTTTTTTTTCTGTCTCCCTCTCCCTCCCCCTCTCTCTCTCCCTTCCTCCCTCCCTCCCTCCCTTTCTTCCTTTCTGGACTTACATTTAATCCAGGCTTTCAAATGTTTCTAAAGAGCTTTAAGAGATCTTGTGGGTTATTTTTATCTGTAGGTTTTTTTGTTTTCAAAGGATGTCATTTATGTCCCTGTTTCCTTTTCTAAAATAACAGTGTGATCGATTTCTTCGGATTTCCCTCAGCCACTAGGATGTGGGGTTGAGTTTTGCTGTACATGGCTTAGCCTCAGCTGGTTTCTGCAGCTACTTTGTTTACATAAAGAGTCCTGCTCCCCCACCCAACCATCCTCCTTCCTATTCATTCTAGAACTACCTGTCCCAGGGAGCAGCTGTATGGACTATCAAACACACACTCACACACAAGTTTTTTAAATTCTGTTTTTTCCTCCTAGTGTGCATTCAGTAATCAAAAAGCCTCATTGTTAACATGTGCTTTAGGTTTTATTTTTCCAAATTAGTTTCATTGTCATAATAAGGTGCAGTATTGTATCTCCCAGATGCAACATTTAAATTATTTAAGTCTAGAATTCCCAGCTACATTCAATAACATTAATATGTTTATGTTTTAACACTAGTATATGTTCTCTTGTTTCTTATTTCAAATGCTGTATGCATTAGTTCTTCCTCTCAAGCACTCTTGACAATTTCAGACTGTCTAATTGTCTACATTCCCGTTGTCACTCCTGCTGTAGCTGCTATTATCTCCTGCTCTAAGTGATTGCCACATATCCCTACATTTGGGTAGAGAGATCTTTATGGTTCTTTCACTAACCCATAGGTCAGTATGGTGTCAGGGAGAAAATGAATACAAAAGTTCCAGCTTTGGCTCTACCACAGGTGTTTATATATTTTTTTTCTTTCATTTTATTTTTTAAAACATCTTTATTGGAGTATAATTGCTTTACAATGTTGTGTTAGTTTCTGCTTTATAACAAAGTGAATCAGCTATACATATACATATATCCCCAAATCGCCTCCCTCTTGCATCTTCCTCCCACCTTCCCTATCCCACCCCTCTAGGTGGTCACAAAGCACCGAGCTGATCTCCCTGTGCTATGCAGCTGCTTCCCACTAGCTGTTTTACATTTGGTAGTGTATATATGTCAGTGCCACTCTCTCACTTCGTCCCAGCTTACCCTACCCCCTCCCTGTGTCCTCAAGTCCATTCGCTACATCTGCATCTTTATTCCTGTCCTGCCCCTAGGTTCTTCAGAAACTTTTTTTTTTTTTAGATTCCATATATGTGTGTTAGCATACAGTATTTGTTTTTCTCTTTCTGACTTACTTCACTCTGTATGACAGACTCTAGGTCCATCCACCTCACTACAAATAACTCAATTTCGTTTCTTTTTATGGCTGAGTAATATTCCATTGTATATATGTGCCACATCTTCTTTATCCATTCATCTGTTGATGGACACTTAGGTTGCTTCCATGTCCTGGCTATTGTAAATAGAGCTGCAATGAACATTGTGGTACATGATTCTTTTTGAATTATGGTTTTTCTCAGGGTATATTCCCAGTAGTGGGATTGCTGGGTTGTATGGTAGTTCTGTTTTTAGTTTCTTAAGGAAACTCCATACTGTTCTCCATAGTGTCTGTACCAATTTACATTCCCACCAACAGTGTAGAAGGGTCCCCTTTTCTCCACACCGTATCCAGCATTTATTGTTTGTAGATTTTTTGATGATAGCCATTCTGACCAGTGTGAGGTGATACCTCATTGTAGTTTTGATTTGCATTTCTCCAATGATTAGTGATGTTGAGCATCCTTTCATGTGTTTGTTGGCAATCTGTATATCTTCTTTGGAGAAATGTCTATTTAGGTCTTCTGCCCATTTTTGGATTGGGTTTTTTTTGATATTGAGCTGCATGAGCTGCTTGTATATTTTGGAGATTAATCCTTTGTCAGTTGTTCATTTGCAAATATTTTCTCCCATTCTGAGGGTTGGTTTATCGTCTTGTTTATGGTTTCTTTTGCTGTGCAAAAGCTTTTAACTTTCATTAGGTCCCATTTGTTTATTTTTGTTTTTATTTCCATTTCTCTAGGAGGTGGGTCATAAAGGATCTTGCTGTGATTTATGTCAACGAGTGTTCTGCCTATATTTTCCTCTAAGAGTTTGATAGTGTCTGGCCTTACATTTAGGTCTTTAATCCATTTTGAATTTATTTTTTGTGTATGGTCTTAGGGAGTGTTCCCATTTCATTCTTTTACATGTAGCTGTCCAGTTTTACTAGCACCACTTATTGAAGAGGCTGTTTTTTCTCCATTATATATTCTTGCTTTGTTTATCAAAGATAAGGTGACCATATGTACGTGGGTTTATCTCTGGGCTTTCTATCCTGTTCCATTGATCTATATTTCTGTTTTTGTGCCAGTACCATACTGTCTTGATTGCTGTAGCTTTGTAGTACAGTCTGAAGTCAGGGAGCCTGATTCCTACAGCTCTGGTTTTCTTTCTCAAGGTTGCTTTGGCTATTCGGGGTCTTTTGTGTTTCCATACAAATTGTGAAATTTTTTGTTCTAATTCTGTGAAAAATGCTATTGTAATTTGATATGGATTGCATTGAATCTGTAGATTGCTTTGGGTCATATGGTCATTTTCACAATGTTGATTCTTCCAATCCAAGAACATGGTTTATCTCTCCATCTGTTTGTATCATCTTTAATTTCTTTCAGTGTCTCATAGTTTTGTGCATACAGGTCTTTTGTCTCCTTAGGTAAGTTTACTCCTAGGTATTTTATTCTTTTTTTGCAATGATAAATGGGAGGGTCTCCTTAATTTCTTTTTCAGATTTCTCATCATTGGTGTATAGGAATGCAAGAGATTTCTGTGCATTAATTTTGTATTCTGCTATTTTACCAAATTCTTTGATTAGCTCTAGTAGTTTCCTGGTAGCATCTTTAGGTTTCTCTATGTATAGTATCATGTCATCTGCAAACGGTGACAGTTTTACTTCTTTTCCGATTTGGATTCCTTTTATTTATTTTTCATCTATTATTGCTGTGGCTAAAACTTCCAGAACTGTGTTGAATAATAGTGGTGAGGGTGGGTAACCTTGTCTTGTTCCTGATCTTAGTGGAAATGGTTTCAGTTTTTCACCATTGAGAACAATGTTGGCTGTGGCTTTGTCATATATGGCCCTTATTATTTTGAGGTAAGTTCCCTCTATGCCTACTTTCTGGAGGGTTTTTATCATAAATTGGTGTTGAATTTTGTCAAAAGCTTTTTCTGCATCTATTGAGATGATCATATGGTTTTTATCCTTCAATTTGTTAATATGGTGTATCACATTGATTGATTTGCGTATATTGAAGAATCCTTGCATTCCTGGGATAAACCCCACTTGATCATGGTGTATGATGCTTTTAATGTGCTGTTAGATTCTGTTTGCTAATATTTTGTTGAGGACATTTGCATCTATTTTCATTAGTGGTATTTGCCTGTAGTTTTCTTTTTTTGTAACATCTTAGTCTGGTTTTGGTATCAGGGTGATGGTGGCCTCATAGAATGAGTTTGGGAGTGTTCCTCCCTCTGCTATATTTTGGAAGAGTTTGAGAAGGATAGCTGTTAGCTCTTCTCTAAATGTTTGATAGAATTCGCCTGTGAAGCCCTCTGGTCCTGGGCTTTTGTTTGTTGGAAGATTTTTAATCACAGTTTCAATTTCAGTCCTTGTGATTGGTCTGTTTATATTTTCTGTTTCTTCCTGGTTCAGTCTCAGAAGGTTGTGCTTTTCTAAGAATTTGTCCATTTATTCCAGGTTGTCTATTTTATTGGCGTATAGTTGCTTGTAGTAATCTCTCATGATCCTTTGTATTTCTGCAGTGTCAGTGGTTACTTCTCCTTTTTCATTTCTAATTCTATTGACTTGAGCCTTTTCCCTTTTTTTTCTTAATGAATCTGGCTAATGGTTTATCAATTTTGTTTATCTTCTCAAAGAACCAGCTTTTAGTTTTATTGATTTTTGCTATTGTTTCCTTCATTTCTTTTTGATTTATTTCTGATCTGATTTTTATGATTTGTTTCCTTCTGCTAACTTTGGGGGTTTTTGTGTTTTTCTTTCTCTAATTGCTTTAGGTGTAAGGTTAGTTTGTTTGAGATGTATCTTGTTTCTTGAGATAGGATTGTATTGCTATAAACTTCCCTCTTAGAACTGCTTTTGCTGCCATCCATAGGTTTTGGGCCATCGTGTTTTCATTGTCATTTGTTTCTAGGTATTTTTTGATTTCCTCTTTGATTTCTTCAGTGATCTTTTGATTATTCTGTATTGTTTTGTTTAGCCTCCATGTGTTTGTATTTCTTACACTTTTTTTTTTCCTGTAATTGATATCTAGTCTCATAGTGTTGTGGTCAGAAAAGATATTTGATATGATTTCAGTTTTCTTAAATTTACCAAGGCTTGATTTGTGACCCAAGATATGATTTATTCTGCAGAATGTTCCTTGAGCAATTGAGAAGAAGGTGTGTTCTCTTGTTTTTGGATGGAATGTCCTATAAATATCAATTAAGTCCATCTTGTTTAATGTGTCATTTAAAGCTTGTGTTTCCTTATTTATTTTCATTTTGGATGATCTGTCCATTGGTGAAAGTGGGGTGTTAAAGTCCCTTACTATGATTGTGTTACTGTCAATTTCCCCTTTATGGCTGTTAGAATTTGCCTCATGTATTGAGGTGCTCCTATGTTGGGTGCATAAATATTTACAATTGTTATATCTTCTTCTTGTATTTATCCCTTGATCATTATATAGTGTCCTTCTTTGTCTCTTGTAATAGTCTTTATTTTAAAGTCTATTTTGTCTGATATGAGAATTGCCACTCCAGCTTTCTTTTGATTTCCATTTTCATGGAATATCTTTTTCTATCCCCTCACTTTCAGTCTTTATGTGTCCCTAGGTCTGAAGTGGGTCTCTTGTAGACAGCATATATATGGGTCTTGTTTTTGTATCCATTCAGCCAGTCTGTGTCTTTTGGTTGGAGCATTTAATGCATTTACATTTAAGGTAATTATTGGTATGTGTGTTCCTATTACCATTTTCTTAATTGTTTTGTGTTTCTTATTGTAGGTCTTTTCCTTCTCTTGTGTTTCCTGCCTAGATAAGTTCCTTTAGCATTTGTTTTGAAGCTGGTTTGGTGGTGCTGAATTCTCTTAGCTTTTGCTGTCTGTAACGGTTTTAATGTCTCCATCGAATCTGAATGAGTTCCTTGCTGGGTAGAGTAATCTTGGTTGTAGGTTTTTCCCTTTCATCACTTTAAATATGTCCTTCTACTCCCTTCTGGCTTGCAGAGTTTCTGCTGAAAGAGCAGTTGTTAACCTTATACGGATTCCCTTGTATGTTATTTGTTGCTTTTCCCTTGCTGCTTTTAATATTTTTTCTTTGTATGTAATTTTTGATAGTTTGATTAATATGTGTCTTGGTGTGTTTCTCTTTGGATTTATCCTGTATGGGACTCTCTGTGCTTTCTGAACTTGATTGACTGTTTCCTTTCCCATATTAGGGAAGTTTTCAACTATAATCTCTTCAGATATTTTCTCAGTCTCTTTTTTTTTCTCTTCTTCTTCTGGAACCCCTGTAATTTGAATGTTGGTGCATTTAATGTTGTCCAGAGGTCTCTGTGTCTGTCCTCAATTCTTTTCATTGTTTTTTCTTTATTCTGTTCTGCAGTAGTTATTTCCCCTATTTTATCTTCCAGCTCACTTATCCATTCTTCTGCCTCAGTTAATCTGCTGTTAATTCCTTCTAGATCATTTTTAAATTTCATTTATTGTGTTGTTCATCATTGTTTGTTTGCTCTTTAGTTCTTCTAGGTCCTTGTTAAACGCTTCTTGTATTTTCTCCATTCTATTTCCAAGATTTTGGATCATTCTTACTATCATTACTCTGAATTGTTTTTCAGGTAGACTGCCTATTTCTTCTTCATTTGTTTGGTCTGGTAGGTTTTTACCTTGCCCCTTCATCTGCCTTGTATTTCTCTGTCTTCTCATTTTGCTTAACTTACTGTGTTTGGGGTCTCCTTTTCACAAGCTGCATGTTTGTAGTTCCTGTTGTTTTTGGTGTTGTCCCCCAGTGTGTAAGGTTGGTTCAGTGGGTTGTATAGGCTTCCTGGTGGAGGGCACTGGTGCCGGTGTTCTGGTGGATGAGGCTGGATCTTGTCTTTCTGGTGGGCAGGATCTCGTCTGGTGATGTGTTTTGAGGTGTCTGTGAACTTATTATGATTTTAGGCAGCCTCTCTGCCAGTGGGTGGGGATGTGTTCCTGTCTTGCTAGTTGTTTGGCATGGGGTGTCCAGCACTGGAGCTTGCTGGTCGTTGAGTGGAGCTGGGTCTTAGCGTTGAGACGGAGATCTCTGGGAGAGCTCTCGCCAAGTGATATTGCGTGCGGCTGAGAGGTCTCTGGTGGTCCAGTGACCTGAACTCAGCTCTCCCACCTCAGAGGCTCAGGCCTGACACCTGGCCAGAGCACCCACACCCCGTCAACCACACGGTGTCTATGTGACTTTGAGTAAGTGCCTTAACTTCTCTGTGCTTCAATGTCTGTTTCCTCATTTATAGACTGGTCTTTGTTAGAGATGCTTTGCCGCTGTACTTGGAGAGATATACAGTGGTCAACCTCTCTGGAACCAGTTCTGACTTCAGGAAAAGTACTGACCCGCAGTCCCAAGGATGGTCGCCACTTCAGCTGGTGGGGTCCCTCCAGAGACAGCAGCCTCAGTGAGGCCACCCTCCCATTGGGCTCCCAGGCAACTCAGTAATTAAACCTCAAACGGAATCCAGAATCATTGCCATTTCCTTCACAACCTCTCCACAACTGGCTGGAGGAGAGGGGATAGTCTGGTCCTGAGGTTGGAGGACATCCCATAGGTTTCCACGCAAGACTGCAGTTTGATTACCTTTAAAAATTTTTGCTTTGCCTTAGAGTACTTATCCGGGCTGTCCTGTGATAGCTTTCTTATTGACAGCCAGCAGGAAGGAACCAGGTTTTGTGAGGCCTGAAGCTTATGCAAATGAGGAGAGTCCTCTGTGCATTTGAATTCCTCTTCTGAGAGAGGCCGGAATTCTTCCTCCCAGAATCACAGGCTGCTGGGTTGGCATGGCGGAGGTGGCGGGAACAGCATGAGCTGACGGGCGGGTGGCTACCCACGGGAGGTTGGGCAGCAGCTTGGTCTGAGGGGCCCCCAGGGCTCTCGGTGGGAACAATGGCAGGCGTCTCACGCATGCCTGCGAGCGGCCTCACAGATGGCATGACTTTCAGCCCTGGGAGCGCGTCACCAGGCAGCACCAGATGAGGTAGGAAGTGAGGCAAGGAGACTACCACACGTATTTTTAAGGAAAGTCTGTTAACATCGCCTGGACTCAATTTCATCATGTGAAGGAATTGGAGGACAATATAGCTAGTGTTTTCCAATGCTCAGTTTTTTTAAGTTCACTTCAAATATAGCTAATCCTTTGCCTATATTCTTTCTATAATGCTTATATGCATTGAAAGCAGGGTAAATTTTAATTTGTAATGAGTAGTAGGGTAATTTAAAAGAGCCCACCAGTTGGTAAGGTGGACTTAATTATATCACTAAACAATGACATCTAAACCATATGAGGGCAATACACTTATGTATAGGAAAAACTAGTTCTGTTGCCACTGATACCTATATTGATTTGAGTCAAACATGCTGCAATGTGTAATGCCATCCACAAAAGGAGCGAGACTATGAATGTTTTATGAAACCTATCACCCCTTTATGGCTTTTTCAAGAAGTAGCCATAACAATAATAAACAATATTTTCTCTGGTCTGTCCCCAGATTTCAGAGATCTCTAATCTCCCTCAAATCCCTCTCCCATAGGTAGGAGTTCCCCAGAGCAGATAGGAGGTCCCCAGAGCAGATAGGGCTTTATAGATTTCATTTTATATACTATTCCAGAGTGATCATCATGACTCAGGGAGAACTATAGTCTTAAGGGTTCTGTGGCAAGTTTGGGCTCAGTGAGAAAGAGTTCAGTGGTTGGTTTGTGAGGCTGGTGGAGGGAAGAAGTTACAGAGCCTACTGTGCGCATGCTCCCTGCCGTCGTCCCCCTTACCATCCTGCGTTATCCTGTGCTTTGTTCCTGTCAGTGGTATCCAAGTCACTCCTGTTCAGGCCTCTTGCCTTGTTCCTTCTGATTCATGTTTGACTCATATGTGTTCTGATAATCGATCGCCTTGTTGAAATAGGCAGAATACCTTTTCCCATTTGAACCATGTTGCGTGACTAGACCAAAGACTGTCTTGACTTTACAGTATCCTGTGTTCAAGTTTTCAGAAAAGTTTACTCCATTTTTAAAGCATCCCCTTTCTAAATGGAGAGTTGTTCAATCCTATAAGGTTTATGTTATGCAAAATGAGTAAGTTCTAGAGCTCTCTGATATGACATAGCACCTGTAGTTAACAATTCTGTATTATGCTTGTAAAGTATTTAGGGTAGATCTCATGGTGAGTGTTCTTACCACAAAACAAAACAAAACAAAACAAAACAAAACCCAAAGAGGCATGAGGAAACTTTTGGAGGTGATGGTTATGTTTATTATATATAGGTGTATGCATACGTCCAAACTCATCACATTGTGTACATTAAAAATGTGCAGTTTTTTGTATTTCAGTTATATTTCAGTTAAGCTGTTTGAAAAACAACAAAACAAAATAAAAATGCCCCATCTCCAAACTGTCACAACTTCCAAGCACCCAGAAGACTCAAGTGTGAGTTTCTGGAGTTGGGTTGGAGAGCATTTCATTCATCATTAAAATCATAGCTTTTTCTTCAAACAGTGTCACTTGCCCTCCCCACTCCCCCCAATTATCATTCTTAGGTTTGTTCAGGTTTTGCGAACTGAATCTTCTTTTAGTGGTAAGTTTCTTCCTGTTTAACTTTTCATTTACTCATGCAAATAGGCCCCTCTAGAAGTCCCATTACAGAGCATCAGGCTTCCCTTCTAGAACATAGTAATACAGTGGAATATTTCAAAAATTATGTCTGAAACAAAAGGAGAGCTCAGAATTTGTCTTTTCATAGATGAGATAGTGCCATTTTTTATATCACCTTTGATTTCTATTTAGAAATTCACTTTTCATCCTCATGTGAGAACAGGGCTAGGAATGGTCTCATGACATTGGCCTCTTAAAACCAGCACAGAATTCTAATAGCACAAGACCAGTCTACTTGTGGAATACAATTGCTGGGAGTGGAATAACAGATTGTGGACAGAGGCTTCATGGTATCTGAAAGTCACAAAGGCTGAGCTCCAGCAAAGATCTCTGAGAAATAGGGCTGCACCATATAATAATAATAATGATAATATTATTATTTAATACTTAATGGTTTAAATGTATTCACTCATTTAATTCTAATAGTAATACTATTATCATTAGCATATTACTGGTGAACGAAGAGGCATAGAGAGGTTTAAGTTGTCTAATGGCACACAGACAAAAAGTAGCAGAGCTGGGTTTTGAACCTAGGTTGTCTAGGTCCAGAATCAGCATACTTAACCATTAAGTACACTGCTTCAGAATAAAGAATGGTGTTCATATGGGAATAATTTTGTAAATAAATAAGGATTACTTATCTATCTTTCTGAGAATTCCCACACATGTAGTCATTATCAGAAGGCCGTGAGACTTTCCAGATTTTCATTCATGACTCTAAATGGCTTTTGTGTACTGTGTTACCCTGCGTACCTGCTCTGGTGGTGACTCTGGTTTAAGTGAACTTCATTAGATGTAAAGCCATTTGCACGGATGGGTGGGAGAGATGGTGATAATGTCAATGATAGTGATGGTTATGCTGCTGCTGAGGTTGGTGCGGTGTAGCTGTATAGTCCTTCTGAGGCAAGGCAGGTAGCAGTTACAGAGCAAAGCTCTAGAGAGGTGGCTTTTTAATACAAGGGCTCAAGTTTTAATACCAACCGCTATAGCAGAGAGAGTATTTGACATTATGTGAGACAGAAATCATACATCTTTTGAGTAAATAGAGTCAGTCTTCCAGGCAGCATTCAGCCCAGCAGATATTCTTTTTCTAACAGGGCAAAGGAATTGTCTAAAATTTTCCATCCATAGTAGGAAGGCATTTTGGATGATATTGTGAGAAAGGCAACCCTTTTTTATAGACAATGTATTGCCAAGGGCAATAGTGAAATACACTGTTTAGTTCAGATTTAATTAGGTATATTACTTGGATTAAGATGTAAAGATTTCAGAAGTGGAAAGAAGTAAGTGAAGTTGGAAACTTTGGATATTAATGACAGTTTTCTCACTTGTAAAATTGGGCTCATATTGCCTACCTCATAGTGTTATGAATATTAAGTGAGATAATATCATTCAAAAAATTGTAGAGCACCGTATAAACTTAGGCTCTCATTGTCATTAAATATAGGCATCATTTGGGTCCAATATCCATTTAGAAGTATTTTTCTTTTCAAATTTACAATTTGTCATCCTTTGCTTTGAAGACTGTTGCTAACAAGAACCCTTCTCCATTAATTCAACTAAAGAAACTGATGTGTAACTTTTCCTTGCTTTCCCAAACAAAGATGTGTTTGGTTGTTTACAGCTCTGTCAATGTTTATTCAACTCTGCTTCTTAGATTCTGTCTCCCCAAGCCTCTGCTTTAAAAGTTCTCCCTCTCCTAGATTCTTATAAACAAGACTTGCCTGTCTGTCAGCAACCCACAGCTCTGCCACTGGTTTTGAAGTCTGGCTTCAGTGGATCTTTGAAGGCTGACTTCATCCTCCTGGCTTGTGTAGGTCCCACTCCACCTCATCACATAGCTACTGCACAAGATATTCACTCTCATTCTTTACACATGTCCTGGTTGGCAGGGCCGTGAGGCTGCGAGCATCACTTCTGGGCTGGTACCAGGTATAAACTGGCCTTGGAGACCAGGTATAAACTTGAAGCAGTCTGAAAATTGCTGCCACGTGGGGAGTGAGCTTCCTGATATTTGGAAGGCAAAGTTGTGCTTGGTAGTAGAGAGATGCCTTTTCCTTTTGGCTGAAGTTTTTTGTTTTTTGTTTTTTTTGGTAAAAACTTTTGATGGACTTTCTGCTGGGGAATTGGCTGGCTGCTTCCTCTCATGCTAGGGTGAGATTCTATTTATCCCTCTGGTAAATCTTTAATAAGGATGCCTTATTCTCCAGCCAGCCTCCCAGAACCATGGCCTATAAATATCTTTATCCCCTTAACATCTCATCTCTGCTTCTCATCTTCAAGTGAGATTTCACCTTACTTTTCATTCTATAAAGAGGACTTAATTTACCTATAAGCTAATTTTTCTATCTCCAGACCCACTATCAGAACACAAGTGCTATTTTTGACCATTTCAGCAGTGAGAAACACCCCCTTGTTAGCTAAGCAGGTGGTATGAGATCCTGTTGTCTCTATTTCAGTGTTGCATCAGGTGTATTGTTAAGCAGATAGTACAGCTTTGGGAGGGTGCTAATTGGTTATATATGACCGGTGTTTGAAAATACGGGGTAAAATACGTTTAGGAGTAATCTAGAAGCCCTATAGCTATGGTTCTCAAAGTGTGGGGTCTGGACCAATTTCAAAGACATCATCTGGAAACCTGTTGTAATTGCAAAATATCAGGCTCCACCCAAGACCTAATAAAATCAAATCCTGGAGGAAAGACCCAGTAGCAGTGCTTACCTGGTTTAACAAACCTGCAAGGTGATTCTGCTGAAGACTAGAGTTTGAGAACCACTGCCCTGAGGGATGAGGCCCAACGAGACCTTAATTAGCTCATGGTGGTGATGGCTCAGTGAAACCTGCCCTATGCTAGATTTTCATATATCTGCTAGAAAATGTGAAAGAAGGTCAGTGTGGATCAGTCTTCTATTTTCACTGCATAGTCCAGGTGTTGGGAGTTTTTAACTAATAAGAATAAGGCATTTTCCTCCATCGCAGAAATTTGAGATAAAAGTAACACTAGTTGCTGTAACAAATAGCCACCTCCCCTCCCCACAATATAGCAGAGGTTGAATACAATAGGAGTATGGGTCTCATAGTCCAAGGGAGTTTCAGGTAAACAGGAAGCCTCTGATCCTTATATTTATTCAGAACCCAGACTACTGATCTTTCTAACAACCTTAACACATGACTTAGAAGTTTGCCCTAGGAGTTAAATCTGTCCATAAAAAATAAAAATGGATAAGCAAGGGACTGTTTTATAGTGAATCTTGGAAGTGCTGTGCATCACTTCTGAGCACGTTTCATTGAGTAGAACTAAATCACCTGGTTACACTTCAATGCGATGAGCGCTAGGAAATGTTGTCTGCCTGTTTTCCAGGAAGAGGAGGAAACAGATTTTGGTAAATAGCAGTCTCTACCACAAATATCTGTTTTCCACATGTCTCCTTTTAATGTTCTTATTGAAAGGAGAACTTTATTTTCAAGTTAGAATATTACCTAAGGAGCCTAGGAAAAATAGTTCTCATTCTATTATCCCCATAACAGACTCAGAGGCTATGATGTTCTCTTATAGAAACACGGTCGTGCCTGTCAAAAGCAGGACATGTGCCACTGAGTTGGCGGTTGACTCTCTCTCAACTTTTGTAATTTGGACTCCTGATACCTGGTCCCTGATATCTGAACGTTGAATTGAATTGATATATGTCATATTTTGAAACTCACTTCTAGGTATTGGGGCAAAATACTCAAATCTCAAATTTTTTAAACTAAAAAATTGGAATAGGATTCGGGAGACCTGGGGAGCTTTGTGTTTATCAAAAAGGTACCTGTCTTCTCTGATCAGAATATTCCTTTATCTGTAAGATGGAGTTAGGCTGGATGATGATTCTAATAGTCTCTTCCATTGCTGAAATGTTAATGAGAGCAACTGCATTTTCTGTGCCTGAAATTATTTGTCAACAAACACTGAGTGCCAACTATGTCCAAGGCATTACAACCAGTGCAGTGTCAAAACACTGAACCAAACCTCTGTTCTGAGGGAGCTCATGGTCTATTGGTAAAGGAGATAAATATATTAACAGACAATTATTAAGTGGTGTAATACCTAAATTGATCAATACATTTAAAAACACGGGTTTAGTAAAATAAAAAATCAGAATCTTGAAGAAATTGGTGTCCTTTAATGAAAATCTTGGAATTACTTTTATTTTTGTCCATATTTCAAATATCCTTTTCTTACTAAAAAGATTATAATTCACTCACATACATCACTAGTGTGTGTGAGACAGTAATCCAATGTTCTTTTTCTTAAAACACCAGTATATTAAATAATAATCCTTAAACAAATTCTACAATTCCATTAAAAAAAAATCAACCCTAAGCTAACTTAAATGAACCTCAGCTGCTCCATTTGGGTTAATTTTAACTGGCTACATGAGAAAAGAAAATTTGGAAGACACCCAAATAGGATTTATAGAGATTCATATTGTGTCATATTTTTCTGCTTTATGTGGATGTTGATATGTTCTCAGAAGAAATTTATAACTGCAATAGAAAACTGAATGAATATTGATTATTTTTTAGTTACCAAAACTAATTGACATATAAAGCTTTGTAAATCCTTTTAGATGAGGATGGGTGTAAATTAAAAACTAATTAAAGCAGAGGCTTATAAAGACACCATCTCCAATTCAATGGGTTATACATTCTTGTTGTGTATTAGGAAGATAATTCCTTAGTATCCCCACCCAAAATTCCTGCCGAACAAACAAATCTTAGACATAAAAATTATTTTAATTCCTAAAAGCCAGTTTACATAGGTTGTCTTTTTCAAAGGTAAATATAATTATTTTAGCAAAGTAAGATTAAAAAAATTAATTCAAAGAAAAGTACCAGGTGGAGACAAGGGGACTGATCAGCTTGTTATCTGTAACCTCCATGCTTACTGTTAACAAGCTTTTTATCTTTGAAGGCAATAAACATCTGGGATCTGAGCACTGACACCTATTAGTTACAGTGGTTTCCTTTTACCTTTCTAAGCAATCTGATAGAGAAACCTCCAGGAATCCCACAAAATTGGGCCCTTAATTGACCAAATGAATGGCTGTCGCTCCTTTTCAGTCTAAATAGAAAAGTGTGCTTCTCAGAAATGAGACAATGTACAGTGGAAAATATATTCCAGCTGTAGCTCCACTGGTAACCATCAGTGTGACCTTAGACTCTCTCCCCAGTTCATTCCCCAAACAGCTACCAAAGTGATTTCTCTAAAACTCACATCTATCTCTTTAAAAAGTCTGGAATAGATAGGAGGATAAAGTCAACACTTTCAGGTTTGACATGCAGTGCCCCTTCTCTTCTAGCCTCTTTCCTCCTTAACCTATATTCCTTTCTTACACTCCTTAAACTCTAGCAGTAGTGAGTCTCCCATGCTAAAGACATCTCTATCATTTCAGTCTTGAATTCCTTATATCCGCATCTGGTTTTGGTGGCAGTTTTATTTAGTCTTGAAGACTTAATAGTGCAACCGGCCTCTATGTAGCCTCCAAGGTCAACAAATGGCTTCATGCATTAATTAAACAAACATTTGTTGAGCTGTTGCCATATGCCAGGAAATGTTCTACCCTCGGGGTATCTGGTAGTGGAAGAGGCTCCTGTTTCCTTTGTGCAAGAGACTCCTGATTCCTTTGTGCAGCTCACCATAAAAGGTAGGGAGATAAATGGCAAACAAGTAAGCAAATGAGTAACATAATGTCAGATAGAAATAGTTACAATTGAGAAAATCAAACAGGGTGATGAGTGTTGCCATAGGATTCTGCCTGTGGTTCTGCTAGAGTCCACAGTGAGCTCTTCTGGAATTCAGCAGTCACGTACTCTATTCCTCTTAGCCTCCACATCCTCCCTGCCCCAGTTCCAACATGGTGTCCAACACACTGGCCACACTGAATATATCTGGATGGACAAATGAATGAATGAATGTTAATATCTTCAATTATTTAGGCTACAGTTTCTTAATCCTAAAAATGAAGGGATTGAAGAAATGAGTACTTAAAGCCTACCACCTTTGGGATTTTAGAAGTAGGTAATCTACATTGTCTGATGTTTTATTCATTTATAATATTCAAATGAGCTGGTTATTTTGACATTTACTACAGAGTCACAACTAAAGAAAATATCTTAAAAATACCTTTTCAGATGCCATCTTGTTTGAAAAAAGTATCAGCAGATGGTATTTTCTGGAATTTTACTGAGTTACTTCCCCAGATTCACTGCTGGAGTCTATAGTCTTTTTAAATCTACTTGTTAAACATTTTTGAATGCTCTATGACTCTATTTTTTCAAATACTAAGTGAACTAGAAATTACAATTCATATTCAATAGTAGTATTGGAACTTTAGCATATTTAAATTAAAATTATTTATATTCACTTTAAATACCAAATTTAATTAAAATGAAATAACTGGGTAATGTTACTTTTATAAAAATTCATTAAATCATACTCTTTCATTAAAATATTTTATACATTTTGAATACAAAGTGAAAAACAGAAGGAAAGAGATAATCAAATGACAGCATAAATTAATTAACTGAAAACAGAAAAATAATACAGAAAATCTTTGGATAAAATCAACATAATGGACAAATCTCTGGAAATTTTCATTAAAAATAGAAAACAAAATATGCAACATTATGAATGATAAAGGGGCTACAACTATTGATAAGGAGGGGATTTAATACAAAATAAGGGGCTTCCCTGGTGGTGCAGTGGTTAAGAATCCACCTGCCAATGCAGGGGACATGGGTTCAAGCCCTGGTCCGGGAAGATCCCACATGCCGCGGAGCAACTAAGCCCCTGTGCCACAACTACTGAGCCTGCACTCTAGAGCCCACGAGCCACAACTACTGAGCTTGTGTGCCACAACTTCTGAAGCCTGTGGGCCTAGAGCCCATGCTCCACAACAAGAGAAGCCACCGTAATGAGCAGCCTGTGCACCACAACAAAGAGTATCCCCCGCTCACCACAACTAGAGAAAGCCCGCAAACAGCAACAAAGACCCAACACAGACAGACAGACAGACAGACATACATATATAAATAAATGTATAAAACAAAATAAAATTTGCTTTGTAAAGCCCATTTGGATACATTTCAAATCCTAATATATTGGATGAGTTATTAGGAAATTGTAATTATCAAAATTCACTAAAAGGCTAAATTTATAAATATTGAAAAAATAAGAATTAAAATACCAAAGAATTCCCTCTTAAAAGGTTCTTGCTCTACGTGGTTTTATAGGCAGCTTATTTGAAAATGCTAAGGTAAAGTTAATTCTCATATTAACTTTTTAAAATTTACATGAATTACAAACTGCAGTATAAGATATACATCTCTCTGTTTTTATAACTGGAGACATGTCATTGTTCCATAAATATTACAAATGTGTAAGTTCTTTCCAACTTATTTTGCAAATCTTACGCCTTTTCCAACAAAATTTACAGATAATTTCTCAAACTTTCCACAATTATTCTAAAGTTTACTAAATAGATATTTGAGGATATTAAAAGATGATAGCTAACACTCACATGGTATTTAACCTGCCATGGCACAGGTGATCTTCTGAGCTTTATATGTTTTAACTCATTTACTCCTCACACAAGCTCTATGAGATACTTTCATTAATCCCTATTTGCAGTTGAGGAAACTGAACATTCTGTTTCTCCAAGATTACTTAACTGGCAGTACAGATCCATGGGGAAAGGAAAGACAATTCAAATTGAGTTAAGTCATTCAGGGATTGGTGGGTCACGATTTGAAAAAAATGAAGATAGTTCCCCATTTTGTAGCAAATGCATTTCAAATGAAATAGGAGTTTAAACATTAAAAGATAATGGGAAAAATAGTGGCTTTTGTGACATGGAAGGATTTCCAAAGCACTAAAAATAAGGGGAAAAAGTTTAAAGTAAAAAAATAAATTATTATGATAAGGTATTCAATCATTCAGAATTTTAAAAAGAATAAAGTATTAGAATATTACACGTGTTTATATTCAAACCCCATAATAAAAAATAGGAAAAGATGAATAGACTTGAAAAATCTGAAATGTAGACAGATAATAGCGCTTTTAAAAAATTTTGCTATTAAAATAAATGAACTTACCAAATTGCTAAGGATTAAATAGTGTTGGTCTACCAAATGTAAAATAGATAGCTAGTGGGAAGTAGTTACATAGCACAGGGAGATCAGCTCGGTGCTTTGTGACCATCTAGAGGGGTGGGATAAGGAGGGTGGGAGAGAGACGCAAGAGGGAGGAGATATGGGGATGTATGTATATGTATAGCTGATTCACTTTGTTATAAAGCAGAAACTAACACACCACTGTAAAGCAATTCTATTCCAATAAAGATGTTTAAATAAATAAATAAATAAATCGTGCTGGTAGCCTAATGTAGTAGCATAATGGTTCAAGCATGGATTTTGGAGCCATCTGCCACTAATTTATTCACCGAGTAAATTTAGGTAAATTCTTTAAATGTTCTCTTTCATTGTCTTCCTAATATGGACAATATACAATCAAAGATCTCCCTGCTCCACTTCCTAGTGCTGCCCTACATCCCTATCCAGACACAGCAACTAGCTATGCATGATTCTAATCCTTTCTTTAATTTGAGGTGTAGACAAAGCATTGTACTAATAGTTTGGATACCTGACCATAAATTCCTAGTCCTCTATTTACTAGTACATGAGTACTAGGGCAGGTTTTCTCAACTTCTGGATTAGACTGGATTGCATCTGATTGGATTAGAGTAGATCAATGATTTTCAAACACATTTCTGAAAATCCAAGGAGTTTATTGGTGGTGACTTGATGACTGCTGTAAGAGGTGGGGTTGGGGGCAAGGAGGAAGCCTGGAAAAGGAGTTCCAGACTTCAACACTTGTTTTGTCTGCCAGTGATGAAAGCCCACAGAGTTGTTGCCATCATGTCGCCAGTGCTATCAAGAGGAAGCAAGACATGGTGGGAGGGGAGTGCATTTCAAAGTCCATCTCATTTGATAAACTGTTCTCCAGGTGTGGTCATTCACCGAATTACTTGTATCCTAAGCTCCTCTGTTTCATAAGAAGGCCCTACTAACACCTTACGTGCAGCCCCTTCCTCCAGTGTGGGTGGATGAAGCACTGTAAAAGTATTAGGCAAAGAAGAAGAGTAGACGAATGAATGTTTGTCCTTCATTTTTCTTTCAGGTCATGCATTCTGCCTTTGCTAAACAAAAATGAACAAGCAAAAAGCCTATCAGAATGCACTGTTTCTAAGGGAGTTAATCTTTGTTCCCTCCCCCCCCCCCCCAAAAGCACCATGTTACTCAGCTTCATCCTTGCTTTGCATATTTTGCCTCTTCTTGCTAGTCTCTGCTCCCTCCTGCCACACATACACACACACCATGGAGCAACTCCCTATAGGTTTCTTTCTGTCCCTTGTTCAGATGCTGGGCTGAAGTTCAGGAATAAGAGCTTTGTTGATTTTGGAATTTCTATGCTGGGAACTCATTAATATTGACAGTTCTCTGAGAAACGATGCTGATAAACATGGTCTGGAAGCAGGATGTATTCTACTTGCTATAGAGTTAGAGTAGCATCATTATGAGGTAAATTGTAAACTATCGCTAAACTGCATATATGTAAATAAATGATCCGTAGTACCCAGTTGCATCCCTAAGAAGTGTGCATGCTTTCTTCATTGGATTTTCTCATATAATGCTAACTACTGTCCTTCGACTAAAGCTGAATTCAGGATTCTTTTCAATATGTGACCCTGACAAAGTTTCTCTTTTGCTAGATTTCCTTCAGACCCAAGTGCCTTTAGGCTGACTGTTAGTCCAGATGATTGTGCAGGCTGAGACGAGGCCCATGATCTCCTGCATATCTTAATAGGGTGGTTGCTCGTGGAGCAGAATGATTGGCATACAGCAATTCCTGAACGACTGCAACTAGGACCTCTGAACACATTTACCATCTGTTGAACAGGGATAGTATTTCAGGACAGCAGAATGTATTTAATAACTTCTTCAAGGTTCTTTCTTGATTTCCCAGGATGATCACTGAAAATATTGAATAAAATTGGTCCCTAGGTAGGGCTGCATCAATTCCATGACAGTAAGCCGTATTATCCTTAGAAATGAACATCCTGTAGAAGTCTGTGGTACTTATTTAAAAACTGATGAATCTGGTTTTAATATGAAGATGAGGGTCGTCAGATATTTTTCTTGTTTCTGTCATTAAGTAACCAAAGTATACTTTGTTGTCTCAGGGGTTAACTGATGATTTTTTACAGTATCTTGTTAAAAATATATTAGCCACAACTGCATCCTGTGTCAGTTGTAGTAAGGAGCTTGGGAATTTAATTTTCTCTTCTTTCCTTTTGGAAACATGAAATATTGAAAAACATGTTGGAATACTGATACTAGTAGGTGCTACATTTTCTTGTGGAAGCATCCCAGCAGATAGAGAAATTTCACCCATCTTTTTGACTCTGATCTCAACGGTGACTTCTTTGAGGCACTCGGCAAGATTTTTATTTTAAAGCCATCTTTCATCATTGTCCAGACCCTACATGGTTAATCCTTGTGGGAGGAGTCTTTAAGCATTATTAATGTCTCTTCTAAGTATCCGATCAATCTGAAGATTGGAAAAATATCTCCATCTACAGCAAATTTGTGGGCATTATCTTTAAATTCAGAGTGTAATGTGACCAGAGGGATGGTACTTCGGTGGGTTTCTGTACACGTTTACAGTGGGTTTTAACATACTCGTTTCCAGAAATGAGTTATATAGGCATTTTCACAACATTTCAGAAAATCTTAAGCAGCTGCTTTCCAGTTTTATTTAGCCTTAAGGATATGCTCGCGTTGTAGGCAACTCAGAAATAACTGCCTGAAGCTAGTGCAGGAAGTCCCTGGGATCATCAAACGAAGAGCAAGGTGGAGAAATGTGAATTAACAGAGCCTCTCAAAGAATGCTGTCAGGTGTATTGAAGGACCTTGGACTTGGGGGTCCGCTTGGAATATTTAGATTAACTAGGTGTTTGTATGAGTGCATAATCATGATTATGTGACTGACTGAACATAAAATGAAAATACACGGTTAGAGAGATCATCACCCATTTCGCCAGTGTTAGCAAAGAGGTTTCTAATGTGAAGCTTCAAATGGAATGGCTAAGGGAAGCTGTGCTTTATAGAGCATTTTGTTTGGCCCTCTCTTTGGATGATGATCCTCTCCCAATAATGTGAATATTAGGACTCTTTCTAGAATAATGCACATTTATAATATGAGAGACCAAGAGCCCTATAGGTTTGTGGTACAGAAGATATGAAACATTTGGACTCATGTTCATGGTGTTGGCAAGGTTTTACTTGTAAGAAAGGAAAGGATACATCAGGAGGCAAAGCAGATAGAGGCCTCAATTTCTACTGGATTCTTTCCAAAGAAATGCTCTGGGTCAGTGGTTTTAGGAAGCCACTGTGGGTTGAAGGTCTTGTTAACACGAAACATGAATCATCTTCTCTCTTGGCCTTTATTCATTACCAACTTATAGACCACATAATCTGCATCTTAATCGCAAAGTCTGCATTCTAACTTCCATGTCACCAGATAGAATATATGCAATCCAAATGTAGATTTCCAGCTAAGACATTGTCTAGGAATGTTGCAACCTAGGACTTAAAAATACTATCAAGGTTCTGCATTGAGAATAGAAGCATTCAAGCCCAGAGTCTTTCTAAGCAGCAGTAGACTGACCCTGACATGTTGTACATAGATTCACACGCCTATCTTTACATATACCTTAAGGGACATCGTAGAACCTCTTAAAGTTTAGTGTAATTTTTTCCCCAGGATCTACAGGTGTCTGTGTGCTATTTTATTGATCCCACATTGAGGCTATAGACTAGAAATTTAGAGTTTATACTGCACATTTCACAAATGTTAAACACAATGCAACACAGTTTCTGAAAATAAAGAACTATATCTTATGGAGGTTCTCCTGAAGCAGAAAGATGTTATTTAGTTTTTGTTTTTGAATATTTTCAAAAACACATTCCTGACCTGGATTCCAGTTAAGTCAAAGATTTTTTCCAAGACCTATATCATATACAACTCAAAATTACTGTTTTAGAGCCCACCATGAAGCTTCTTTCCAACCTGGAAAGTGAGATAGCAATTCCTTGTCTCTTGGATTAATTTCTGAAGTAAAGATTTACAGCCTTTCCAAAGAAATCAGTCAAGGTTCTAATTCTCGTCCTCCTGACGTATTAGGTAAAAAGGAAGGTGATCAGCTGACTAATGAAGGGAAGGTAAGGGTGGCAGAGGGGGTATAGGGGACACCCTCCCCCATCCCAGTTAGCCTACATGTCAGATATGTCACAGCTAGTCAAATCTTTCTCTAAAGACCCTCTCCAACCCAGAATCAGAGAAGGATATGTTTCCTTCTGGTTCTGTTAAAAATAAAATAGAGGTAGTGAAGAAGGAAAAAATGCTATTGGGTGAGAGCCTGAGAGTTGACTCTCCTCCATTTTTCTGAATTACTCCACACTTAGGAAGGAGATTCATAGAAAGGTCTCCAACTGACTGCATTTTCCTCATGCCCCCACCCCAAGTGAGTGAGAGTTTACAAAAGGGAAAGATAACTGGCCTCAAGAACTAGATGGTTTCCTTTCGTGTAAACACTTACAAAGAAGCCTTGTGGTGTTTGGAGTCACCTCCTGTATATTTGTAGTTTATGAGACAGATCCTCCTCAGGGAATTTTCTTCACTGGATTGCATTATGAGAATAGGAATTAGTCTCATGTTCTCTCTCTTAACACCAAAGTGTCCCCACAATGGTAGTTATGAAAACAGCACTACTTAATAGTTTTTTTGATTGGGTGATCCAAGGGGAGCCCCGGGTGCATATTGCTTGACTTTGTTATTTTCAAACCCTTAGGCAAGAAGTCATTTGCTTCAGCATTTAGGCAAGAGCATGCTAAATGTGGAGTACAGAGTGGAAATCCCAATTTGTCAGTTCAGATGGCATCCACCTAGAGAAAATATTAGAATACTTTAATCTATCTGAAGGCATTTAAGCAAGGTACATAACCAGAGTGATGCTTTATATTTCTTCCTTCTCAGGAGAAGTTTGAGGTCCATTAAATAGACCCTGAGTAGAAATCGGAATCCCTTTTAAAAGCAAATGCACTTAGGGAGGTGGAGGAATTATACACAGAAGAATTGGGGACATGGAGAAGCTGCTTCTTCCTATGTGTGTTTCCTGATTCTTCAACCTGGCTTAACTCCTTTCTTCTCTTGTACATAGTGATTGTCTGTATTTGTACATGCTCTGCCCTCTGCTTAGAGTGTATCCCCTCGATAACTCCTAGACATCTTGTGGGTCTTTCTTTTTAGTTAGAGACGCTTACCCTGACTCTATACCATTCAAATAATGTCCTCCACTGCTATTCTTTTAATTCATTTCCTTTGAACACTTAGGACTTTGTGATTTTTACATGTATCTGTGTGCTTATTGGCTTGATACTTGTTTTTTAAACCAGACTATCTGCAATGAGAAGACAAGAACCATCACACACACACCCTGCCCCGTTATCTCTAGTGCATAGCACAGGCTCACCTCCTTTTTGATGATAACATTCAATATTATTTATAACAAATAATATATAATGCTGTTTATAAAAATAATATGATATTATTTATAACAACTAAATGTAATATACCTTTACTATCCTTAATTGAATTTAGTATATAATATAAGCTACCTACACACATAATTTTTAAAAAGTCAGTGATTAACTATAATAGAAAAAAGATGTCATTAATTGCAATAAAATGCCATGTATTTCAATATGTAACTGCTCAGGCATGACTTCATGAGGAGACGTGATAAAGTAGCACACATACATGTATGCGTGGCATCACTGGGCCATGGCACACACAGTAGGATGCACCATGTTGTTTTGTTGACTCAAATGCCATGGCATTGCCTTTGATGATGGGATTTTCCAAAAGAGTGACCATATATTGGTGAATTCTCAATCGAATTGTATAAAATATTTATTTGATTAATATATTTGCACTCAGGGGATTCAGTATCTATTAAAACTGTGTAAATCACTCCTTGTACAATGTATACAATATGGAGATAGGTTCTAACCTCAATTATAAACCAGTTTCTTAGCCACATGAGGGTGCAGCGGGATATTTATTTGAAAGTCATGCCGGATTGGGACAGTTCTTCTTTGAGACTGTCCTAAATGTTGTATGTCCGGTGTCTCTGGATACTTATACAGTAAATACCAGGAGTTCCTCCAGTTTCTGTGACAACCAAAAACTACCCCAGCTAAATTCTAAAGTTTCCCATGATACCTGCAAAGCACCACTACTTTCAAGAAACTCTGGTCATGCCTATTATAGTTGCTCCAAATGTATTGAATAAATGGATGTATTTGTACCTCTGTTACTGTTTCTTTTCAGCATATTTGTTTTTCTTTTATGAAGACTTCTGACTCTACACCTAGTATTGTACCTTGATTATGGAAAATGCTTAATTATGTATTTAACTGAACAAAAAGGTGAGTAATAAAGTTTTCCACGTGTAGAGGCTAATTGTCAGGGTCCCTCTTTGCTGTTCCCTCCCATAGAGCTACATTTTTCTGTCTGCTTCAGGACCTTCTAGTTATTTCACTTGGCTTCCAGTAGGGACACTAGTGAGGGGAAATGTTACCAAATTTTTGTCTGACCCACCAGTGTTGTCTACCATGTGCTGATGATCACTACTTTCATTAAGAAGCCAGAGGACAAATTTAATGAAAAAGTCTACCTGTGAGGTCTTAGACCTTCCTCATACGTTTTCATCCTATCATTGAACATTTTTCCACATTTGAACATTATTCTCTTCAAAATAATGATTTTCATGTCAGTGAATCGTGACACACAGAAAAAACTTTACCCGGAAAAGATTGTGAGTGATAGTAATAAGACAGAGGCCATAAGAAAAGTTTTTTTGATTATTTTTCTGTATCTATACTGATGACTTTATAATCTGTTATGATAGTAGTATGTTAGTGTTTGAAGTAAAATTTTAAAAGGAATTCAAGTAGTTTTTGCTTACACCAAAGCACTGGGCTAGCAGTGAGAAATCCTGTACTTTGTAATGACCTTAGGTACTGTGCTGTCTCAAACCAGACAGTTAACCTATTTCTTGCAAATGATCTTTCTCTTGTGAGGTTGAATTAATGCTTGTAAACAGTGCTGAGAATGAGCTATTTCAATAGAAGATGTTTCAGAAATGCAAAATGTTACTGTTACAATTTGTGCTTATGTAGATACGTCTTTACTTTCAGCGCTGGGCCATGATTGTTCAGGGATGGCTAAACCTCAGACTGAAAGTTTAGATAATGAGACGGGGTATTTTCACAGTTTCTTGCATCTCATTCTCAAAATATTCAGCCCCAATGCAAATACAAATAGTGTAGCAGATATATATACTGTCGCCTGATTTGCAGCAGGAGCTATTGGCAGATGGCAGGGACAGAACTGCCTGTTCTGTTCTCTCTCTGGCTACCTGGTGAGCAGAGTCCCAATTCTATAAAGCCTTACATATACAAAATCAAAACAACAAGTTAAATCCACTTAAATCAGGTTGCTTTTGGGTTTTTTACATCCATGAAAATAGTGAAACTTTATTTCTTCTCTAATCCTTTTATAGCACCTGCTCCCTTTATTACTTGTCATTTATCATGGCACTTCATCATATCTCTCTTGTGTTGTTACCTGTTTGATGGGCATATATCTTGTCTTTCTAATTAGATTACAAACTCTCATGAGATAATGATAATCTTTTCTTAAAAAACAATAAAGGGAATTCTTCTCACTATCCAGCTTGCTTTCTGGCCTACAGTAGATAATCCATATATAGTTATTACATAACAAAATAATAAAATAAAAATCTTATGTTGAACAGCAATACAATTGCTTTCCCACACCAAAATTTACTGAGTAATTCCCATTTGAGTAAAATCTTCATAGGTATCGTCTTCTTTTACCATACCTTACTCTCAGATGAAACATAGATTTCAAAAAATAATTGAAATCACAGCTAATCACTTCAGATAATGCTAACGTTTCCATCTTGGTATTCTTTATTCGTTTGAGAGGTTGTTATATTTCAGGAGAAACATGTTGTTTTGGAAAATTGTTTTTCACGACCCTCCTCTTTCTTGCACACTGGACTCTGAAACACCAAAGTCATATATTCTCTTCTTTTAGCAGCAGAATTCCTTGCAGAGAGAAGAATCTCAAAATGTTTAATGTAGTGCTGTGTTTCATACCCCTAAATTGTTTATATATATATATATATATATATATATATATATATATATATATATATATATATACACACACACACACACGCACACGTATGTATACACATGTGTATGTATGCTAACATTTTCCTCCAAATGACAGTAAAATCAATAGAGTGTACAAATCTAGGGCTGAAAAAGAAAATCTCAACATCAGTCTCTCCCCTTTAATCTGGTTGGGTGTAAGCCGTCTATCTCAGCTTAATTATCTATCTGACTGCCTGGACAGACTGAATGGACAGCAGAATATGTTTCACATTACTCTGCTTTTATCGGTATCACTATAATTATATGGCTACCACACTATACTAGACATCAGCAATTTCTGAAGTGTGTCTCAAACAACACTCTTTGTGTAGGAGGTTAATAGGTATTACTAGGAGAACTACTTTCATGGTCAAAGACATTTGGAATAATTCTGGGCTTTGGGCTCAGCTAAATGTTAAATAGTTTCCTTAGAGGGAGGCTTCTTAGAGCCTATAATAATGTACTGTTTAAACCTCCAATGGGACCATGTATTATACCATATTTCCCCAAATTATTTAACCACAGGAAACTTTACCAAAGCATCCTGTGGAACTGATGTTTCTTAGAACAAACTTTAAGAAATATTTTAATAGATTAATTATGGATTACTTCTTTCCAATTACATTTTGCTAAATCTAACCAAAGAAATTCTACACACGTGGTTCTTTTAAAAAATTTTTATTTTTGTACACATCTTTATTGATATCTATTTCACATATCTCACAATTCACCCATTTAAAGTATGCAGTTCACTGGTTTTTAGTACAAACATGGTTCCTAATTGCAAAGCAACCAGAAAATACATACTTTTATTTTAGATGAACCAGAAGAACTGCCAACCTTGGATAACTATAGAATTTGTCCTTTTGCCATGAGAATGATCACTCACCTTCCACCTTTCTTAAAAAAGTCCATGTTATCATCCTTAAAAAAAAAATCTTAAGTCTTTTTTTTTTTTTTTAAATTATTTATTTATTTATTTCTAGCTGTGTTGGGTCTTCGTTTCTGCGCGAGGGCTTTCTCTAGTTGCGGCAAGCAGGGGCCACTCTTCATTGCGGTGCGCGGGCCTCTCACTATCGCGGCCTCTCTTGTTGCGGGGCACAGGCTCCAGACGCGCAGGCTCAGTAATTGTGGCTCATGGGCCCAGTTGCTCCGCGGCATGTGGGATCTTCCCAGACCAGGGCTCGAACCCGTGTCCCCTGCATCGGCAGGCGGAGTCTCAACCACTGCGCCACCACGGAAGCCCTTAAGTCATTTTTAAGGGGTTCTAAATAGCAAAGAGGTAACCATTTCTCCTTTTCCCTTATATTTCCTGCATTGGTAAGTGCGACAGAGTGAACCTAATTTAATGCTCTAGGCCAGGATCTTGCAGAGTCTCATAGTCTTTCATGATAAGCAGTAATTTTCAGTTAACTTGGGATGTACCCCTATAAGGTTTAAGGGCTTAGCTGAATCAGTGTTGTCCCTACACTACATCCTGAAATATGTAGTTTAGATTAAAAAGCCCTATATCAGCTTATTTTCCTGTTATTTTCCTCGTTCCATAAACCAGTGAAGAATGAGAAATTGTATTATCTCCTGGGAGGCAGATCAAGGCTGCTTTTTATACAAAAATTATCAGTTTTGAATGGAAGAAGAGAACCAACATGTGTTGATTACATACTGTGTGATCATCACATGCAATCTTCAGAACAAACCTATAAGACTGTTATGAATGTGTTGAAATTATATGTGAGGAAACCACACTTCCCTCCCCACCCCAAGAGGTAGCAAATGGCAGAAATGTTAATTCAGGTATGTCAGATTCCAAAGTTTAGCCTCTTTTCTTTTTATTATATTGCTTTCCAAACAAAGGCTACAGTCTTGTAAAGAGATAATCCACCGCCTTCATTCACCTCTTTTCTTTAAAATAAAGGTTCATTGGAATTCAACTTTAAAAGTATCTTTACCATATCTACATTTTTAGTGTAACACATGCATGGTTAGGGTTATCTACATCTTCAAGTGCCAAAATAATGTAGCTAAAGCAAAGAGGAAATATATATATTTTAATTCAAATATCAAGAGGCCTGTGCTGGAGAATATGGAGACTAATATCTCTGCAATTCTCCTAGCCTTTCCCTCATGTTATTTGTCTTCAGGTTTACCGAAATGGCTATGGTATTTTCATGCATCATATTCATGTTCGAAGTAGATGAAGGCAGTGGTGGAGAAAGGGTAGGGTGAGAGATGTCAGTGCAAATGATATCCATCCCTTCTATCAGCAAAAGCAAAAGCCTTTCTAGCGTCCACAGTAGATACCTGCTTCCTTCTCTGTGCCTGGAATTGTGTCATATGGCCACACTAGAGAGTTAGAAAGTGAGACTTTACCCTGGCAGGCAAATAGCTGCCCTGAGCATAATCAAGGTTTTGATAGGAGGAAGAGAGAATAGATATTGGGCAGGTTACTAATAGTGTCTGCTACAGTCTGCCACATACTGCCTTATCAGTTTCAATCCACATTTCTGCTTCACTTTTATTAAGCTTATTGATTGGTTGTGACGAATCATCCTTCACTACTTCAAGGTTTGTGGAGATGGATTGTTTCTAATATAATAGGAAGGTAGGATTTTTTTTTTCATTAATACTAACTTTAAACATAATTCTAAATACAGATAACATTTAAATTGCATTATGTTTTATGTTCTAACGATGTGAAATGTCCTGGATATATGCTCAGGATGTGTCAACACTTTCTTACAAAGAAAAATGTGAGAAATAGCATTTCTTACTAGTAGAGCACTTTGTTCTGGGTGAAATCTGTGAGGTGATACTAGGGCCTGGGAATAGGGCTTCAGAGGTTTTAGAAGACAAGCTGAAAATACCTGTTAAAACTTAACATGCACATACTCTTTGACTCAACAATTTTACTTCTACAAGTTTATTCTTAAATATCTATTTGCACGAAATTGCAAAGAACACATAGAAGAATATTTTTTGTAATAGTGAAAAACTGAAAACTCCCAAAGCCATTGTCCATTAACATTTTATATATATCTGTACTGCCTCCATTTTTACAGTGAATATGACTTATGTTCACAATAAAACAAAACAACAAAATGAAAATAAAAGCATTGTAAAATAGTATAGGACATCAATTTGTTTATTTTATCCTAAAAATATCCCTTTTTTGTTGTTAGTTAGGAGTAAAGGTGGGAAGTCGATGGCCAGTTTTTTACTAAGCCCATCCAGGTCTCAAATGATGTATTTTGGAATCACTTTTAAGAAAATATATATAGCTTGACAAATTGTTACTATAATTTGAGGAGGGGAAAGCTGTCCTTTCAGTAAGCTAGTGGCAAGAAGTAAAGCTAGTGGCAGCAGAAAACTCATTGGCTTTGGAGAAACATGGACCTGGATTTTAATTCCAGACCCAGGGTTACTAGAAGTGTGGCCTTGGGAAACACCCTTAACCTCATTGAAATTCAGTTTCCTTATCAATTTTAAGCATGAAGAGAAATGGCTCTAATGAGAACATGGGCTAGGGCTACCATGACAAAATAAAACAGACTGTGTGGCTTAAGCAGAAAATTATTTTCTTACAGTTCTGGAGGTTGGAAATCCAAGGTCAAGATGTTGGCAGGGTTGGTTTCTTTTGAGCCCTCTCTTCTTGACTTGCCAATGACCACCTTCACTCTATGTCCTCACATGGCCTTTTCTAGGTGTACAAGCACGCCAGTGTTTCTTCCTCTTCTTATAAGGACACTAGTCATTGGATTGGGGCCCCACTCCATGACCTCATTTAACTTTTAAAGGCTCTATCTCCAAATACAGTCACATTGGGGAATAGGGCTCTCAACATGTGAATTTTGGAGAGAGACACAGTTTAGTCCATAACAATGGGAAAGCTGGAGGACTTTTTGTTATATAAGAGAAACTGAGTTCCCCCTTTTCTCCCGTCTAGTTTCAGTCTTCAAAAATTAAAAAAGAGGGATTTTATTACTACCTTAGAACAAGGCTAGAATAGATAAAGCTGATTAATTTATAGGTGCCCTGGTCCTTAGTGTATGTTTGTTTGTATATATATATATATATATATATATATATATATATGTGTGTATGTGTGTGTGTGTGTGTGTGTGTGTGTGTGATGTATCATATATATATATATATATATATATATATATATGATAACGAAAACATTTTGGGTGATTTGGATTTCTTTTAGTTGACTTGAATGTATAGATCACCCATATCAGAAAATATCTCTGAATTACACACCAATATGGTCCAAGAGCATTTCTTTTAATATTATCTGGGTTAGATTTAGACATTGTCTTTCCAGAGCAATAGGACCCTTGATACCCCTTTGTAAACTTTGAAGAAACTGTTTCCACTCTCTGAGACAAGGGCAGATGAAATCTAGGGCCCTTATACTGACTGTGACACTATCAAAACCCCTACAACAGAAGTGAGGATTTTTTTTTTTTTTGCCAGATCAAAACATGCTTTTAACCCTTAAAGCTTGGTCACAGAGTCCCTTCCCATCACACCTCTCCTCCCCTTTCCTTTTGCCTTTACACAGCTCTCTGTACTGCCTCACCTCCTTCCAACCTCTCTGCTTAAACACTTGGGAAACCTTTTGCCCTTATAAGCAGAATTTCCCATATTATCAACCTTTTAACAGAATTATTTGTATACCTGCATCTCCATGCTTGAATCTAGGCACTCCTTGGAGTACAAAGTTTACCCTGAACCCCCTTATGCAGGAGTCCATGAACCATGGATGGCGTAAGGATGGATGATCATCTGGCTCAGGCTGCTGTCTCCATCCTCCTGCTGGAGGTCTTCCTTTGAGGTTCTTGCCAAATAATGATGTTACTTTCTACCCTCCTTAGCACGGCTATCCATGCATCTCCTGATGGTTTTTCTCTAGTTTTGAAGACCCTGGAATCAGACCCACTATTTTCTTCTCTATTACATTGAGGGTGTAGTCTTTACAGTACACTAGTTTACAAGACCTTGATTTTCTCAATCCTATATTCTTCACTTCAACTTCACTATAGCAACCCACTCTTAGGCCCCTTACTCAGAAACATTAATCTCTAATGGTTAACTCTTTGACTACAATCTCCTTTCATTTCTTTTTCATTCTCACTTTCATTGTCTCTCACACTTAAAAAAATTTTAAACTGAAGTACAGATGATTTACAATATTGTGTTTCCAGGTGTACAGCACCATGATTCAGTACTTTTATAGATTATACTCCATTAAAATTATTACAAAATAATGGCTGTAATGCCCTGTGCTGTACAATATATCCTTGTTGCTTATTATTTTATACATAGTAGTTTGTATACCCCTATCTTGCCACTCCCCCTTCCCTCTCCCCACTGGTAACCACTAGTTTGTTTTCTATGTCTGTGCATCGTTTTCTGTTTGCTATGTACATTTGTTTTATTTTTTTAGATTCCACATATAAGTGGTATCATTCAGTATTCATCTTTCTCTGACTTATTTCAATAAGCATGGTGTTCTCCAGGTCCATCCATATTGCTGCAAATGGCAGAATTTTATGGCTGGGTAATATTCCATTGTGTGTGTGTGTATGTGTGTGTATATATACACACACATACACACACACACACACACACGCCACATCTTTTTCCGTTCATCTGTTGAGGGACACTTGAATTGCTTCCATATCTTGGCTGTTGTAAATAGTGCTGCTATGGACATTGTGGTGCATGTATCCTTTTGAATTAGTATTCTCATTTTCTTCAGATACATACCTAGGAGTGGAATTGATGGATCAAATGGTAGATCTATTTTTAGGTTTTTGAGGAACCTCTATACTGTTTTCCATAGAGGCTGCACCAATTTACATTTCCACCAACAGTTTACTAGGGTTCCCTTTTCTCCACATACTCACCAACGTTTGTTATATGTAGACTTTTTGATGATTTCACCTCACACCTGTCAGAATGGCTATCTCATTGTAGTTTTGATTTGCATTTCTCTAATAATTAACGATGTTGAGCATCTTTTCATGTGCCTGTTAGCCATTGTTATATCTTCTTTGGAAAAATGTCTGTTCAGGTCTTTTGCTCATTTTTTTTGATTGGGTTGTCTGTTTGTTTTGATACGGAGTTGTATGAGCTGTTGATGTATTTTTAATGTTAACTCCTTGTCAGTCATATCATTTGCAATTATTTTCTCCTGTTCCAGAGGTTGTCTTTTCATTTTGTCAATGGTTTCCTTTGCTGTGCAAAAACTTTTAAGTTTAATTAGATCCTATTTGTTTATTTTTGCTTTTATTTCTTTTGCCTTAGGAGACAGATCCAAAAAAAATATTGCTACAATTTATGTCAGAGTGTGTTCTGCATACATTCTCTTCTAGGAGTTTTATGGTTTCTGGTCTTACATTTAGGTCTTTAATCCATTTTTGGATTATTTATTATTATTATTTATTTTTGTATATGGTGTGAAGAAATGTTCTAATCTCATTGTTTTACATGTAACAGTCCAGTTTTCCTGGCACCACTTATTGAAGAGACTGTCTTTTCTGTGTTGTATATTCTTGTTTCCTTTGTTATAGATTAATTGTCCATAGGTGTGTGGGTTTATTTCTGGGCTCTCTATTGTGTTCCATTGATCTATGTGTCTGTTTTTGTGTCAGCACCATGCTGTTTTGATGACTGGTAGCTTTGTAGTATAGCCTGAAGCCTGGGAGGGTAGTACCTCCAGCTTTGTTGTTGTTGTTGTTGTTGTTTTCCTCAAGATTGCTTTGGCAATTCAGGGTCTATTGTGGTTCCTTGTAAATTTTAGGATTATTTATTCTACTTCTGTGAAAAATGTTACAGATATTTTGATAAGGATTGGATAAATCTGTAGATTGCTTTGGGTACTCTCAGCAAACGAAAGTCCAGGAACAGACAGGTTCACAGGAGAATTCTACCAAACTTATAAAGAAGAGCTAATACCTGTCCTTCTCAAACAATTCCAAAAAATTGAAGGGGATAGACCACTTCCAAATTCATTCTATGAGGGCACCATTACCCTGATACCAAAACCAGACAAGACACTACAAAAAAAGAAAATTATAGGCCCATGCCTTTGACTGTAGATGCAAAAATTCTCAACAAAATATTAGCAACAGAATCCAACACTTTACAGAAAGGATTTATTCCAGGGACATAAGAATGCTTCAATATTTGCAAATCAAACAGTGTGATACACCACATTAACAAAAGGAAGGATAAAAAAATCACATGATCATCTTAATAGACTCAGAAAAAGCATTTGACAAAATTCTACAACTATTCATGAAAAAACTCTCATTAAAGTGGGTATAGAGGGGACATATTTCAACATAATAACATTTATGGTAAACCCACTGCTAACATCATACTCAACACTGAAAAGCTGGAAGTCTTTCCTCTAAGTTCAGGAACAAGACAAGGATGTCCACTCTTACTACTTCTATTTAACATAGTATTAGAAGTCCTAGCCACAGCAATCAGACAAGTAAAAGAAGTAAAAATCATCCAAATTGGAAGGAAAGAAATAAAACTGTCACTATTTGTGGATGACATGATGCTTTATATAGGAAACCCTAAAATCTCCACCCAAATCTATTAGAATTAATAAAAGAACTCAGTAAAGTCTCAGGATATAACATTAATTTACAGAAATCTGCTGCTTTTCTGTACACTAGTAATGAACTATTAGAAAGAGTAAGTTCAAACAATCCTGTTACAAATCACCTCCAAAAGAATAAAATATCTAGGAAGAAACTTAACCAAGGAGGTGAAAGACCTGTAGTCTGAAAACTGTAAAACACTGATGAAGGAAATTGAAGGTGATACAAAACAATGGAAAGATATCCTGTGCTCCTGGATGGAAACATTTAATATTGTTAAGATGGCCATTATCTCTCATATTTGATCTCATAGAAAGTTATAGTCCTCACTGTTCTCTCATTCTCATTATCAGTTGCCTCCTGACATTTTTAGTTCCCCTTTCCAGCTCAGCCCCTTTGAATATCTCAACTATGCTTCTTCTGGTGATGCTGGTAACCTTGCACCTTCTACTGCATCCATCTATAAAATCTTATGCCCTTATGAATGCTACAGTTCACTGCAAAATACATTATATCACTTTATCCTCACAACTTGTGCAGGAGAGACAAGGCAGAAGTTATTTTCCTCGCTCTTCAGCTTAGGAGGCAGAATATAAGCAAGGTTAGGTGACTTATCTAAGAATACACTGGTGGTAGTACATAAAAGAGTATAGAGGAAAGCACAAATACTGGGATTCTGATTTCAGAACTTCTTCTCTGGACTAGTGGTTTTAAAGCTATAATTTTTTTTTTTTTTTTTTTTACTGATTTTTATTTTTGCCCACAAATTGATGTCTTGACATATAAAATAGACAAAAATAGAGATGCTTTTATTGGAAATTAAGTCTGGAGGGTACAGAGTCCTATATGTTCAGCTTCTTCATTGCTACTCAAGTTTGTTGCCTCCTAGGAGTTTTATGGAAGGAACACATTTGGATACAGGCATACCTTGTTTTATTCTGTTCTGCTTTATTGCTCTTCACAGTCATTGCATTTTTTTTTTAAAACAAGTTGAAGGTTTGTGGCAATGGTGGATCCAGCAAGTTTATTGGCTCCATTTTTTCAACAGCATTTGCTTACTTCATGTCTCTGTCACATTTTGGTAATTCTCACAATATTTCAAACTTTTTTCATTATTATTATATTTCTTTTGGTGATCTTTGATCAGCGATCTTTGATGTTACTATTGTAATTATTTTAGGGCACCACAAACTGCACCCATATAAGACAACAAATTGAATTGATAAATGTTGTGTGTGTTCTAAGTGCTCCATCAACCAACTGTTCCTCCATTTCTCTTCCTTTCCTTGGGCCTCCCTATTCTCTGAGACACAAGAATATTGAAATTAGGCCAATTAATATCCCTACAATGACCTCTGAGAGTTCAAGTGGAAGGAAGAGTCCCATATCTCTCACTTCAAATCAAAAGATAGAAATGATTAAGCTTAGTGAGAAAGGCATGTCAAAAGCCAGGATAGGTCAGAAGCCAAGACAGACCAAAAGCAGGGCCTCTTGTATCAGTTAGCCAAGTTCCGAATGCAAAAGAAAAGTTCTTGAAGGAAATTAAATGTGCTACTCCAGTGAACACAAAATTGGTAAGAAAGCAAAATAGCCTTATTGCTGATATGGAGAAATCTTTAGTTGTCTGGATAGAAGATCAAGCCAGACAAAACATTCCTTAAGGAAAAACAAAATCCAGAGCAAGGCCCTAACTCACTTCAATTTTATGAAGGCTGAGAGAGGTGAGGAAGCTGCAAAAGAAAAGTTTGGATCTAGCAGAGCTTAGTTCATGAGGTTGAAGGAAAGATGCCATCTCCATATCATAAAAGTGCAAGGTGAAGAAGCAGGTGCTGATGTAGAAGCTATAGCAAGTTATCCAGAAGATCTAGCTAAGATAATTAATTAAGGTGCCAATATTAAACAGATTTTCAGTGTAGATAGAACAGCTTAATATTGGAAGAAGATGCCATCTAAGACTTTCATAGCTAAAGAGGAGAAGTCAGTGCCTGGCTTCAAAGCTTCAAAGAACAGGCTGACTCTTTTGCTAGAGACTAATGCAGCTGGTGACTTTAAGTTGAAGCCAGTGCTTATTTACCATTCCAAAAATCCTAGGGCCCTTAAGAATTATACTAAATCTACTCTGCCTGTGCTCTATAAATGGAGCACATCTGTGTACAACATGGTTTGCTGAGTATTTTCAGCCCAATGTTGAGGCCTGCTGCTTAGAAAAAAGATTCCTTTCAAAATATTTCTGCTCATTAACAATGCACCTGGTCATCCAGCAGCTCTGATTCATGTTGTTTTCCTGCCTGCTAATACAGCATCGATTTTACAGCCCATGGACCAAGGAGTAATTTCGACTTTCAAGTCTTATTTAAGAAATACATTTCCTAAGGCTATAGCTGCTGTAGTGATTCCTGTGATAGATCTTTGCAGAGTAAATTGAAAACCTTTTGGAAAGGGTTCACCATTCTAGAAGCCAGTAAGAACATTTGTGAGTTATGGGAAGTCAAAATATAAGCATTAACAAGAGTTTGGAAGAAGTTGATTCCAACTCTCATGGATGATTTTGAAGGGTTCAAGAAAAGACTTCATTGGGGGAAGTAACTGCAGATCTGGTGGAAATAGAAAGAGAACTAGAATTAGAAGTGGGGGCCTAAAGATGTGACTTAATTGCTGCAATCTCAGGATACAACTTTAATGGATGAGCAAAGAAGGGGGCTTCTTGAGTTGTAATGTACTCCTGGTAAAGATGCTGTGAAGACTGTTGAAATGACGAAAGATTTCAAATATTATGTAAACTTAGTTGATAAAGTGGCAGAAGAATTTGAGAGGATTGACTCCAATTTTGAAAGAAGTTCTAAAATGCTACCAAACAGCATTGAATGCTACAGAGAAATCATTCATGAACGGAAGAGTCAATTGATGTGGCGAACTTCATTATTAAATTGATGTGGCGAACTTCATTATTATGTTATTTTAAGAAATTGCCACGGCCACTCCAACCTTCAGCAGCCACCACTGTGATCAGTCAGCAGCCATCGACATAGAGGCAAGATTCTCCACCAGCAAAAATACTATGACTTGCTGAAGGCTTAGATGATGGTTAGCATTTTTTAGCAATAAATTTTTTTTAATTGAGGTGTGTACATCATTTTTTAGACATAATGCTATACATACTTTATAGACTACTATAAAAATAACTTTTACATGCACTGGGGAACCAAAAAACTTATGTGACTTGCTTTATTGGGATATTTGCTTGATTGCTGTGGTTTGAAATCCAATCTGCCACATTTCTGAGGTATGCCTGTAATTTATAGCCCCAAAGTTCAAGTAGCTTTAGTACCCGGAAGAAACATATACGTATATCCGTATATAGTGATTATAAAAAGCTTAGTTTATCAAGGGGAAATAAAAACATAATCTAGGGATAAATAAGAGCTCCTCTGGATGGAAAAGTAAAAAACAGTTTGGTTTCTTAGGGATTGGCCCTGGAACCTGTCTTATTTAACATTTTCATAAATGATTTGGAAAAGGGAATGCATGGTGAATTATCCAAGTTTGCAGATGACACTAAGCTCTTCCAGGTAGTAAAATGCCAAGCAGATGGAGATAAACTGCAGGGAGAATTTGCCAGCCTGCATGAGTGGGCAGAAAAGTGGTAGATGATATTCAATGTGGGCAATGAAAGGTAATTCACTTAAGAAAAAATAATAAAAGCCATACTTATAAAGAAAACTAAATTGAGTTATCTGTTTGTCTTATAAAAGATACAGATGTTTTTATAGACCATTCTTTGAGATAACCTTTGAGTATTGACAAACAAGTGGATTGAAAATAAATACACAGAAACATTAATCTTGAATTAAATGATATTTCATAATGTGAGATATTTAGTCCATTTGTCAAACAATGCTAATTGAGTGCCCAGTATGTGTCAGGCTCTCTTCTGGGCATTGAAGTCTGTTTGGTCATTGCATCTTGAAAGAAAAACAGACCAAAATCTATAAAATATTTAGAGAAGGCCAATGAGGATAGACTATAAATTAGGTAGCAAGTATCAAAGCTTAAAAGAAACACAAATGTGTTGATCAAAATTTTTGAATGTTCTAATTCTCTTATCTCATTTGATATTACAATTACAAGGTAAAAATACAGCAATTTTTTTTTTCTAGTAGGTTTACAGATGAGGACACAGGGTAAGGTAATTTGAATGGCTTTCCTACGTTCATGAAACAGAGGAAGGTGAAGATTCAAGCATGGGTTTTTCTGACTTCAAGTTCTGTTGCTTTTCCATAGCACCACAGAGCTTCTTTAATCATCAAGAAGTGAACTGAAGAAATTTGTTATATCCAAAGGCAAAAAGATTGGAAATGTAAACAGGTTCTGAATGGATAGATAGTGGATTGTTATGTAAATCATGGATGAGGCTAATGTTAATAAAGATACAGGTAACACTGTAGTATCTCTCTCGATGTCTTTTTTTTTTAAACTAGTATGTGAGTACGTGGCATTGGAGAATCATTGGTATCTTCTAGGCTGTCACCAACCATATGTAGGTCAAATAGCGCTTTAGGACTCTATTATAATGGCAGAAGAAAAGAGACCAACATACAGCTTAGAGTACTCAATACAGGTGTGGAACACCTGCCTATTTCCTAGGCCAGCATTCTGCATGAATGTTGCATAGTCAAAATATTGAAGCTATGCATTTTGGCCATTAATGAGTGAAGGATCCGCAGATCAGAGAAGATTGAAATCAGAAAAATCTCAGCAAATAAGGTAGATGGTGGTTAAGAATCTGGAGTTCAAAGAGAAACTTGGAGGTGTGAACCAAGAAATAACCCAACGAGACAAAAGCTGATGAGACTAAGAGGAGTAAAAAGAAGGAAAAAGAGTGATGGGATCAAGAAAGTGAATGAATAAAAATTAATATAAAATATGGCTGAGTCAATTATAGTCATATTATATTTCCTGCTGTTATTTTGGGTACTATATCATTAAGTTTGTGAAACTATTACCCTGGAATAATTTAATGATTACTATAGTAAAATAAATTTGTACTCAGGATTTCTTTTTTAGAGAGTAAACAGATGATTATAAGAAAAGTACATGTGCTCTTCATGCCCTCCAACCTTTCCCTCCATTTGAAATTGTTCTGTTACCTTGGCCACTTATAAGTACACCTTCCCTCTCCCATTCCCATTCCTGCCTGTGGCCTCTGCTCTGGCACCTTCTTGAACATGGAATACACTCCTCCATTAGCTGTAGTTCCTCAGAGTCTACCCACCCCTCAAACTGATCCCAATAGCATAATCTGTTCATTTATCCATTTTATACATATAGAGTAAAAACTGATATATTAATGGAACTATGCTTATCTCTTCCCTGCATCTATAGTATATATAGTTAATACAGTTCTACAGTGAATTACTTGTGCATTGGTTTGCCATAGTAAAAGTTTGTTGAATGTACTGTAAGTTACTGGAGGGAAGGGACCATGCTTTCCAATTTTCTCTCCTAGCTTGTCCATAGAGCTGAAATGTAGTGAAACCTTTTGCTTAGTTGATTGCCTTAGAATGAAGTTGTCCTTTGAGAGAGTACATCTATTTTGAAGTAGAGAATAACTATGCATTTTGTTTCTCTGAAGAATCATCTTTTACTTTGCAAATGAGATTTCCCAAGTTCAAAGGACAACCAAAAAATCGTCTTCAAAAAGCTTGATGATGCTGTTTCTAGTTCTACAAGAGCTTTGTATCTATTATACTACTATTCAAAAATTTTTCCCACTTAAAACTATCTTTCCATTTTAGCTGTTTGCCTAACTTTGTCATGAAAAGCTTCCTTTTTAAGTGTTCACTTTGCCATCGGTTCATCTCTCGTATTCAGAACAACTTTTGGTCATTTTTGAAGAAGCTTGGACTTTTTCCTGGAAAAGTCGTGCTGTGGCAAGTGGGTGTCATGAAAACTGGTGTTGGTCATTTAAATGTGTAGCTCATAGCTGTCTTTACTCTTTTTTTCTTTTTTTTTCTGTTTTAACATCTTTATTGGCGTATAATTGCTTTACAATGGTGTGTTAGTTTCTGCTGTATAACAGAGTGAATCAGCTATACATATACATACATCCCCATATCCCCTCCCTCTTGCGTCTCCCTCCCACCCTCCCTATCCCACCCCTCTAGGTGGTCACAAAGCACTGAGCTGATCTCCCTGTGCTATGTGGCTGCTTCCCACTAGCTATCTGTTTTACATTTGGTAGTGTATATATGTCCATGCCACTCTCTCACTTCGTCCCAGCTTCCCCTTCCCCCTCCCCATGTCCTCAAGTCCATTCTCTACGTCTGTGTCTTTATTCCTGTCCTGCCCCTAGGTTCTTCAGAACCATTTTTTTTTCTAGATTCCATATATATGTGTTAGCATAGTGTATTTGTTTTTCTCTTTCTGACTGACTTCTTTTACCCAGGGTCATAGCATAATTACAGATGATAAAAACAAAACAACAATGAGTGTAAGACCAGCAAGCTATGGAGCAATTAGGGAGGCTTGTGAAGAGCAAGGAATAGGGAAAGGGCGATAGGTGGGATCTGCGATGAGACTGTAAGCATCTTGCCAAAAAGAAAACAAAATCAAACCTTATTAGGCCATACTATATAACAGTAGCCATTTTGGGTGCAGTGTCAGTAATCTGTAGCAAAAACCTTGAATTATGGTAGAAGAATTTAAACCACTTTCTCAGGAGCCTGTATTAAATGTGAGCACACCCCTCGTGCAGCTGTATAATGCTGAGATGACTGTGCTTCTCCTGTATACGGCTCTGCCTCTTCCACAGTGCCTGACATGTAGAGCCACTAAACAGAATATTGAATTAAACTAGGTTAACCTTTTCTTATCGAAGTATAATTCACATACAATATTATGTTAGTTTCATGTGTACAGCCTAGTGATTCAACGCTTACACGCCTTGAGAAATGATCACTACAATAGGTCTAGTTACCATCTGTCACCCTACAACATTAATATAACATTATTGACTATATTATGTGGGCTATACATTACTTCCCCATGACTTATTTATCTTATAAATGGAAGTTTGTATCTTTTGATCTCCTTTACCCATTTTGCCTACCCCTCACCCCCCACTAACCCTCTTCCCCTTTGGCAACCATGAATCTGTTCTCTGCATCTGAGTCTGGGTTTTGCTTTATTTTGTGTGTTTTGTATTTTAAATTCCACATATAAGTGAAATAGTGTGGTATTTCTCTGTCTGACTTATTTCACTTGGCTTAATACCCTCTAGGTATCTGTGTTGTCCCAAGTGACAAGGTTTCATTCTTTTTTTTTGGCTGAGTAATATTCCGTTCTGTGTATATACCACATCATCTTTTTCCGTTCATCCATAGATGGACACAGAGGTTGCTTCCATGTCTTGGCTATTGTAAGTAATGCTGCAATGAACATAGGGGTGCATATATCTCTTTGAACTAGTGTTTTTTGTTTTCTTTGGAAAAATACCCAGAAGTGGAATTGCTGGTAGTTCTATTTTTAATTTTTTAAGGAACTTCCATACTCCTTTTCATAGTGGCTACACCAGTTTACATTCCCACCAACAGTGCATGAGGGTTTCCTTTTCTCTACGTTCTTGCCAACATTTGTTATTTGTTGTTATTTTGATAATAGCCACTCTGACAGGTGTGAGGTGATATCTCATTGTAGTTTTGATTAGCAATTCCCTGATGATGAGTGATGTTGAGCATCCTTTCATATGTTTGTTGGCTATATGTATGTCATCTTTGGAAAAGTGTCTATTGAGATCCTCTGCCCATTTTTAAATCATATCTCTTTTGGTTATAGAGTTTTATGAGTTCTTTATATATTGTGGGTATTAACCCCTTATTGGATATGTGATTTGGAAATATCTTCTGCCATGCAGTAGGTTGCCTTTTCATTTTGTTGATAGTTTCTTTCAGTTTTCAGAAGATTTTTTTGTTTGATGTAGCCCCATTTGTTTATTCTTGCTTTTGTTGGACTTTTCTTTGGAGTCAGATTTACAAAAAAACATCACTAAGGCCAATGTCAAGGAGCTTACCACCTATATTTTCTTCTAAGAGTTTTATGGTTTCAAGTCTTACATTTAAGTGTTTAATTCATTTTCAGGTAATTTTTGTTTTTGGTGTATTTGTATATGGTGTATATATTGTACTCATTATTTTGCATGTAGCTGTCTAGCAAATTCTGGGATACTGATACATATGCTGATGTCCTCAACACCATTTATTGAAAACTGGCCTTTCCCCATTGTATATTCTTGTCTCCTTTGTCATAACTTAACTGACCACATATGCGTTAACTACGTTAACCTTCATTCATTAGTTTAACAACATACCTAACTATTATCTTAGCAGAAAACAGAGGTCTGGGCAAAGAATGATAAGCCTGGAGAGGAAGTTACCTTTGGTAACCTGGTTAACCAGGACAGCTGCAAAGCATTGGTCAGGATGTTGAGTCAGGACAAAGGGGCAATGGATAAAGGATGGCCATGGAAAGGAGTTGAAGGTGGTCCTGGAAACAATTTTGGACTATTTAATAGTTTTGCATAGGGCTGGCACTCATCCACTATTTCTTTGGTAGACTGGTTCAGTAATTCTCTTTCAAAAATATTACAACATTCTGCTTTCTCTTTGCCCTCGAATTTCACTTTCAAAAATCTAATTATTACCCCTAGTTTGTCCCATTACACTATGTTCAGTACTTCTACCAGGGAGCTCCTTATTTGTAAATGTTCAGTAGTTCTGAGTGTTTTCTTAACAGCCTTGCATCAATAGTTAATTTAGCAGTGTCTCCATTACTTCCTAATTGTCCACTGCTCTTTGGTTTACTGCAAAAAAAAAAAAAGAATTTAATATTTTAGTCATTGTTGAGTAGTCACAGATTTCAAGCCTGCCCATTTATTTAGAGAGTCTATTTTCTCTTACTATTTTTCGATTCAAAATTTTACATATAGTTAGTTTTCTTATTTTTAATCCCTTTGGCTGTACTAATGCTTCTATTTTTTGTGGTGATTGTCTGCTTTCAGCTGTGAGAAACTGATTCATATTCTTCTGCACTGAACTATTGTTTCTCATTAAATGGTAAATAATAATACATAATGATGGTTGCAAGAAAATAGAAGATAGTTTCCTGCCCTTGTAGTGAACACAGTCTGAAAGAGGAAAGAGAAGACGCATTCACATACTAAAATATGCCTATCATCAATTAGTATTTTCTGGATAGCAGTAATTAAGTATTCATGGATCTGGGAAGGAAGGGTTGGCAGTTATCTTAAAGGAGTGATTTGAGTGAGTGGAGGCAGGGAGGTTTACTTGGAAATACCTTCATGGAACAAGTGAGTCTTGATGAAAGCAGTGGTGAGAGAAGGTTAAGACAGGGGATTAGAGTGATAACCTTTGCATATTTGAAAGGGTCTAAACACTTGAATCCTGAAGTTATCATCTAAGTACTTGGTCTTGGGAAGTAAGAGAAAAGGAATTGGGAGATGTGAGCTTGGATTCAGGACAGATCTTTCTTTGGTTTTTCAAAGAAATTTTCTGAAATATTTGAATCATAAATTAATACATAGTTTATTGGACCACTTTTTTTTGTTTTAGTCACTGCAGCTGTTCTTGAGAACTGTAAGTAACAAGAGGCTGGATATTTTTCTGCTCTAGAACCTTTCATCATGATGACATGGTCTCATATTGCAGTATAGGAAAACCTTTACTAAAATGGAAATGGCTGACATTGGATGATTTTTAATATTGATACCGTATTTACATCTAAATACTTCTACCTCCTACCTACATTTTCTAACATTTCTGGAAAATGACTCCACCATGTCTAGTCAACTACTTTTTAAAAAATTTTCTTTCAGAACAAATTTAATTTTAGCCACTGACATCTGTACATATGTTCATTCCCACAATTATTCTTTTCCTCTCCATCTTTTGGAGGCCTCTGCATCCATTAGGCCTGAGTTCAAGCCTTTATTCTTCAATAGGCCTTTGCTCAATATTCTGTTCCTTTATAATTACTTGTAAGAGTTACTGCCACATAGTTTTATACTTAGTTATCAGTTGATTGTTTTGGTCTTGAATCATCAATTAAAATATGAAGTGTTTAAAGGCAAGTACCATGGCTCTTCTAAATGCCATAGTGACAAATAGAGGGCTAAAATGTAATAGATTTCTAATAAAAGTTTGTGGATTGAACAATTGAATAATAACAATTCCTACATTTTGTAGAGGTAAAAGGAATCAGGGCAGAGGCATGAGTCTTTCATTGCCTTATGGATTCTGTAGATACAGATTTTACTTACTAGTTAAATACTAAACCAAAGTCACATTATTGCCATGGAGTCCGGACAACCAACTGAGTCTTAGTGAACATAAAATGCTACTCGCTTCTAAAATCCTCTCCCCACAATGAGGTTCTATTCTCCCTCCTGAAGGTTTATAGCATTGCTTTTTATTGATTTCTGTCTGCATCAAACCAATACTGTTCCTTTGGTATTAAATAATAGCAATGGCAGCAACAGATAACAAAGTGATCCATTCCTTTTAATGTCAGAATACTCTGAAGGGTGGTCAGTCATTTGTCTGATGGCTTACTGGTAGTGACCATATAGTTTATCATTCAAGCCAAGGCACTTCTGAGAACAAAAGGGAACTTTATCAGTAATTACACTGGGACCATAGGTATAAACTAGTACTGTCCAAGCCAAGCTAAGACATATGATCATCCTATATATTAGAATCCCAGAAATTGCTTGTGGGGTAATAAAAAAGATGATTAGGATGGAGTAGAGCCCATTCTGGCTACTTAGTTCCTCTTCCCTCCCATCTCATAATCCATTTCTTAGGGACCTCATGGTTGTCAGCAGGAATTCCATATCTTAGGAATTCTACCCAGTAGAATGGCAGCACAGGCATTTATTCTGTTTTTCCAGCTTATTAAAAATGATGCTTTCCAATTATTATGTACAAGACCACTTTCCTCATTCTTTATAGACTTTATACACAACACATTTTTACTAAAATTTCCAAAGAGGGAAGTTTCACAATTCATGACTCACAACCTTAATACATTGTTTTTACATCTACCGATGCACATGATATGTTGCTCTCAGGGGTTACTTAGGCCAATGGTCTGATGGCAGTTTTTATAGAGCTGTAAGTATCCCCCAAATTATTATAATTATGGTAATTGCCATAAATGTTTTTATACCAGAAACATTTTGCTGAATTAAGCATTATTTAACATATTGGGCTTTTTGAAGAAGTCATATTTAGAAGCCTGTTTTGAACCAAGAGGAGTCTTGTCATATATGGAAGGTGTGATTTCTGTGGATAGTTAGGCTTAACACCTGATAATAATAGTAGTTTAAATCTATCCTTTTAATATTATTAGAATTATAGCAAACCCAAGGGTTTTCTATATTAACGCTTGTTTGTCTATCCCTGCATATAATTAGAATTACAGGAAATCCAAGGGAGCTGTGAATTTACAAACAAAAAGCATTATTTGAATTATCTGCTAATTTTAGAATCAGCAAATTTTCTCAATTGAGATGAAATCATATTTTGTGAGTATAATTTTACAAAAACGATTTAAGGGGATATGTGAGAAGTGCTCTAACTTGGAGTCTTGTCTTTATTAAATATGCAAGGGCATCATGGAGTCATGAATTAAATGAAAAACAGTATCTCAGGAGTGAGACAAAGTATTCTGAAGTCAAGTTCAGTGTCAAGTGAATGTGGGCTTTTAGAAATTACTCTGTAACTGCACAGAGATATTGAGGTACTGTTTTCCTAGTGGCCTCTCACATAGTAGACGCTATTGTACTTAGTCAATTAGACTTTTCCTCTTCTTTCCTTTTTTCCTTTGCTGTCAGAGGAAGTGATATAAGTTCTTGGACCTAAAGCCAGTTCCTCAACCTGTGTGCTACATCACTTTCCATCCCACCTCTCTGGGGGGCCTCGCTGGTCCCCTCTTATCTGTAGCTCTTCTCCCCCTACCCCACTCCCTACCCCAGCTCTTCTGTATTCTTTCAAATAAAGCATCGTACTGAAATATATAACTTATGTGAACATCCACATCATTTTCAAAACCTCATCATTGTCTTCACCTAGTTGGCTTAATTAAGTAATATGTTGACATAAACAGGATCTTTGGCCCAGAAGAAGCTGTAACAGATGGCATCTAAAACCAAAAATAATCATTAACCTGTCCCATGGAAGGTGTGAAGCAGTGTGTTTAGAAATAAGCCTGGCTGTAAGATGGCTCTTTATAAATGTCTGAGAAATGCATTCTTCAGACATATATAGAATAAGGAGATGGAAGGAATGAAGAGTGGGACAAAAAGACAATCAGACCTTCCTCCATTGTATGAGTGAAGAGCTGTGTGTTCTCAAGGTATTAAATGTGCTTAATTTAATATACTGCAGTACAATAGTATAATATTGTGAACATAGAACATATATTTCAATATGATGAATGTTAAATATTAAATATGATTACATAGAGTGTATTTTAAATTTATAACATTTAATCTCATATAAATCTTATTAAATAAAAATATACAAATATAAATATATTTGGAAGCATAAGTACAGCCTTTACAGAGCCAAATGTGAACTGATTTTTGGTTATCTAGGATAGTGCTCATTTCTCTCAGTGTGGTTATCAAGGTGTTTCACTATTTATTTTGTTTCTTATTTGGATATGTAAAACTCTTTCTTTGATCCTCTTCTAACAGAGTCTGTAAAAGGTAACCACATTTTTCTAATCTTGGGCTAATATTTGTATAAACAAGAATAAAATTAAGGAAAATATCAACTCTAGGTCAGACTTTATTGTGGCAAAAAGCACTGTGTTATTACACATTATTTTGCATTTGATTTTGTCGTTTTGTTAAACTGTTACAGTAACATTTTCTCTTTTAGGTGTTCAATATACATAACTTTTGAGGTCTCCCACACCTCCCAAAAACATTCTCCAGGAAAGAGGCTGCTAAGCATCCCTTTAAAGATAGCACACTGATATTGATGTGTGGTTCTGGTACCTTCCAAGCACTAAACATCCTGGCTACTCATGGAGGCACCCGGATCATCAACATTTGACATACTTTTTCTGGGATGCTTCATCTGTGTCAGAGATCCCAGTCTTATGGTGCAAAGTCAAGTGTTTATTTTTAAAAACAGGCTCCCCTACATGAAGAGAATTAAACAATAAATACAAACTGGTATATTGATCAACTGCATGCTCTCAGACACACTCTCAGGTCAAGCTATCACAATATAGAATAAGAATTAATGTAATTTCAGATCTTTATTGAATGCCTTCCATAGAGCAGGGACTTTCCCTGTTATTTACTCCTCACACGACACAGCAAAACAGGCATGATTATTCCCTGTGTCTTTTCTGATGAAGAAGTTCGGTTCACGTTAGTTATGTGACTTGCCCAATTGTGGAGCCAAAATCTAATTTTCAATGTCTTATTTCACGGCCTCCTCTCTTAAGCATTTCAATTAACGTTGCATCATTTAGTTGAATTTTGGGCATGTATGGTTTGTGGGACTTTGAATTTTGTTTTGCTGGGACATACCTCCTGTTACTGGTGGTGAAATGACAATTTACCTGGGGATGAGGCCTGGTCTTGGGACGTGATATCCCAGATTATCAAGGTTGAGTGCACAGCAGTGAAGTCTGGACACAGGTGTAGGTACACTACAAACAGCCTACAGCCAGAGTCCGTCTCTGCTGCTCTTTGATACTCCCCTTCAACAATGTGAACCCAAGACCTTCATAGCCCCTAGATTTGACTTTCTAGAACCTCCTCTTTGAATGACTTTTGAGCTCCAGAAATTACCTGATTTTGATGTTGTTCCAGAGGGATAACATAGGTACCCAGTTACAAATGTGGAAAATGAAACCCACATACTAGCTGTTGGCATCTTTCGGTAACAGGGCATAATCCTAGTATGGCTTGCTGATGTTACTTGAATTATTAAGCGTCTATGATACTTGCTAAGCCCTTCCTTAAATATCTCAGTTGATCTCCTCAATTCGTTAACAATGATGTCCTCATAGCTGTACATGGAGAAACCGAGGCTCAAAAATAAGTACTATCCCCCACTAATTATAAAGTGTAGAAGAGCAAGGTACATTCAAATCTCTGGTTTCAAGAAAACCGTGGTGCATGTTTGTTCCATTCCACCATGCCACCCAAATGATTTTAGTAGAAAATACTGGAATTTCTTATATTTGAACATCAGGGACTTGCTGTGAGCATTCCCAGCACAGAAGGATATATACTGTAATAAATAAACCCATAAGTCTAGGTTGTTCTGGAGGGGGTAGCACAGACAGAGGAAGGAACTTCTATCTCCATATTTGAGGATGTAGGTGATAATTATCTAGCTTCAAAACTGAGCTCAGCAACTTTTCAGTTTATTAGAGATCCTTAAAATGGCAACTCAGTTATCACTGTGAATAAGGGGATGAGCGAAGAGAGGCTGCCTCCATCCTCCATTTATCCATCCATTGATTATTTTTATAATGAGTATTATTTGTTAGGCATTTTTCTAAGTGCCTTGGGTAAGGCAGTGCACAGAGATTTAGTCACACAATCAATTACAATTATTATAATTGCAATGAAGGAAATGGGATATGAGGATAGAATTCCTTAGCCTGGTGTTAGAAAAGTTTTCAAATATCAAAGTATATAAAGTGATGCTGAATATAGACCACGTGACCATTGACTAGTCTACTTGTTTGCCAAAACCACTTCTACCTGACAATGAGACATTCCTTAGGCCTCAAGAAGGTCAATTTGAACTTAACTGTGAAGTTCTACAGACTATTCTAGTGTCAGACAATCTTTCTGTTCACAGGTAGAAAATCTTTTTCAGCCAACCTTCCTGCCCAAGTTAGAGTCAAGATTTGATAATGTTCAGGTGAAGAGCCTGTCTAGTTTAAGCCAAGTGCAAGGGGAGGATTCTCTTTTTCTCCAGAACTTTGCTCTGGGAATATTTTTTAATCCAGAAGATCCAGGGTGGCAGCACGTTCCCAAAATTCAGGAGAAAAAATTGCTGATCTCTGTATTTTGATAGACTCTTTCAAGGTGAATCTAGGAATGAGAGTAGATTTGCATATCTGCTTGAGCACTGGAGTCTTTAAAAGGGGCAGAACTTTGAAAATATAGGTCATGCCCAGTGGCCTGGGAAACCACTAAAATAAAATGATGGTCCTTCTGTTTAGCTTTAAGATTGTCTCTTTTATCTTGTCAAGATGATTCACACTGAGTCAAAAGTTATGTCTGACTGTTTTGCTCAACTAACTATGCCTTCTTTGCCCTGTCAGTGAGATAGAGAAATCCCCGAATGACCATTTTTTTGAATTGCATATATCAACTCTGATTAAGAAGGTGTCTTGATTTGTATTAGTATTACTATTTATTGTTTGTCAAGTTCCTTAACAATGTCTTCATTTGTAGATTTTCTTGGAAAAAGATTCACAGTTCACATCAGCCTATCTTCTTCCCAGGGAACAGTTACTTTTTAATTTACATTAAACTTTTTTTACAGGCTAGGTTTTCCGCGTGTTGTAATTCAAGTTTGTACGGAGTTGCTTGGGTCAGATATAGCTCATACTGTTTCTCTAAGGAAGCAAGTAAAAGTGCACTGAAATCTAAACATCTTTGCTGGCTGTATGTAGTTTCTTTCTGCTGGTGCTCTGTTTGATGTGATACTGAAGTACATACCTAAAGAAGAGAATATAAAAGATAAGCTAGAGTTGTTTTAGCATTCCCCTTTTGTGCAAACAGACTGAGAGTGTATTCAGAAAGGGAGCCGTCCTGGCCAGGCAGTTGAACAGTGTTAAGGTCCCATTCTTGGTTCCTTCTTTGCCCAGTTGACCAGCCGTGGTGATGGGTCCCTGCTCTCTGACCTGTGTAATCAGCGCAGCAACAGCAGATCGCGTCTCGGACGGTGCACTTGTGTCATAAATTCTTTGGATTTTCCATTCTTACTGGGGATTTTTGAAAACTTCAGATGCCTCTGAACACTTTAGTAAAACCTGAAATTGCCTTATAAAATCCCGATTCCCAGCGTAAAGGATCCTCTAATCTATTTCATGCACTGCCTGCCCATTCCTAGACACAGAGGTAGCAAATGGCAAGAGGGGAAGAAGCGAGGGAAGTGAAGGCCTCAGACGTTGAGGGAATCGCGAAGAGGAGACAGGAAGGGAAAGCATCACATATTATCTCCCTTGCACTTTCTCCTTATTCCCCTAGCCCCTCATTCCCTGAGTTTTGCTGACTTATGTCTCTAGAGCAGAGAGTGCTGGAGAAAGGAACTACTTGGCTCCTGACTCAGGCCTTCTGGATGGGAACCACATAGTACCGAGTAATTATAGAAACAATTATAGAAAAAACAGCAGCATTTCCATTCTTCAGTTGTTTTTTCTGCCTAAGAACATTACTTAGTGTCAGGTCATCTCCAACATTTATTTTAAAACAGAAGCCTGATTACCTAGAAGACGTACATACCTTGAACCAACCTCCTGTATAGTCAGAGAAAGAGTATGCCTCTGGGGATGATGAGCAGGATACAAAGAAAGTTCCTTTGCCCAAAATTGTCCCCTCTCCTCCCTACCCTTCAACCTGATATTTATCTTATCATTTACTAATTAGCTGATCAATAGTAACCAAATGCTTGCTATGTGCTATCATACTAGATCCTACGGTTGAATAGTGAACAAAACAAAGCTCTTCATTTCTACCCCCTGCCTTCAGCTCCTCAATTCTTGGGGCTTATATTCTGATCAGGGAGGACTGAAAATACACAAAAGAAAAAGTAAGTTACAGGATACATTAGAAGTTAACTGTATTGAGGAAAATTAGGGAGGAAATGCTGGGGTGGGGGGAGAGGGGAAGTGTCATTTTTTTCAAAGGATGGTAAGGGAAGATGACATTTAGGCAGAATCTTGAGGGAGGTTTGGGAGCAAACCATGTACTATCTGAGGGCAAATTGGTCCAGGGAGAAGGGAAAGCTGTAAAACACTAAGTCCAGAGCATGCCTGGGGTATTCAAGGAACAAGAAGCCAGAGTAGAGGGTGCAGAGTGAGCAGGCGGGTAAAGAGAAGACAGAGAAATGGATGGATTGTGTAGATTCTTACAGACCATTGTCAGGACCTAATTTCTTTCCAGTGAGATGCAGGGCTGCTGAAAGGTTTTAGGCAGAAAAGTGGCTTATTCATAGTTAGGCTTTAGAGGGATGATCTTGGCTGTCATTATGAGAGTAACCTGAGGGTGAGAATGAGCATGGCAAAGGCAGAGGCAATGGCATCCTGCGGTAGATGTAGTTGGGAAGCTATGGCAGTGATACAGGTGAGATATGATGGTAACTTGGACCAAAGTAGTAGCAGTGAAAGTGATGATAAATGGCTAGATTCTGGACACATGCTGAAGGTAGAGCTGGCAGTATTTCATGATGGATTGGGTATAAGGCATAAAGTCAAGAAAGGAGTCGAGTGGCTCCAAAGATTTGAGCATAACATAGTTAAATAAAATAGTGAGAGTAAGTCCAAAGATTTTGGTCTGAGCAACTCAAAGAATGGAGTTGCTATTAACTAAGTTAGGACACACCTACAGGTAAAAATGTTATTGGATAGGGGAGGGGAAGGAGAGAGAAAGATCAGAAGATGCTTCCCTGATAACACCGTATTGCAAATACATTTATCAGGCGCATCTTTTCTTAGTTGTATTTCATAAGTAAAATGAGGAAATTTTTAAAAAATGGTATGAGGAGGGGTAGGGGAGGGTAATTTAGGGGCATGGCTCTAGAGCCTATAAATACATTTGTCAGTGTAATAGGAGATTTGACACAGTGGATAGCACATGAGTCCCATGCCCACGAGACACCGAGGATGCTGCTGACCTTGGACAACTCACTCATTGTCCCGGGATTTCATTTAATTTTTTTTGACTGCAAAATGAAGGCTCTTAATATCTGTGAGGCATTCCTCTGGCATTTTCATGCCAGGAGACCCTGTAGAGGAGAGTGCAATAGAAGCTAAGAAATAAATTATTTCTTTGCCCTCATTCATGTACTACCACTCCAGGACTTTACTAGTAAAAAAGAGTTAGGACCATTGTCTAGTTTACTAAATCAAGGCAGACAACCAAACTGGGTAATTTGATTTTTTAAAATTTCCTTTGACATCTGTATTATCAAGTTTGACTATCTGTATCTTGATTAAATTAAAATGATAATTTGTAGATCTCCTCTTTTTGTGTGTCTAGTACACACACTGGTGTTGCTTTTCAGAGAATATCTATGCTTGAAAATGTGCCCTTATGCACAAAGACAGGGAGCCTCTATGCAAATGTACAGGGAGTACATTTTGAAAAATACTTTTTATGATGTGAAGTGATCACTTTCTGATGCCCTATGGGATGTGATGAAATATGTTTGGACCAGAAGTCAGAGGGTTCATCCCAAATGTTGTGGCATTACCAGCCAGCGGTCTTAAGCATCTAGAATGCTACAGTATTGGCTCATCTGTTAGAATATATGAGATATGTTCATCATAGGACAGATGAAACTTCCAGCATCCAGCGACAGTGTGCTTTGGGCCTGAGTGTGCCACATATTTGTGGCCACTGTTAATTTGCTGGAAGGTCCCATTGTATTGTATCTTTAGGATTGAGGACTTTCCTCAGCCCATGTTGAGCTGTATGGGCTTGTGGGGCAGTTATGAAATTGTGAATTCTGCAGTGCTGTTAAACTCCACATTTCTCTCATGCTGTGGTGCTGACATTCCAAGCACACAACAGTTACGCAAGAATCGATTTTTACCATGAATGGGGTGGGGTTCGTTTGAACAAGCACCTTGGTCAACGACCAGCTGTATAGGAGATGTGAAACCCATTATTGATCCAGGGCTGAGAAATCAGTAACTGTTATATTATATAATTATCGACGGAGCCAGAAAATGCCATGGGCAAAGCACAACTTACTATTTGTTATGCTGGATTGTCTCTCATCTGTGTCAGGCCACTGTGTTCTGCTCTTGTGTTCCCACACCATGTTTATTTATACTGTGTGCAGTTAGCTTTCATATTTCTCTTGTGATCCTATCTTGGGGAAAAAAAAAAATGAATACTGGTTTTTGTTCAGGAGCTGGAAAAGAAATACATTTTTCCAGACATTTGAGTGGGCCTATGCTGAATACTAAAGTCTAGGCAGAGGGAAGATGGGGCTCCAAGAAAGATAATCAGAACAGTGAAGAGAAGAGTCTCCCCTGTGGGTACCACTGGTCCACATTCCTTTTTCTTACCACATTCCCCAAGTGAGAAGGATGCAGATGATTGGTGTGCCCTAGTGGTGGTGAATATTAACTATGCACCTACTATCTGTAAGGTCATGTAGTAGGTCCCTAAGGAAGGGTTAGAGGGGTATGAGAATGAAAATACAACATGGTTGTAACTCAGAAGCTGAATAACTAACTCCTGTGTAGTACTCCGTAATCCTTTGTTCAGTTCTAGCCACTGCTAGCTCTCCATCTTTCTTCCCTTCCTTCTCTTGGGTGTTCTTTTCTTTGTACTTATCAGCAAACTTATAGCTCCTAGATCAAAGACTAACTTCTTTTATGATGAATATGTGTCTTTGATTCCACAGCCATATATCAAGTTCATGAACACAGAACAAATGCCTACTCTAGATAGGAGGGCCTGTGAAGAAATCTTGACCACTGTCTAGCTGTTTCAGTTGATATGTCTCTGGGCTACAGAGATGGGGAGGCCATGGACCGTGAAAAGATACCAGCACCTATAAATGTTACAGTTAATGTTCGTCAACTGGCTTCTGTTCACAAATGGTTAGGAAAGTTATTAAATTGCATTTAAGGTCTCAATCAAATGTTTTATTTAACTGATAGCTACCAGTGAAATTAGGGAATCTTAATATGTCAAAAGTATCTTTTAAAGAGTTAAAGCAGAGATAACTTTGAGATGAAAATTATTGAATAATCAAACAGCCTATGCTTAAAGAAAGGAAGCCTAAATTAGATATAGGGGGGATATTTTCTTTTCTTTTGTATAATGATGCTGGAGTTATAATAAAAATATACCTTTATGCGTATGAATACTAAAAACCTTCACTCATGAAATGCACATGGAGAGATTCAAATTATTTATTCTATAATAATTTATTTGAAATTTCTTGGAAATATAACTTAGTAAATGGAGATTCCTCAATGCTAAGTTCAATGTTTTAATGTTCAGCTGTTACAGTGAGTTTTGGGGGGATGAAAACAAGTTACAGCTGCTGCCCATGTTGCTTATGTATGGAAAGCACACCACCACTGTGTAATTCCTGAAAAAAGTCTTCTTCATTAAAATGTGAAGTCGGCATACATCTATGAATACTTCTGGATTTTATGGGAACTCTTCTGCTTCATAAATCATAGAGATATCTTCAACTTTTATTATGGGCATTTAACTATTTGCATGAATGCTGCCTTAAAAATACCCAAGTGTTAATCTTTAGTTGCTTGATTCATTTTCTCCTCTGCTGTCCTGAATTAACTACCATGAGATTGTTGCTTTTAAAACTTCCAAGATTAATTTTTCCTAGAGGGTAATTAATTTTTTCCTTTTATTCTGATAGCAGAATTGAGTATATAATAAAATGTTAACAAATCACTAAGGCCACTATCTAAATGAAGCAAAAAAATATACATTTTCCTCCTTATAGATTGTCTGTAAGACACTAGATGGAGATGAAGAGGGAAATCAAATTGACTAATAACAAATTCAAGAGATAGAAAAGCTTCTCTTAGTATAGTGGACACAAGTGTTTAGAACCGAGGATTAAGGCAAAATATTCCATTGTATATACTCACTTTCAAAACCCAAACTCATACTCTCAGGCACAAATTACTTCATTTTTAAGCCATCTCTCCCCTCTGATTATAATCTCAGCCACCAAAATGTTAAATATATGAAAGCTGACTTCAGTCAAACATTATTTGATTAATTTTTTCCATTTTCTGAGCATTCCATAAACTCATTGTTGTGGGAGTGTGTGTGTAAATGTGTGTGTGTTAATTTGGGTATCATGCAGGGTTTATCTATGCCCACAGATGAATTTACTGAAAATGATTAAACCTCTCATAGTTGACCCATTATTAAAAACCAACGTAACACTATTTCAAGAAAGACATTTTGGCCCTATTTCTAAGCTTTGTCAAATGCAAAAGGAAAAAAATAATCAACATCTTGCAAAAGCAATTGGTCAAAGTTATTAATGAGGCAATTCTTTCTACATAAGGCATCATAGAAAAACTAATGAGAGAAAATGTGACAATAAATTGCAGGCTACTTTAGATTGTGTGACATTCTAATTAATAAAAGTCAACTTTAGTGGAAGAGATCGACTTTCTGTGCATTACAAATACAAATTTAATTCTTTATGCATTATATACCACCATTCTCTCTTTTATCTTGAACGAGGGACAGAGTCAGTTTTTGTGGATCCTGAGGGCTGTATAATTTGGGGGTCTGTTCAAAAATTGCTTTTGAAAAATTTACAGCAACTGTGAACATGTTACTTAGGCCTTTTCCAGAATCTTAGAAGGGAGCTGGGCTAGTGAAGGACCCTAAAATATAAGCCTTATTGGCTTTGTTATAAATGTGATTCCATCTTCATTCCTTTACTGAAATAATCAGAAATTTATTTTTAATATCTGATATTAGTATCACTTAGCTATTAATTAATTAGCCAATTAGTTAATTGAATTATATGTTCATTGTATTAGGATTACTCTAGCTGATGTAGCAAATAGGCACATTTCAATCACTTAACACAATTAAATTTTTCTGGGATATACTTGAGAATATAGTACCTGGTTGGACAGCCACTCTCAAATGACATTTCTCTATCATGAAAGGGCAAACACAAATCTCTAGAGCACTGAGAGTCTGTCATATTCATCTTTTCCCCCCCTTTAGAACCTGTTATATATCAGACCCTGCACTGGGTACTGGGGGAAAAGTACCATATCTGACATGGACTCTATACTCAGAGCTAACAGTCTAATATTTTAAATATGTTTACAAATGGCTCTAATGCAGGGTAGAAAAATTAGTATATTCATGAGAGAAGTAGTATATTTGAAGGAGAATGATTGAAAAATCCAATTTTTAGTATTTTAGGGAATAGATTTATGTATTTCACATCTCTGGAAGTTTCTTAATTCATTTAAGGCTTTATGTTATAGAGATTTATGATTTATAATCCAAATTTAAAGCTTTCTTCTAATATGAGCAGGCAGAATTGACAGCCAACAATGGGTGATCTTTTCCTATTTTTTGACTTACTGCTGCTATATATACTTTAAAGACAGAAGGAAAGAGAGTTAAGCTGGTGAGAAGAAGGGAAGGAGAGAAACCTCTTCATCTTTTCCCTTCACAGTTTTTTCCATAATTACCAGCATCTCCTTTGCATCCTTCCTGTGGGATTTTAGAGGCATTTATGATGAGCTGCAGCAAATTATACTAAGTTATAAAGGAACATCCTAGAATGAAGTATTGAAATATGCTTTGTAGAGGAAACATGCAAATTTTTTTAAGCAAAGATTTTTCATATCCCATTTGTTTAGCCAAAGAAAACATACCCTTTGACAAATAAAAGAACACATATAAAATCACACTCTGTTAAAGGTCCCTACTCAGCAGTTCTTCTTCTTGATTCTCAATTCTCTTTCCAGTCAGGTGCACACAGGAGCCTGGGTTTGGAGTGGGTGATTGCCCTGACGAAATGTGCAGAAGTTCCTTGGCTAAGTCAGTTATCTGTGTCTCTTAGGTTACTGAGTTCACAACCTAGTTCCTTGTTCAGAACACCTGGCTCCTGACAGATCACTCCAGACCTTGAGCAGACACTGGAGGGAGGTAGGCTGGGGAAGTGAGCAGCATAGTCAGGGAGAGAGGGAGTAAAGGCAGTGAGATGACCGCTCAACAAGTCTGGCTCTGTCTATGGTCTTTAATGTGCTTTTGGGATTTAAGTCTCAGAATGGATGTGATTCCTGTAGGTGCTGCATCACGAGCGTGGAATCTGATCAGTGGGGGAAGCCCTGGCCACAGCTCATCCATGGACATGGCACCTCTGCACTTTGGGACATTCTCTTAGTTATGGCCAGACTCTACCAAAGGGTTGGGAGATGTTGATATGTGCCCCGTGGTTTGTTCTGAGCAAGGGGGAAGATGATGAATAGCAGGAACTAAGTAGATTGTATAGGCTCAGCTGAATGGTCTGAGATACAGGGGAAAGCTCTAAACTACGTAGGTAGCTAGTCAGTTGTCTGGCCTTAGTCCCTGGGCCAAAGCATATGGCAGGCAAGGAGAACTGGGATTAGTGCCTGGGAACGTAGCCTTTTGGATTGTAGGTAGGCACATGATTTCTGAATGGTGAGGCTGAGGTGCTCCATACCCCTCCACCCCAGTTATTATTACAGCCTAGAACCAGAGTAGACATTGGTAGACAGAAGAAATCATCACTGGAAGGCAATGTGGATTTGAGGGAATAACATAGGCTTTGGATGAAAGGCCTGGACTCAAATGCCTATTGCATTATTTAATAGCTGTGTGATAGTTGCCAATTTGTCCAGCCTTTAGTTTCCTTCTCTGTAACATGGAATTAATGATTCCACTCATGACAAAGATATTTGAGGATTAAATGAGCTAATATATTTGCATCTGGTTACTAGTGATGACTCAAAAGACAACAATAGCTGCATACAGTTCTAAGATATTTGAATAGTCCTGTAAGGGAGGTATTTTTGGCTCCATTTAATTGATTAGAATCAAGGTTCAGAGGCTTTAGGTAACTAATTTCATACCTTAAGAAAATGACAGAACCAAGATTCTAAATCCAGAGTGATTGACCCCAAATCCCACTTTTATTCCACTTCATCATGTTGGCTCCATAAGTACCAGCAATCCAGTATGTTTTAAGGCTGTGTGCAGTTCCTACTAGTTCCTTAAAAAATTCTACAATTGATCGTTTAGTGGAGATTTGACTCTTGGATATCCTTACCAGCTGCTTGAATTTTCCAGGGGAAGTATTTTCTAGGGTCTTAGTATGGCAGGGAGCAGAAAGATTGTTGAGGAAGCGCGTTCTGATATGACTCTGCAAGAAGAGCCAGGCGGGTCCTTGGATGACTGAGAAGTACAGTATTTAGATAAGCCTGCACTGGAGGCCTCTCTTGCTGTGGCTCTGAGAGGCCTCCACATTAATAGTGAGGTTTTGGGAGAAGGTAGATTGGATAATAAGTAGCATATATGAGTTTCCTTCCTTTGCATCACTGGACTTTTAAGGCATGTAGGTAATTTCAGAGTCTGAGGCAATTCTTTACCTACTAATTTGGGTATCTATTTTCAGCTTCAACATAAATTGTGCTCCTCAAGTAGATGAAAGTTACATGAGTTACACTGCTTTTGTCTTGGATGCACACTCTCTTTTTTTCTTTTACTGTGTGGAGGTTCAACAACTGTTCCTCTTCTCTGTGTCATTTAGTATCAATCTCTTAACTTACTATCCTTTCTTTGATAGGGAAGGACTTCTTCCTGACCCTGAAACTGGGGAACTGGCCAGTTTTGAATAAAATTTTAATCACCTACATCAACCCTACCAATATCAAAGCCTTCAGACAATGCCCCTATTAATTGTCACTTAGGTGTTGAAGTTATAGTGAAGGACCAGTGTATCCAATGGCCAGACTATAAAAGGACAACAAAATATCATCACACAAGATGTGTTACTCAGGGACGTCCCTGGTGGTCCAGTGGTAAAGAATCCACTTTGCAATGCAGGGGACCAGGGTTCGATCCCTGGTCAGGGAACTAAGATCCCACACGCTGCGTGGCAAGTAAGCCCACATGCCACAACTTCTGAGCTTGTGCACCTCAACTAGAGCCCGTGTGCCACAAACTACAGAGCCCAAATGCTCTGGAACGCACACGCCAACAGCTAGAGAGAGAAAAAAGAAAAAAACCCGCACGCCACAACTAGAGAGAAGCCCGTGCACCGCAATGAAGAGCATGCGTGCAGCAACGAAAGATCCTGCATGCCTCAACAAAGACCCCGCATGTTGCAACTGAGACCAGACACAGTCAAAAATAAATAAAATAAATCAATAAATAATAAAATAAATCTTAAAAAAAAAGATGTTACTCAATATGGCCTTAGGCAGAAGATGAACGAAAATCCATCCTATAAAATTGGTACAATCTATTAAAATATGGATTTGGTTTAGCAGTGATGCCAAGGTATCCTCTTTTGACAGAAACACCATCAATGGCTTAGAGCAAGGATCAGCAAACTTTACGTAAAGGGCCAGATTAGTTAAGTATTTTGGGCTTGTGGGCCATACCATCTCTGTTGCAATTATCCAGCTCTGCTTTTGTAGCATGAAAGCTGCCATAGGCAATATGTAAATGAAGGAGCATGGCTGTGTTCTAATCAAACTTTATTTACAAAAACAGGTGGTGGTCTATATTTGGCCCATCATCCTTAATTTGCTAATCCCTGGTTTAAAGTCACAGAGAGGTAAAACTGGAAACTCATCCAGTCAACCTTCTCATTTTAGAGATAAGGGAACTAAAGTCCAGAGAGAAGGTGAATTGTCTAATATAACCTAGCTGGTTCCTGCCAAATGGAGAAGTAAAACCCAGTTTCATGATTCCCAATCCAATAGCATTTGCACTGCACCAAACTGTATCTTGCTTTTTGATTCATCTTTCCCTCGGCTTATCTTCTCAGCCTCTAATCATGATGCATAGTCATTTGTGTTCCTGATGTCGGCACAAAAAGTTCTAAACCTATTTATTTTTAAAATCAGAGAGAAACATCTTACTTTTGTAATGTATTTTTTCTCGTTGACTTTGCACAGGCAAATAAATCACTCTATATTTGAATGGCAGAATTCTTATTCTAAAACATGCCATCTTGCAGGAAAGTTTTTACAGGCATTGATTGAAAGCCCCTTTCCTCAAATGCTTCCCATCCATGACCAAACATCCTAAGTGTGACGTTTATCTTAAGTTTAAAACGGGGACCTATATACTTTTTAGAATGAAGCCAAGAATGACCTAGATTTATTGAGGCTTTTGTAGTCTTTCATCTTACAACTTGGACCTAATTATAGTTGATTCATTTGGAGGAATAATAGTCTTGATGAAACAAAGGATCTGGACAGAGGCAGCGTGATTGCTTTCTTTAGAGAAATTCTATAATGTGTATGCATTTAGTTCCTATAGCATTTTCACTCAACTTACCAATAAAAGACATTGGGGTAACTTTCAGATCTGTTCATTGATGGAAGATGCATCCATTCACGTTTCTACGTTATAGTTAGCTTAGTGGTGTGTGTGTTCCTATTAATCTCACAGACACAATGAAGTGCTTCTCAGGCTGTGGGTGCACAACACAATGTAGAGTACATTTTTGGCCATTATCCAGCTTTATTTAGTCAATGTAGACAGTCAATCTAGGTAATTGAGGACCTAAATTGGATTTCCTGGCCATAATTATCCCTGTTTGTCCATACACATCCATCAAATTTATCAGATAATTGCCATGTTGCTTCATTTTGTGCTGTCCTGACTCAGGTTGACTAAAAAGGAAAGAGGGCTGGCCTGCGAATGAGGAGCCTTGGGTCTAGTTTCGATTTTTGTCCCTGTTTGTGTGACCTTTGGGCAAGCATTTAACATTTCTGGATCTTTTTCCCTGTCTGGATCTGGACCCGTAAGGACTGTAAGGGTCATATCTGAGGCTGATTTCAACTTTAATGATCCAGGACTGGCTTATGTCTACATGTTGTAACTATTTGGGTTTTATTTTTACTAAAAAATGTTTTTTAATGTTTAACTGTACATTTAAAAATGGTTAATATGGTACGTTTTATGTTATGTGTTTCCTACTACTTGTTTTTAAACTGAGTTAGGGAATCACAGAGCCCATCCATCACTTCCAGAATGAATGATCTGATTTTGTGGTCTTAGTGACTAAAAGAACTAAATGCCCCTTGTTTTAGTTATTAAGATAGTTAGATAAGATTGGCCATTTGATATCTGATCTATATTTGACAAATATATTTGTCTATATTCTTTTGACTGAGGGATGAGAAGGGTCAGCCCTGATGGCCTGGACTCCTTCCCTGGTGTCCAGGATGCGCAGAGTAAGGAAGGACAGACCATGCCATTAAGATTTCTCGCTCTTGCAACTCATAACCTGGTAAAAAGAAAACCAATGTGGATTTTCCTCTAGGCAAATTTGTGAGCTGACATCTTGTATTTGCTTCCTGAATAGGAAGAAGGGTGGTGATCTGATCAAAATGAAGTACTTCAAGATAAACACTGTATTCTACAAGTCAAGGGTATAAAGTAGCCAGGCACTGCATACCATGTAGTATGGTGAATCATAAAGTTTAGTACATGAATTAAAGTATATATTCATTAACTTGCCAGTGTCTTGTAACTGACCTAACTTAGAATTGCGAGAACAGAGCTTGTGATGGGATTTAAAGGAAGCGGTGTAGTTTCCTCCCTCCCTAATCACTCCTTGACCTTCCCATTTTTCGTTCCCCTTGGCTACTGACCTACCTGACCAACTCTGACTCCTCTGCTTGCCTAATTCTCTACTTTCTTCACTCCCTAGTCTGACTAGCTTGTCTCTGTTTCATCTCTGCTTTTCACCAGCTGTCGGCCTCTGAATGAGTCCTTTTCATCCTTCACTTTCCACCTTCTGCAATTTTCTACTCCAGCACTGTGAAATTCAGAACACAGTTACCTACAGCTTAGAAACCATTCATTCTAGGAGGGGGTGGGAATTTTTTTATGCCCCAGTGGTTATGGGCTTGGCCAAGGGCAATTAGAAGAGAAAGATGGAGGGAAGAGAGAAGCGTCAGGAGGTCTCTACACCAGTTTTCAGCTTCTCAGAAGAATTTAAACCCCCAAGAGAAGTGAGAATATTATCCTGCCCTGCAGTTCTCCACCTCAACTCCACAGGAGACTTCTAAAAACAAAGATTTCATATTCTATTCTCAAGTCATACCAGACCCTAAGTATTCCCTGAATAGTTAATCTGATATTGCACAGTTTTGACATTATCTTTTATTTTGATATAAAACCTGACAGATATGTATTAATAAAAAGCAATATGCTGGCTGTGACTTAGGTACATAAAAACATTAAAGCACCTGTCTTATATTCTTGCTATTTAAAATATTTTTCTATTATTGTAATCACAATTCAACCACTGATTCCAAGTCAGATGATATTCTAAATATTAATATCAATAAGTTTCTAAATATTGTAGAGAAAATAACTATGATATTTTAATCAATAGGTATGATCAAGGACTAGAATATTAGAGTTAGCTTAATTTTCCAATGAACTATAGGTTAAATTAATTTCTATATGGAAATAGCCTGGGATAAATATGCCTCTGATTAGAATTTAGGGACATAACTTTCTCTGCAATGCTCCTCATTAAAGGTAGGTTGTTGGGCTCCACCCCTAGTGTTTTGGATTAAAGAAGCATGAGACAGAGTCCGAGTATTTTCATTTCTATCAAGTTCCCATGTGATGCTGGTGCTGTTGGTTTGAGGACCATACTTAGAGAACCACTGTTCTCAGCTATATTTTAATATAACAGTATATTTATATAGTTATTTACCAATCTTTATAGTAATTTATTTATAGGATTATATTCCTTTTCTAATAATCTCTGTTAAGATAACATGCACTCTCAGACAGCTAAGATTTAATTAAACTTGGGTAGTAAGTGACCTGGCCTATAGATGATGCGACCTAACTCTCATTTCCTAAGTTTGACCAATCATGATTAAATCTGACTGTGGTGAAGAATAAAGTTTCCAAAAGGCAACCTACACATAGATCATCTCACTATCTTCTGCAGCCCAGATTGCTCTACTTTCTGCCTCCCAGATTGCTACTCTACTTTCTGCCTCTTGAACTTGATTTGTACTTGTTTTCATCACTCCTGTTTCCTGGGTACCAGTTAACCAGGAATCTTAGGTGCTCAGGTAGTGCCTTTATTCTCAATTTGAGTGACCATGGAACACAAATAAGCTAATTAGAAATAACTTGTGGACTGAATTAGATTGGAAATATATACAGGGCCTAAAATTGCTTAGAGAAACATGACACTAACCTTACTTCCCAGAAACAGTGAAAAGCCTAAGTGATTCAAAGAATATACTACATGGTCATTTCTTTCTTGGGCAGGTTTTTATAAATTCACTTACATTAAGAAACAGTATTTATTTTCATGTTGTTCTGGCAATATAATAGTTTTTGTGAAGTTAGCACTGGTGCAATACAATAAGAACAGATGCTTTAGCAACTTGGGGTCATGGGCATTCTGGATCCTCTGGGACAGATGAAGATTTGGAAAGGTTGCTTGCACCTTAGGGGTGCTTGGGGTGAAGGCTGAGACATCTGGGGTGACCCAGAGATGCCTCCTGTATTCACAGACATCTGTGCATGTCATTACACAGCCACCTGTCACCCTGGCAAACTTCTGAAAAGTCCACACTGTCTGGATTACTTTCTGGTAAAAATCAACCTGGATACTGAGACTAAGACTTTATAATACAATTTTGTAAATGATTTCTCCTTATCTGATGTTATTCCATTCTTATCAAATCTTTTAGGAGTAGGATAATGAGCCATGAGGGTTATTGACAATAACTTTGACCATAGGAAGAGGGAATAGTGTATTAGAAACAGGCTTATTTAAAACAGAAATTAAATTGATCAAGTTAATCAAATGAGAAATTCAGGTTATGCTACTCAGACTCCTATTTTTTCATAGACTAGAAAGACGAGAGCTTTCCTATTTTTTCAATTCCTGAACCATTATCTCTTAACTTAGAAAAAATTAATCCAAAGGAAAAACAACTTACTGCACCTACCAAAGGTGGCATTGTGATTTAAAACTGTATCATGACTTCGATAGTCTCTTATGAATCTATTTGCCTAAGTGACTTCCATCAGATCACTGATGTAATTTCTTTAAAACGTCATCAGCAAACATGTTTCTTGAATGGTTCATATCTTAGCCTTAAAATGTATCGTACTTTTCAGTTCTGGAGGGGAAATTGCTTTGCATTTACATCGAAACCAAGTCCTTGGTTGCAGTAAAGGATTGACGTAGTTATTGAAAATGATGGCAAGAGAATGAGCTAGTGTTGCACACCATTACTATCTCCTAACATCTCTCAGCCAGTAAGTTGAGGTCTGAATTGCAAGCTACATCTTCTGTCTTCCAATCCTGGTTGCTTTACAGTTTGTCACATAGATGCTTTATTGTTGTCTGTGGGGAGCTTATACAACCAAATGGGACAGAGAAGAAATCATGAATACACAAGTCAAAAATCAAAGGAATGGTGCTAAAGAGCCACTATAGTGTAAATAATACACATGTATTTAAACCAACAACTGTATACACATGAATATTTGCTGTGTGGATTTATGATACCCCATGGGACTTTGTCTTATTTTTTTCTTGATAGAAGTTCTTTCTTTTTGTTTTTGATAGAAGTTTGTCAAGTTCCTTCCTCTTGAAAGCTTGTTGGGTACATTTTGTTTATTTTCTGAAAATCCAACACCCTTTCATTATTTCTTGAGTGCATTTTCTAGACCCTTGCCCTTCCTGCAGTCCTCAAGGACTTTACCCAAGTCCTTCAGCTTGCAGATAAACAAACCCTATATCCATACTTCAAATCTATAACAGATCACTGAACTATTTAGTAATTATTAATATGTACTAAACCACTTTGCACAAAATTGATGATGGGAATTAATATTTATTATTTACGCATGCAGAAAGATATACATATTTATTTCTCTTTAATCCTCTCACTGTTTTATAAATATTGTACTTAATTCATCAATAATACAACATGCTTCCATTAATCCCAAGAAATAATTAGAAAACCTTTATGATAATGATAATATTACTTTGTACAAATATTACACAAACCCATTAAACCCTTAGGGAAAACCACAGCTGCTAAGAATGTCAGATGCCCAGTCTGCTCTGAAATAGTAGGCTGCTGATTTGATATTTAATGGGAAATTAAGCTAATTAAATAGTATTAAAAATAGACATTAACACTTTGACCTTATATCTTAGCTAAGACAGATCGTCTTTAACATTGAATCCTACCTTATAAGTTGTGCATATTGTACTTAATTCCTGTAATACATTCTAGTTTTATATCCTTTTAAAAGTTGTGTTCCATGACATTTAGCTGTTGAAAATGGTTTTCAGTGATGAGTCAAGGTTTTTCAATGAGCCTTTGCCACTTGCCTTTATTGTTGGTCCATGAATGCTGTCATACTGAACTACTTGTTTTGATATGTATTAGAAAAGTCGTGATCCTGCTTCATGTCATACTTTTGTTATAACATGTTTCCAAGAAGCCATTTAGTGACTGTGCAACTCCATGGGTTAACATAATGCTGGCAATTTAAAGGTATTCAATTTATACTCTATATTGTAACTTGTATAATGTGGTATTTCTTGCATAGCTACGAGTAGTGGTATGTTTGGAACTACCAACAGAATCCCAGATTTTGTATTGTGAGTGTGCTCTTGACTTTATGCTATACCACTAACACTAACAAATTGGGAAAATTACTTTCTTGATTGTCAGTTTTAACATTGGAAAAATAATACTACTCCATAGAATAGTCTGAAAGTTTAACCTCAGTAACTTATATGGAAGCATTTAGTGTCCTGATGGGAATATGTCAGTCCCTCTATAGATGTAAGTCTTCTTTCTGTCTATTCTTTTCATCTATCCTTCCTCTTATCAGGCTGAAATCTATCTTTCTCTCCCTTTGCTTATCTCTCTTATAAATCACCATAACTCTGCTTATGTTATTGTACTCATCTCTCTCTGCCTCTTGAGGTCAAGGGAATGGGCTTGTTGCCTTGTTCTACACTATGGCTAGCACAGTGCTTTTCAGAAAAACATACATGATAAATACTTGTTTCAATTAAATTGAATTTTTGAATTGAGCCAAATTAGTATTTCAGAATTCACTTCCTGGAGAAGGTATTCTCTCCTCTCACGTAGTACCCAGTTAATCAGTGTAATCTCACCACATGCATGTATGTGTGTGTGTGAGAGAGAGAGAGACAGAGAGACAGACAGACACAAAGGAAGTGAGGGAGACGCAGCATCAAGGCCTGCCACTCTACTGGGTGAAGAGCATGATTGGGGAATTCTTTCTACTGTAGAAAGAACTTTTTTTTTTTTCTGCTGAGACAGTTGAGAGATACCATTGTGAGAAAGGTGGAATCAAAATCTAGCATCTGAGATGAGCCAGCATACAGAGGAAGAGCAGGTACAGGTGGAAGACTAGGCAGGCATGTGCGGGTATTGAACCTCTCAGGGAGGCGCTCGTGGTCTGGGATTTGGGGAAGATTTCCATGGTGAGGGCACAAAGCAGGCGGCACTCACCTGGATACCGGCATGGGAGATGGTGGGGCACTGAGACTGCTGCAGCCCCACCCTGTTGTTTTCAAGGCTTCACTTTATTACTTTCTAACCAAGTAGCTTCAGACCATGCTTCATGTTTGCAGTGGGTTTAACAGTCATGTTTTATTAATTAATCCTTACGGCTTTGCTCTGGGCTACATCTGTATTATTAGCCTTCTTTCGTAGACAGGAAGGCTGATGCACAGAGGCATTCGGCATCCAAATACAGGCAGAAAATGAAAGGCCGTAGTCAGACAAAGCAACAGGAGTCTCTGTACTTTGGCACCTTAAAAAAAATGAAGCTGACTCAAGCTATTATGCCCTCCCCCTTCTCAAAATACTTTTCTTTTTTTTTTTTTTTGGTCAACCTGACTACCTCTTCAGAGCCAGCATGATAAGAATAAGGTAATCCCATTTTTATTAAAGTGAAAGAAAAAAGAAGAGGAAACATGCTACAAAACTGTCATGAAAATCCCATTAATCATCCATGCAATCAAACTTTGGGGCACCGAGATCAGTATTAGCGACTGATGTCCGAAACTAGCCATTTAGGCCTGTCATGGGTGACATCTCAGCCATCTTTTCTGTCACCCAGGGAACACACAGACAGTTCTGTCCAAAGTGGAGGAAGTGGAGAGGGAGGGAAGAATCAGTGACAGCCCCACCTGGATGCTCTGGTGGAGAGGACTAGGCCGTAAGTCAAATCTCTAGGGAAAGATGACAAGATTTTAAGAAATTAAAAAAAAAAAAAAAAACTATCTAAAATTCCCAGCCTATTTTTTGAATAGCCTCAGACACGCCTGTTTGGATTTTATTCACTAAACTCAACCCACCTGAAACGCCCTTTATATCTTCACTGCTTAATCTATCATTCCCTCTTCCTGAAAGCCCAGCTCAGTATTATGAAACCTTCAAGTTACTGCACTGTCCTATGAATGGCCACCGCACTGCTACACTATTCCCACCATATGTGTATGTGGGTGTGGAGCTTTCTTAACTTGCTACTGAAATCTTGCCTCACTCTTTATTTTTGTTAATACTTCTATGTTGTCTTCCAACTTTAAAACATCCTTTTTGAGGTAAAAGGTATCATGTATGTATTGATGTTCTCATTCACATCTAGCACAGTAGGTGGGCTTGTATAATTTCAAGGCTAGCTATGAGGATTAAAAAAGAAATCCTAATGCCTTTTCTTCCCAAGCCTTTGAATTGTGGGTGTGAGAAAAAAGAAGCCCCCATGCCCCATCTGTGTTTGAGTTTTTAAGGAAGGCTTTTAGTCTTAGGGCTGGTAATGAGTAGGCAGATTGAAAAGGGGAACAAGAGTCTGAACCTGTAAAGGGGACATTCTGCAATAATACAACCCATTCATTTCTTTGACAAAGGAGAGAATTTTGGATGAATTAAAATTACAGATAAAAATCAGAGTGTGAGGAAAATGTGCTCTCATGACGTGTTCCTGGAGTCTCTGTCATTCTCTTCAACGTACACACAGTAGACATTCTGGCAACCTGCCAGAGCCTCTCAGGAGTTTTGTTTGTCACACCTGAAGAAGAAACAACTGCCAAGATGACCACTGGTGGTCAGACTGCTCTGTCAGCCTGCCCATTCTGGGGTCTTTGGCCTCAATGCAAATCAGTGCAGGGTGATGGGAGATGCACACGGGAATTTAAATGGGAACCTCGAGTTGAGCTGCTTCTTCCTTACAGTTCACCCCAGTGACCTCCCCTGTCCCAACAGGGGGCTGGCCAGTGTTCCAGACTTAGCCTCCCACAGTATTTTAAATAAGACTTTGTTTTGTCTTCTCCGTTTCAGGGTTTCTGGTTGCCAGATTTATGAGCTAATTAAAAGGAGCAGAGACAGGTCTTGCATTTTTTTTTCCTCCTTAGTGAGTTATTGGCAGGATTTCCAGTGTTTCAGGTTAGATTTTATGGAAACAAGTCAGAAAGCACTCTGACTGACGGGCAGTTGCAATCGCTAGCATGGCGGTCAGAAAGAACAGGGTGAACTCCAAAGGAGCTTCCCTTACTCAGGTGACATTGCTGCCCACAGCACACAGGACTGGCTGCTGGCTTCTGGTTTCACAATATTGTATGAGGGGATCCTTACATTTTAGAGGCGGAGATTGTGACCTGTTCGTTGCTCTGTCCTCTGCCTGATGTAGGGTTTGTTACAGAGTAAATACTTCAAAAATGCTTGAGTTGAGTTGATTGGTTTTAACACTCTATCCCCAGAAAATGTAAACTGCATCAGGCACGTCTGACTTAACACGACAAAAATGAATGTAAGGATGGACACCTGAAATTTGCTTTCCATTTTGATCTCAGTGCCTACACCACTTGATTTTACTGGACTGGTTTCCCCTTTGGTGCTTTCTTTTGCTGTGCTCGGCTATTGGTAATATTCCAGGCCATCTGTTTGCCTAGGCCAGTCATGTGTAGTGCATCAGAGATTTTCCTTTGCGTAGAGGTCATAGTCACAGAAGGAATAAGGTCAGCTATTGGAGGACAAGCTCTGAGTATAGCATAATTTCCAGAATATAGGTGTTGAGAGTGGGAAACTGGACAAAGACATAGAAACTGAATGAAATGGAGATGGAGACACATAACTATGTATATATGGAATCACAGTATTTCTGTTCACAGAAATGGGCAGATAACAATGTGTTAGACTCTTTTCAGGCTCTGCTTGTTTAAATATTTGGCATTTTATTTTAATGAAAAGCGTCTTTTCATCTATACTTCTGATTTTTAGCCAGAATTGTAGAGCCTAATATGATTTTAGGCTGCTTTTGTAAGGAAACTATTTTTAAAAATGGCTTTAAAGAATGTTCCCATCATCATGTCACCATTTTGTTGTATCCCTAATTTCTTTATTTGGAGGTCCTTTTTGTCACTAAACAAAGCTTTCAGTATTATTTATTCACACTAAGGTGTGAGTGACCTGAAGTGATACTCCCTTTAGGTGTCATTTCATCTCATAAGATGAAACACGACAGTGATTAAACCAAAGATCCAGGCCGCTAGTGGAAGATTTCAAAGAGTCAACTATTGATCAATGGGGAGATAGTTTTATAGCCTGGGTCCTTTCATGACATTAACTCTTACTACTTAAGTTTATTCTACTAATGTATGAATAAAATTCAGCCCATATAAAATAAAAGCTGTGAGCACAGAATTATCCTAAAATGAAAGGGATGTGATTTTAAGAAATTATGAGAAATTAGCTCAGTATGTTCTCAGGTCAAATATTAGACGAATATTCTTCCTAACTCTGGGTTACTTTCTCTATGCCTCAACTTTCTCACCTCAGTGATAACTCTCTACTTTCCAGGTAGGGTGTCAGCACGAATTAACTTTGCTGAACTGTTAACTCAAGTAAGTTATACCATACCTGGTATAACTATACCATACCTGTATTATGTCATCTACTTTTTCTCCAGTCCCAGGAGAGTGGTATATTCTGTATTAATACATTTTCCATGTAATTGAAGTTTACTTTATAAATAACTATTTTTTAACAATTCTTAACATAAATTTTTACAAATTATCCTGTGTATCCCCTGCATTCTTAGATAGAGCACACCAATTGCTGTTCAACTTTTTAATGATTAATGACCCAGACCATCAGTATAAATAGGAACTGTACTCTGAGATACTGTACTAATGCCTTCAGGTTTTACTAGGTTATTGAAGCCTGATTGTCCCTACTCTGAATGCTTCTGAAGTTATCACATCTATTTGGTAGTTTTCTGCCTCTTTCCTTAATGTTCCTACTACTTCTTGCTATTCTCATTGTAAGTAAAATACATACATTTTGACACATGGGATTTATAACCTCTGTTTGGACCTATTTTTGTGACTGAATTTCCTATTCTTGGCATAGAGTTGAATAGGTCATGCCTTAAGTTGTGTTTCCCCTAAAGTGGACTCCAAACAAGATGCAAGTGCAGGTAGTTTATTTGGGAAATAATCTCAGGAAAAATGGGTAATGGAATGTGGAAGTATGACCAAAAATGCAGGGAAGCAATAAAGGGTGTGTTATGTACTCCTAGGGCTCAGCCTCACTGGGAAATGTTGGGACACTGTGAGGAACAAGTCTCAGAGCTTTCCCACCTATACATAACATAGATAACTAATAAGGACCTACTGTATAGCACAGGGAACTCTACTCAATACTCTAATGACCTATATGGGAAAAGAATCTAAAAAAGAGTGGATATATGTATATCTGATTCACTTTGCTGCACAGCAGAAACTAACACAACATTTTAAATCAACTATACTCCAATAAAAATTTTAAAAAAAGATAAAGGCAAGGAAGCTGGAGATTTGTCCTCCCACTTCCATCTGTCATTAGCTGAGAGCTGTTCCTAGGGATGTTAATTTCCCAGTACTTCCAGCCTGCCCTATAAATGCCAAGAGAAAGCCCTCCAGTGGAGAGTCACATGGGCTTGCAGTAGGACATGGTGAACATTTTCTGAAATGGAATCTCCCAAGTGAATTTGGGCAGTTCACCAACAGCATCTGCTGTCAGCAGGTTACCATGAAGGAACCTTTGAATACATGAGGGGCCACTATATTTAATATCTCTTTTTTGAATTCTAGCACACTCTATGACTAGATACTATTTTAAATTGTTGAAACCACCTCTGATTCTGACATAGGCTAGAACTATATGTAGCCACTTTATTCATTGCATTTCAGTTAAAATTTTCTTCTATCGTAATACTTTATTTCTTTTCTGATTCTATTGGTGGATATATTGGGTTAATAGCATGGTGAATCTGATTTGTTTATTTAAAGTACTCAACCTAGGTTATCCAGTTCTCAACATGGTGCCCCATTTGTGGATGGTCTTCTTTACATCTGACAGGTGAATTACGCATGCCCTGTAATATTCTCACGGCAACGCCTGGGATGCCATTTTTGCATAGTCTCTGCTTGAGAAGCATCCTGTGACTTTTTATTTGATTTTGCTCTACCCCATTATGATTATCTGTGGTAACTTTCCACTAAGCTTCTTTGCCCTCTACCCTCCAAGTACATATTATGTGTCATGCAGACAAACTCTCTTTTCTCATACACAGGCAGCAGATGTGATTAGAGGGGAATCTGATTTATCTGGAGTACTCCAGAAATGGAAGGAAATTACTTCACAGCAATATTTGCAAATGCATTCATCACAGACACCCAGACATTCCAACACTAGCAGATGATGGCTTTGTGATCTCTCTGTGGTCTGTTTTGAACTGCTTTCTAAAGGCCTATATACCTTCACTCCTTTTTATGCTTCTACATGGTGTTTAAAGTATAAGACAAATATGTTGTACAAGGGGAGGTTAGGGTGGTGTGGACAGATTTTTATTCGTTGAGTCTATAATTGTCTTCCTAAGTATAGCAGAGACCCCTGGGTTATTTGTTAGGTTTGTCTAGATAGACTGTGTTTGGGTAAGATAAAAAATGCTTTATTGTCTCTTCTCTTGTTGGGATATAGCTTTAGATCTCACATCCCCTCGGATTTATTTATTTGCACACTTATTCAGAATTCAAGGCATAATTGATTGCCTACTGTATTAGGCGTGAGGTGCCTGTGTTCTCTAGATATTCAGTCACTGCACACTCATTTCATTTGCTACATCTATGTCTTCATATGGCTAAGTAGGAAAATACAAGGGGGGAAATGACATAAGGAGGCGGCAGACAGTCTTAGGAAGTCTTATAGGTACCTTTTAGTGGTGGGTACCGTTGAAAGTACGAGATTAATCTGCATTTTAAATGCAACACAGGATCATGGAACCAGAGCTAGAAGACCTTTGGTTGAAAGGAGTAGCTGCCTTCAGTCGAGGTGCTCTGAGTCAGCAACATGAAAATGACACTGGCCTGTTGATTTTATGTACAGCTGTGCCTTTCTCTCTGAGACATCAGGCAAACCCCTCAGAGCCTCAGTTTCCTCATCTGTAAAAGGAAATGTTTAGATTAGTTTCTTCCAGGTCTGTACTGACATGAGGCTACCGATTTTTAAATACAAGCATGTCTATATTTTGCTTTCGTTCAATTCATGGTCTCTTTTTTCCTTCCCTATCTCATTTCCTTCTCAGCCACAATAAGGCACACCGTTTAGGAACATATGCTATAAACTTACTTTTCTTAGATGTACCTAATTAATAGGAGACTATATAAACAAATATAATATACCAAAAAGAAGAAGCATATCTGTGTTGGAGGAATAATATAATTATATACAGCAAAACAACAACAAAAAAGAAAGCCAAATCAGAGTACAAAGAAGAGCATATTACCATTTATAAGCATTGAGGAGCAGGAATAAATGTCACTGATAGAGATCTATTTATATACATCAGAATATAACCTGGCACTGTGTATTTTATTTTTGCTTTTTGCCTTTCGTACAGAAGTTTCCCAGAATGTTGTGGAAATTGGAAATAAATGAATGCCTATAAAAATAATATCTCCAGGCAATTGCAGTATCTGATGTAAAGAGTATCTACAGGTTGTGAATTTTAACCACAGTTGGCTTCTTCTGAAAATGTTTATAACAAAACCCAGAGGCACTTAAATTTGATATATGCAATGGTTTGGGGACCAAGTGGATAGATGCTCTCTACTTATATTTAATTAATACATAATAGATTAGTTGTAGTCAATTTTATTTTGGAGAAGATGGAGCAAATCCAATTTTGCTATGTCTTCTTAACAGTTTGGAAAACGAGCTTCAGGGAAGGAATCAGAGAAGCAAAAGAAGAGAATACTAAATGGAAATAGAAGAATTCCTATGATCTTAGGTTTCCCAGTATCAGATAGTATCAATGTGTTTCCTATCTCTTCAAACTTATGTTCTTTAAAACATGTTTAAATGCCAAAAAATATGGATATCTGTATGTTGAAAACAAAATTGGGATGTGACTCTAAGAAACAACCCAGGTAAACAGATAAAAAGGGACCCATAAAACTATATCATTAGTTTTTACAAAAGAATTGTGTTACATTTTGCTTTCACAGTACTGGATATTGAATTCAGCCAAACTAATAGAACATGCAGACATGAGGAAATCTGTTAAATATTTATTTACTAAAAACATAATTTTTCAGAGGGCAGTCAGGGAAGACAAAGAAAGCTATGTGTTAAATATGAGCTCCCTGTCCAAAAGAGAATATACATTGGCTCTGTTTAGCAGGGCTCCCTCCGGGCTGCAGACAAGGAGCCGGGACCTCGCTCACATGCAGTTATTAACACTCCCAATAAATCCTCAGAATCTTGGTCCAGTTGATATATGTCATGGCAGAAATAGCTTAGTACACGACGCGACAAGAAATGCTGTTCTTGTCAGTGGCAGAGATACTGCCATCCACATTAAATCAGGGGCAGATGGAGACACCGAGAGCTCTGAGTTCATAATGCCGGGACTTCGCGTCTACCATCATTTCAACTCTGTCTTAGACACATGTTCCCCACCAAGGCTTTGACAGAGGGCGCTGCATCTGAGATCAGGGTTGCCAAGTGATTCTATGCCAGACTGGGCCTCTGGAAACTATTTGTTTTGTTTCGTTTATGTAAACTTTCAGCATACTTCCATGACCTTGAGCAAGCCAGATCAACTTCCTTTTCTGCAGTTTTATCATTGGAAAGACAAAGAATACAGTACTTACTCTGTTCTAGGGGAGCGCTAGGAAAATTATACAACCTCATTCCTCCCCAGTCACTAGAGACTGTAAGTTCATTTGTCAGAGTAAAAATCTTCACCTTCAATATTGCTATTCTTGTACCAGGCTTATTTTTAACCTAAACATGGACTCATTGAGCTTTTGAGAAGGACTTTGGCCAAGGCACTTCAGGATCTATTCTCCACTGGCTGTGAGTGATACCTTGTGTGTAGAAAGAAAATCGTAGGGGCTTGTGAACATGGAAAGGGGACGAGGTGATCATCTCCAGCCACCAGTCCTGCTGACTGTTACCTACTTTTTCTCCAGCGACAAGGAGTGGTGCATTCAATTAGTAAGCAGTTAATTTTCTTTCTCTCATCCCTTTAAATGAGCAGTCAAGGTGAAAGCCACGACTCAGCTGGTAAGAACTCTCCCCAGGATAGAGTGCTGTGGCTGGACGGAAGAGGACCAGGGGAAGCTGTGGGAAAGCAGAGCACGATGCAGTTCAGTTAGCTTTCCCCAGCCAGAGATGCGGAAACCACGACTGGGAGATTATCAACCACGTGCTGAGTGCTGAGCAGAACATATGATTTGCAATCAGAATCAGACCTATCAGACAACATGCTGTTCTCAAATGTCCAAGGCAGGGTTTTAGTTATTTTATTGGAGTTAAATCTGGAAATGACAGGGAAAAAGACAGGCTCCCTCTATGAAAACTGTGGGACTCCCCACTTGAGACTGTGCAGAAAACAGTATGAGAATGACCTTTCCATGCTAGCCTGGCCCTGGCCCTTCTGGTCTTTCCGGGGCTATGAACAGGCACAGACTTTTGCAGATAGAAAAAAATAAGGAAGTGGAGATTAGGATGAGTGTTTTCAAAAGCAAGTGACAGTGTATATGTGACCTCTGAAGGGGGACCTGATACAAAAGGATAAGACAGACAAAAGGGGAAGACATAAAAGGCCATGGACTTGGAGGCACAACCAAGGGAGGTGCAGCATGGATACTGATGCCGGATGTGTTTGGGTGGCTTATGTAAGCAGACACTGAACACGACGGAGACCGTGCTCCAGTTGTTTTTACAGCTCCGTTAGGGAGTATGCCTTTTTCTATTCCTCATCACTACCCTTTTTATTTTTTATTTCAGTATTTTGCCAGTCAGGTATGAAAGCCCAGGGTGCTTTGGAACTAACTTAAGTGCTTTTGATTTATTGTCTGAAGCTAGGTTTTCAAGTTCCAGAGGCACTTGGTCTCTCCCAGCCATTTACTATTTGGAATAGTAAGCTTGCTGTTTGGTGGAGGTTTTTTGTTTTTTGTTTTTTTTTTTTCCCTCCTAGTTCCAGATGGATGACTTTGACCTCTTCTCTGCATTGCCAGAGAATTGGAAAATATAACCCAAAATGAAATGGAAAAAAAAAGCACAGGGTCTTTGGAATAAAAGCTGATGAGAGGGAAAGTACAGCCTGGCATTTTGCAGAGGGAAATCTGTACAAGGACAGGACACTACAACAGACTTGGGGGTGACCTGAAAGCAGCTGATACAAAGGGCTGAGACAGTTTGTGGGCAAGGATACAGGATGGTGAGGCAGTCCAGTTTCAAGCCAGAGGGAAACCCATCCATTCAAACTGACACTTTATCTTTTTTTAAATTATTTTTTAAAATATTATTTTAGATTCTTGAACTGTAATTTTGTGCTTTTAAAACTACTGAGGTTTATTATTATAAGCATTGTAGGGCTTAGTTTGTTGATGATGTGGCCCCCTTACAAAGTACCACCTTTATGAGGACCCTTGTGGATACATTCTCTCAGTCCTCAGAACTATGGAAAAAGAGGTTTATTTTTATCTTATGGGCACCATGAACCTTAAACTAACCACATTACCCCATTGGCTTGGGCTTCTCAGGAGCTCAGAGCCAAATGAGCTGTGCAGTTGAAACAAAGTTACAGAAATATATGCATATCACCCTTAGTTGTGTTTCACTACTCTTTTTTATTTTAGTATTTGATCTATTTATGTGTATTTATCTATGTGTGTTTTTGAAACCTGATTCAAATTTTTAGAATGAGGCTTAACTATAAACAAAATTATATTGTGAAATACCAGAAGTGTTTGTCTAGAGTGAGAAGGATACGAAAAATTAGACCCAAGCACTGATCTCCGTATGTAGTATTACTTTTAATATGTTAAATATTTTGGACACTCTGTTACATTAACAGATAACTTTTCTTGAGCAACCTCTGTGCAAGATACATCACACAAAGCACTTTACATTGCTAAGTACTTTATTTTTGTAATTCCATTTGTGCTTTATTATAACCCTATGTGTTAGGCATTTAGAGACAAAACTGATTTGGGGGATTAGTGTTTTATCCAAGGTCAAAAATGTATTAAGTGGTGTAGCCAAGTTTCCGGCCAGGACAAGTCTGACTCCAGAGCACATTCTTTTAACTTTGGGGATAATAGGTCTGAGTTCAAATCACTGGTCCATCATTTACTACTGATATGACCCAGAGCAAATGACTTAATCATTCTTACTTTCTGTTTCTCCAGTCCCTAAAATGGGAATAAATATAGTACTTAAATCATATTTAAAATGCTTAGAATAGTGTTTGTCACTTAGTGCTCAAGAAATCAATAAATATTAGCTATTTTCATATTTAGAGTATGTCCATAGTATACATCATTAAAATTCTTTTCCCGCCAGTAGAGACATTTCTTCAATATTCAATTAATCACATCTTACAACTCCCTGAACATAATGCCCCAGTGGTGACTGTTCCCAGGGGAGCCCACGTTGGAATGCATATGTCGACATTTCAAATGTCAGGTACTGCAAGGTCAGTGTGTCCCAGGAGGAGGCCAGCTGCCAGGAGACCTTGCAGGGTAGCATTTCAGGGTGAATTCATCACAGCTGGAGCCCAGACCTCAGCAATGCAGGTCTCCGCATTTGATCTTTTTAATGCCCAGAGCTGATTATTCAGAGGGTATGACTTGTACTGACTCACAAAAGACCGAAGCATATAAATGGGAAAGCCACTGTATTAATTTACAGTGAAAAATATTACGGTTAACTGGACCAGACATGTGCATCAGTCTGACCAGTGAATTCCTGCCCTGTAGGCAAGCTACCTAGGGAGCCACATTAATAGAAGGTTGCTTGGTGAGCGGGATGCTTGTTTCAAATGCTTAGTCTCATCAGGCTCCAATGGCAGCATGCATCCATCTCCATCTACCTGCCAGAAAGAACAGACAGTCCGAGCAGCTTGACAATGCCAGGATGCCCCTTTCCTGGACAGGAGCGGAATGTGCCTGTGAGACTTCCCTGTGTCTCTGGTTCCATAGCTACCTGTCTCCGCTTCAGATTGTCATTTTCTTTCTTTAGGTATGTTAATTCTCACAGGAAGGTTGCTGTGATCCAGAAGCCATTTTGCCTCTTAATGGTAACCTTTGCTCATGTAATAGTTTAATTTTTAGAGGGCGTCTTCATTGCTGGTCATCCCAAATTTTCATGGGCGCTTCAGGTACCAGGTACACAGGGCATACTCTGGCTAGTGTCACCACAGCCACTTCTGCCTCAAGCTATCTGTGCTTTTCTCATCATCCGTGTAAATTTCTACCGCATGAACCTCTTACTGTCTATTAAAACCCACTCAGAGCCTGCATTTTAGCTGTTCTAACTGCCAGTGTTACTAAAATGAAGCCCACAAAGTTGTTGCTAGCCTCATTAAATATATTTAAAACAAAGTGGATTGTAATTAATTAATACGTACTGTAAGGACTTGATATTTTAACGATAATGTAAAAAACTTCATGCAAGCATTCAAATTAATTCTGGTACCTCACTGATCCTCTCAAGGTTAATAAGATCCTACCACCGTTTTTGACCCTCCTCCTGCTTTCTGCTATTTCTAGAATAGAACCAAATGTCCTAGAAGGGCCAAGAAGAACCTCCAAGCTCTTGGCCCTGGCTGACTTCCTGAATTAATCTCCCACTCGTCTCCCTCTCACGCAGTTCTCCAGACTCCTTGATGGTTTCAGAATAAGCCAAATGTACAGCCACATCAGATCCTTTGCCCTTGCTGTTCCTCTGTCTGGAGTGATGTCCCGCTAAACATCTGCATCTGGTTCACTCTTACTTTTACTCACTTCTGTTCAAGCTGAACTCCTCAGAGAAGTCTTCTGACTATCCTATCCAGGGTAGCACCCTCTTACATTCTATTCCCTTATCCTGCTTCATTTTTTTCTTTGCAGTCATCACTTCCTCATATATTATTTGTATTATTTATCTTTCTGAACAGGGTGTATTGCATGAGGGAGAGATGTCTTTGTCTTGTTTACTACTGTATCATTAGAGCCTAAATTAATAACTGGCACATGATAGGTGCTTAGATGATATTTTGTGAATAAACAAGTGAACTTGGTACTAATATTTTGGTGATCATTAGATTTTGTTATCCTCCATGTTGTGTCAACCATCCAAGCTTGCCTAGAATGAGGTATAGGTGCTGACTTTGCAGTTTCTAAGATGTTTCATTATGGCCATATTGAACGAAGCCAGGATACTAGTCAGATTTGACCGGAAGCTCACCCAAGTGTGGGCATCGAGATCCTTCTCACTGTCCAGAAGCTTCGATGAGATCTTATTTAATTCCACTTATCCCATTTCTTTTGCAGCCTTGCTTATCTTTATACTTCTTCACCATTACACTGTCCTTCAGTTGTTTGTCAGTTGTCTGCATTTGTTCACATGAATGGTAAGATGGTGAAGAGGCACTTCAAATAGTCAACAAGCAATGACTGTACTCATGTCTCTCCATCCTCCAGCAGCTGAAGCCCTACTCTTCCCTTCAGGTCGTCCTGCTACCACCTCTCTTATTGGCCCTTTTACCAACTTACACTGTGAGTGAGAAATGTGACATTTGCCATCATCTGGCTTTGGGAGGACTTGTTGTAATGTCCCATTAAGTGTGATCATGTACATGGGTAGGACCATAAGATCATAGTGTCTTTTTAAAACCAATTCTTATTTTTGTACTATTTTCTACTTTCCCCCCCATCTTTCTCTCAGTAATATTGATGTGGAGATAGGTAACTAGAAAGCCAGAAACTTCTATTTTTCATTTTCCTTTCATTCCCAGGGCAAGTTAGGGATTTTGAAAATATTGACATATACAAGACATAGTTGTTAATACGTTGGCAGAATCTAGTTCAGTGTGGTTCTTATGGGGAGAATTAATTCTGAGTCCCTCTGGGGAATTTGTTGGCCTGTTAAAACTCCAACAGATCAGTTCACAGGTCCTTAACTCAGGACAAATTCATTGTTCCGATCTGTCTGTGCTGAGTGGCGTGACATTTTGCTAGACAGCAGGCACTAAAAGATACACTCATCTTTCAGATTCATTCATCCCTGGAATACCCAAGGTATGCCACTGGGATGTTTTTGAGCAGGTTCATGGATGTTGCTTAGGGTAACTCACAGCATTATATGCAAAAAGTAGATGTTCAAAAGTCTTAAAAAGGCCATGAACTGAGAAAGAAATGTGAACTCTGTTTTTAAAGGATCATGTTTGTAAAGGTACTGGGACCTAAGAGGCAGAAAAGTTTATTCTATAATTCTGTAGCCCTGTGTATTTAAAAATGTGCCTGTTATGCAAAAAAGAGAAAAAAAAGAAAATTAGCCAACTAGAAATCCATGGGACCTTTCTCGGCTGGGACCTCGGAGACCTTTCTGTCCCACACCCCCCAGCGCTGTCCATCTTACAGGTGGGAACACTGAGGCACAAGGCAGAGTGGAGACAGCCCGGAGTTGCCCCAACTCTGCTGCACAGGCAGAGTAATGGGGGAGCTCACTGGGGGGCTGGTCCACATCATGACTCCTGCTGTCCCCTGAACATCCTTTCCTAAGAATTGTCAAGGACCAAAGTTGTTTTCACTGACACGTGTTGCTCTTCTCTTTGCCTTTTATTTTTTTTAAAGAGACAAATCAAGTTGATGGTGTCAGGTAAGACCCCCTCCATCTTCCCCCTGCCCCCCACCCAGCCATAGTGGCTCTCTCCAGGCACAGGTCACAGGCAGAGGGTCCCTATGCATCCCTGGCCACACAGCCAGGGGGATTCAGACCCCAACCCTGGTCCCGACCCCCTAAGAACCCCCCCCAAACCTGACCACGCAGTCCAGGGAGGTTCTTCCTCCACACAACTTCTCCTAACATGTGATTGCAAATGTGAACTCAAGACACTGTTTGTTTGTCTGTTTTAATTCCATACCGTTGGTCCAGCGTCTGCACAGATGCCCCCATTTCTCTGTAAATATGTGACTTGGAACAAATGTTTAAAATCAACGAGAAGTGGTCATGAATGCATGGTGTTGAGATGTTTTGCACTATTCTGAATTTTTGGTCTCTGTAAAAATATTTTATTAACAGCAGACATTAAAAAAAAAAAGCAAAAGCAAAAAAAAAAAAAAAGTGCCTGTTGGACATTCTGTGTGTGTGTGTGTGTGTGTGTGTGTGTGTGTATGCGTGTGTGTGCTTCTTAGTATTTATAAGTGAACAACCAAAAAACATGGGCCTGTGGCTTTATTATTATATAATACCAGAGTAAGCTACTTGACTCTCTTTGCTTTGTAACTGTAGCTCCTATCTGGACAGTCTTTACTGTTACTGTTTGGCCTCTTTGCTTGGGTTTCAGGCTATACTTACAGGAAAAGACACATTCTCCCTGGGATTGATTTAAACCAACCCATTCTGTATGTTGCTGCTACAGCTTCCAACACTTCATGGAGGTGTGACATTATTGAAGTTGTGTTTTAATATGTCACTATACTGCTTCTTTCCCCTGAGCCCTGTCTATACTCAGTCTGCCATAGAGCTGCCATCCATCCTCTGGGCTTATCCAGATGAATGGAGCTGTGCTGTAGCAGGAATCACTTCTGTGCTGGTAGACTTTCTAAGACTTCATTGCTGATGATCTTGTCTTGCCTTTCTACATGATGTCTGGGATGATCTCATTTGGCCTTTCAGATGGTAGAAGGTGACTACATATATGGTATGATTTGAGATATGATGGAAAAGCTTTTCTCTCCCTAAATCATTTCTATCTAAGGATCAACATGCCTGAGATTCTGTTTCTAGAGGCATTCCTTTTCATGTCAACCTTGCCCACTCTCCCTCAGAAGGGGTTGAACACTAATGCACTAATATGTTAGAGTGAGTGATACAATTAGCATCCTTTGGAAAGATCTGCATCTCAGTTCTGGGATCTAGGGAGGACATTTAATTATGGGGAACAATTTTCCTTTTATAGATATTATGTGGCATAAATTTTTCTCATTGTGCTACAATTAGTAAATCAAGTAGGAATCCCTTGAAGATGGCAGCAACATTTTCATAAGCTTCACCGTATTTTTTTCCATTTAAGCAAAAGAGTTCGTATGAAGGACAGAACACTAACTGTCATGAGACAATAACGTATGAATTTTGCACATATTGAGGAGGTTATGACTACTGTTCCAAGTTCTCTCTGTTGATGTTTTCAGACAGGGTGGGGAAAGATAGAACAGTTTAAGTCTTTGTATGTGTCCTCAATATGTAGAATCCTGAGGAAATGACAGAATTTAAAACATGGTCCTATTGTCATCATCATCAAGAAGTAAAGCATTGAAAATATCTTGACGAGAGTCTACTCTAGGTCCCCAGATAATCCAAATAAGAACTAACATTTATTGAGCAATCACTTTATGCCAACTGGTTCATTACGTATAAGATTTCATGATGTTCCCAGTAGCCTTACAAGATCAATAATATTATTACCCAAATGTTATTCTGTTTAGTGAAATTAAGTAATTTGCCCAGAGTTTTACACTTAATGGTTGACAGACCAGGGACTTGAATTCAAGTCTGTCTAATTCCAAAACATGTGTTTTCAAAGATCCCATGAAATTGCGTCCTTCAGCCTATTTGGACTGAGAGCTAAAGACATATTGGTCATTAAAAGCAAACAAATAATGTGTATTCCCCCACAACTAGGTGTAGTCAAAAGATTTAAAACAAAAGCAACAACAAAACATATAGGAATCCAAAAGCATTTATAGACAAAATAAACACCCAGATTATTGATAAACAAATAAATAAATAAAATACATAAATAGCTGATACCAAATTTTCCTATTAGGGTAAGGTAGCTTCCAATAAAGAACTAAAAATTAAAAATTTAAGTAGAGCATGGCACTCTGAACTGAATATGGATTATGGAATCAACTAGATTAAAAAGATGGCTGCAGAATTTTTTAAGCAAAAGCATTTCACCTCATTCATGATTCTTATACTTGATGTTCTGAGCTTAACACATCTCCTTTGATTTAAGTTATTATAGGGGCCAACGAAAGGTCATTTAACTCTTTTCAGTGTAACCTCTACCCAGCACGTAAAAATCTCATTCTCTCTTAGAGCCACATGTTATTATCAAGTTCAATAATGTCATTTAGAATACTTCCCCTCACCATACATACACACCACATGGTGTCTTGTTTGTACCTTTTTTAAAAAATATTCTCTCCGAAATGGAATTAACACATGCTTATGGCAGGCAAATTGGAACTATAGAACTGTATGATAAGGAAAATGAAAGCCTTGTACAAAGTTAATCGCTGCTAACATGTCAATGTATGACTTTCTAGTATTTAAATACCTAACAGAAATCATAGTGAAATACAATTTTGCTTTCTGACTTTCTTCCTTGTTAACATGATAACGAAAGCATTTCCCATCTTTTTTAATCCCTTTACAAACAGCATTTTGATGGCTACATGACGGTGTGTCTAGGAGTACAATCATTTTAACACTTTCATTATTGTTAATGTTGGTGAAGAGACATCAGATATAAATATTGTGTTCAGCTACCAACCATATTGGTTGTGTGTGTGTGTGTGTGTGTGTGTGTGTATGTGTGGTGCAAGTTGTTGGTAGGGGATTTGGGCTGAAGGCAAATATGCCTTATCTCCCCCTACCTCAATTTAGATAGGATTTAAATTAATCCTTGAATAATTCAAGGACTCTAACACTGATGCCAGGCTCAGGGGGTTGGGGTTGGGTGGGGTGGTTATGGAACTAAGGGGAGATTGAGGGCAAAAAAGAGACAGAAGTGGAGAAGGGAAGAGGGAGGCACTAGAGAAAGGGTGAAATAGAAGAGAGTAAAGGAAGGAAAGAGGGTATAGAGTCGGATGAAATAATCTTACAGTTACATTCTTATGCCTACCCAACATAACCAGGTTGGAATTAACCTTTCAGAATACCATGTGTTAACTAGCCATCTCATTTCCTTCTCATAAGCCCAACTCAACTTTTTTGTACCAGCATGTTCATTCATGTGACATGTTCCATCTCCTGATATGGGCAATTGTAGCACTTTAGAAGCCAGCCTTGTTTCCAGGAATCTGTATTACGTTACAGAACTCTGGAATTAGATTTCCTGCTGCCCTTTTACCTCCTAAACTGCTTGGTATTACCACAGTTGTCTTTGTGATGGAGGCCCTGAGTCCTTGACCTCAAACCAGCCATGGTCCCCTGAGGCTGCATACAGCAGTTCTCTGAAATTCCTACTTACTAGCTCCTTCAACAAGACTGATACCGAAAAGGCTTTGCTTCTGCTTTCAGCATTCATCAGCATTCCTTATGAATGAAACATGAATGCAATTCATATTTCTTCCAGGGAGAGAGGTTTTAGAGGCTTCATTTATTCATTCATTCAACAAATATTTATCAGATCCCTTCTGCACTTAAAATACCATGGCAGGCACTGTGAGGGATACAGAGGAACATAAGCACAGTTCCTACCCTTAGGAGTCTAGTCTACCAAGTTATGTTAATTTCACCTCTTCAATATCTCCTGCATCCATCCACTTCTGTCCATCTTAACTACAGTAGCCTTAATTCAAGCAATCATTATCCTCTTTCAGGATTACCATATTTTAAGAATTTGATCAGATTATTTCTGTGCTTCAAAACATTCGTTGTCAGGCCAAATCTCTAAATGTTTACTATGACCTAAAAGGCCCTAGAGGATCTGGACCCTGTTAACCCTCAGGTAATATCTCTTGATTCCCCCAAACTTTAACCATTTTGAATTCCTTTTAGTTCTTTAAGTGTGCAATGCTCTATTTACTATAGTGCTTTTGTGTATGCTGTTTCTTCAGCTTCCAAAATTCTTCTCACCTTACTTTACAAATCTCGCCTCCGATTTATCTACCAATTGATATTCATTATTTAGGTCTTAAACTAGATATGACTTCAACCAAGCAATTTGTCTGTCTGCTCACGTACCTGTCCCATCTCTAGACCAAATATTGTTCCTCTTCTCTGTAGCCCATGACGCTTTTTTGTACTACCCTCTTCAAACCTCTTTATTGCTTACTTGCATGTGCCTGTACTAGGCTATAAATTCCATGAGTCGGGTACCGTTGTTTTCTGTTGTGTTCCCAACATATAATACAGTGCCTGGTACATCGTATTGTTAATTGGGAATATCTTAAATTGACTTGTTGTATTAAGAAACCTGAATTATCATTCAGGAGCTCTTACCTACACCAATAATGCTTCATACACCACACATTCATGTTACATATAGGGCAAGACTACACATGCTTGAGTGGTAGGTTCATAGGGAGTGTTATTTGTTGGTGTCAGAGATACGACTTACAACTATTAAGAAATTGGATCCTAAGAACTTGAATTTCTTTTCTTTACCATGTATGATATGTAAAGGATGAGGTACGGTGGAGGCCATGTGATTGCAGGGTCTGAAACCTTAAGAACTCCACTGAATAAGAGGTAAAGGAGGTGAGAGAGGGGCAGGAGTGAAGGTAAAGGAAAATGTGAACTGGCAGGTATAAGAATCAGGAGAGAGTAAGCTAGGAAGATTTAGGCAATGTAGGTGAGAGAGAACTGCATATGGTCATCAAGTCTCATATTCTCAAAACGTGATTCCCCACTTGCCAGATGCCATGCAAGTCAGCAGAGTTCACTCCTTGGAAACATTGCCTGGCAAATGGGCAGGAGGATTTTCCAAGTTGGGAACCAGAAACCCACTGCTGACATGCATCAGGTGTTCACAGGGGGCTTTTTAGGATGCCTCCAGGGACCAAACAGCTGCTTACCTTCCCCTAATATAGGGGGAAGCAAAAATATGTAGAAGAAAAATAAACTGTGCTTTTAAGGTACTCTCACTCTGGTTGCAGCAATGGCTGCTGATAATATTTCTGCTGTAATATCCTTTTATACATGACTTCACAGATTTACAGGTATCATAATTTCTGCAGCCTAGGTGTTTCCTTTAATCCACTGATGAAACTACGTAAAAGTCCCTGCCACTGAGAAAACTAGGGAGGGACAGGAACCCAACCTTCTTGGCCCCTGGTGACCTAATAACATGAAAAGTGAATCCAACCCATGGTCAGTAAATCTCCCTGGCTAAAAGGATGAGCACCAAATGAATTTCTTGCTTGACAGCAGTGCACAACAGAAACCTTTAATATGTGTGGAGCCAGTTCTGAGTAACCCTCACCGTCTTTGACATGCCACTATTGGACGCTGGGGATCCATGTTGCCATCACACTGCATAAAGCCTGGCCCAGACTGTTTTTTAATTAAATCCCCCTAAAGGATGGTCAGATCGACCTGTCTTCACTGAAAGAGTAGTTGTGATCCAGTGTCCTGAAAATACATTACTACCCCCATGGCCTTCCCCTATCCCCAGAGGCTGTTGCATTGCCTCACTGATCAATGTCTCTCTCTCTGGCTTTTGAGCAGAAGCATGACGAAGACAGAGAATGAAAACCCAGTGCAGTTTCCATAGCAACATTCTTAGAAAGAAAGAAAAGGAATGAAAGAGGGAAAAAAGTGGAACTCTACTATGATTTGGGTTCTGAGCATCAGTGAATGAGCTGCCTGTTCTAAACAGTCAGTGCTAGATGGTTATTTATTTATGTAAGAGCAATAGAGATAGAATCAGAATTCCTTCAATTCCAGATTCTTCCAGTAGGGGGTGGAAACACAAATATCATAAGGCCTAGATAAAAGAAAACAATCACACATGTACCTTCTTGCTCTAATATTGCTCATATTAAAGAGTACAGTCTATGAAATATTTATTCTGGTATCCTGGTACTTTCACTGTATTTGGAGTAGATAGCATATGAAATGTTTGTTATCTCACTTCAAAGAGTTTATTAAAACCTGAAGGACAAACAAATATTGAATAAATTTTCTGAAGCAAAGCTATGTGCAACACGTGAATAAAATGAGAACTGAAAGCAAATACTTTGAGTGCATATAGATCGAAGAACTCAGCACTGAGTGGCATTAATTCAGAAACCTTCAACTGAAATGGCATGTCGTCTTGTAAAACTTGGGAAATATGAATTGTTAGTAACACAACAAAATTTTTACCTGTGTGGGATAAAGCAGAATGAAAAATTCATAAGCTTCCAGGTGAAATAGGTAAGGGTATACCTGGGGTAGTGGGTTTAGCTTGGCCCTCCTACAATAGTTTTTCTATGAAAGATAAGAAAAGGGTTTGGTAGGGTAGGCAGGAGAGGTGTGTTAGTGAAGAGCAGAGACATTTATATTTAATTTGAAAGGCCACAGGTAATTCTGAGATGTTCTTCAGTCACTCAGGGGTCTTAAGTAGTAAGTGCTTGAGAAAAATGATATGTAGCAATATACAGAATAAATCCTTTGGCCAGAGGATAAACCAGACTAGAGACAGAAGAACCTAAAGTGAATTGTATATGCATAAGCGTTTTGTTTGGAAGGTGAGTCTAGTCATTCTAATAATGGCAAGATAAGAATTAATTGAATGTCTACCCCTTTCCCTTGGAGAAGACAGAAGACCCTTGAACATTTCTTTTAGGGTAGGTTTAATCTTGATGAACACTTTCAGTTTTTGTTTATCTGAGAAGTTCTTTATCTCTCTTTCAGATAATCTTCCTGGGAAAGTATCCTAGGTTGCAGGTTATTCCCTTTCAGCACTTTAAATATATTGTGCCACTCCCTTCTAGCCTGAAAAGTTGCTGCAGAAAGATCCGCTGATGGCCTTATGGGAGTTCCCTTGAAAATGACTCTTTGTTTTTCTCTTACTGCCTTTAGAATTCTCTATCTTTAACTTTTGCCATTTTAAAATGAATGGTAAGTCTTGGCATGGGTCTGTTTGGGTTCATCTTGTTTGAGACCGTCTGTGCTTCCTGTATTTGGATATCTGTTTCCCTCTTGAATTTGGAGAAGTTTTTGGCCATAATTTCACAAAATACGTTTTCAACACCTTTCTCTCTCTTCTCCTTCTGGGACCCCTATAATGTGAATGTTAGTACACTTGATTTTGTTCCAGAGGTCCTTTGAACTGTTCTCATTTTTTGCTTGTTTGTTTTTCTTTTTGCTGTTCTCATTGGGTGATTTCCATTATTCTTTCTTCCAGATCACTTATGCATTCTTCTGTATCACCTAGTCTGCTGTTAATTCATTCTAGTGTGGTTTTCATTTCAGTTATTTTATTCTCCAGTTCTAACTGGTTCTTTCTTATATTTTCTAGTTCCTTGTTAAAACTCTCACTGTGTTCATCTATTCTTTTCCCTAATTCAGTTAGCATTCTTATTACTAAGGCTTTGAACTCTTTATCTGATAAATTATTTATCTGTTTTATTAGCTGTTTTTCAGGGGTTTTCTCTTATTCTTTGAATTGAAACAAATTCCTCTGTCTTCTCATTTTGCTTATTTCTTTTTTCTTCTCATTTCTCTCTCTCTACGAAATTAGGTGAAATAGTTACCTATTGCGGTCTTAAAGGGATGTCCTTGTGTAGGAGAGTTCCTGTATAGTCTGCGTGTGCCCAGTGCTTTTGGTGGGAGAGCTGGATTTGACGTGAGCATGAGTGACGTCTTTCCCCAGGGTGTGCTTGAATCTCTAAGATGGGCTTCATGTGATAATAATGCTTGCCACCATTTGTTAAGAGCTGATGATATACCAGGCAATGCACTCAATAAATTTCATGTATTATCACATTTATAATCTTCAAAATAACCCAAAGAGGTTTATTACGATGTCCATTTTATAACTGGGAAACTGAAAATGGGGAGGTTAAATACACACAGCTGATGAGCATGAGACTGGCATTTGAACCAGACTCCAAAGCTCACGACCCTTCCATTGGAGCATACTGTGTGTGATTCATATGTGCAGTAGGATGTAAGAGACAAATGAGATGAAGAGAGATTGCCATAGCTTGACATTAAATGGAAGAGGGTGAAGGAGAAAACTCCAAAGAAAGGGCAAGGGCAGTGTCTTCAGGAGTGATGGAGATATTTGGAGGACAGGACTTCACGTCATTTTCAGTCTGGGGAGAAACTGTCCCTGTAGTTTACATTGATTGCATTTTAATTGATAGCAGCAGGGGTAGCTCTGTGCACCTTTTGATAAGCTTTCTATAGTTTGGAAAATTTCAGGTATTGCAGGGGATGGGGGCACCCAAGTTAATGCACTTTCTGGACATGCTAATGTATGCCCTAGGATGCAGAAGAAGGTCAGCCTGAAAAGAGAACCACCAGCAGCTGAAGTTAGAACTGTTCTTTCTACCAGCCTTCAGCAAAATGTCCTGTTAACTTTCTCTAGCCCTCCTCTTATAAAGTTAAAGCTTTTGGTTTAAGTTTTAATAGAACTTGAGCTAAGTGTTCAATCCTAAAATCTTAATATACGTGTCTAAAAATGCATCCAAGTCCCTCCATAAAGCCATGTGAAGAAAGAAAGCATATCATCTTCTGTTGCATATTTTCCTCAATTCTTTTCCCGAATGATAACCCTAGGGTCCAATAGCATGCCTTCTGTTTCTTTACCTGATTTGCATGGCGAATACTTTATAGTACAAAATATCCATTGACGGGCAAGGAAAGAAAAAAAGATAGTGACTAATGATGTTGAGCATTCTTTCATGTGTCTGTTGGCCATCTGTATATCTTCTTTGGAGAAATGTCTATTTAGGTCTTCTGCCCATTTTTGGATTGGGTTGTTTGTTTTTTTGTTATTGAGCTGCATGAGCTGCTTGTAAATCTTGGAGATTAATCCTTTGTCAGTTGCTTCATTTGCAAATATTTTCTCCCATTCTGAGGGTTGTCTTTTGGTCTTGTTTATGGTTTCCTTTGCTGTGCAAAAGCTTTTAAGTTTCATTAGGTCCCATTTGTTTATTTGTGTTCTTATTTCCATTTCTCTAGGAGCTGGGTCAAAAAGGATCTTGCTGTGATTTATGTCATAGAGTGTTCTGCCTGTGTTTTCCTCTAAGAGTTTGATAGTGTCTGGCTTTACACTTAGGTCTTTAATCCATTTTGAGTTTATTTTTGTGTATGGTGTCAGGGAGTGTTCTAATTTCATACTTTTACATGTACCTGTCCAATTTTCCCAGCACCACTTATTGAAGAGGCTGTCTTTTCTCCACTGTATATGCTTGCCTCCTTTATCAAAGATAAGGTGACCATATGTGCGTGGGTTTATCTCTGGGCTTTCTATCCTGTTGCATTGATCTATGTTTCTGTTTTTGTGCCAGTACCAAACTGTCTTGATTACTGTAGCTTTGTAATATAGTCTGAAGTCAGGGAGCCTGATTCCTCCAGCTCCATTTTTCGTTCTCAAGATTGCTTTGGCTATTCGGGGTCTTTTGTGTCTCCATACAAATTGTGAAATTTTTTGTTCTAGTTCTGTGAAAAATGCCAGTGGTAGTTTGATAAGGATTGCATTGAATCTGTAGATTGCTTTGGGTAGTAGAGTCATTTTCACAATGTTGATTCTTCCAATCCAAGAACATGGTATATCTCTCCATCTATTTGTATCATCTTTAATTTCTTTCATCAGTGTCCTATAATTTTCTGCATACAGGTCTTTTGTCTCCTTAGGTAGGTTTATTCCTTTCATGTCAACAACAGGGGAATGTAGGTTTGGGTTTAGCTTAATTCTGAACGTGATAAGGGAGATTAATAATAAGATGAAACAATGCTGATGTTAGCAGCTTCTCTGCCCTTTGAGGCAAGGCAGAAGTTTATTAGCACAGAGTTTAGAGTGTGGATTCTGCAGGCAGAGACTAAATTGAAGTCCTGGCTTCATTACTTCCTAGTTCTGGGACTTGGCTAGTTACTTAATATACTTCAGCCTTTGTTTCCTCATCTGAAAAATGGAAATAATAGTAGCACCAATTTATTTGGTAATTATGATAAATAACATTACAGGTGAAGTGTATAAAATAGAGCCTGGATCATTATGTGGTTGGAGACTGCTGTTATTAAGAGCAAAGATGGCTAGATGGGCAGTGAGCTTAATGCAGCCAGAGAGGAAGAGGGCTCTGCACCATTTCAGAGCCACAGTGATGACTTGAAAAGGAAGAGATAGGAGATGAGGCTAAAATAGCCTGGAGAATGGATTTTCTCGGATATACAGTACCACGCAGCATGCACATGCATATGTCTTGGGAGCTGTGAGGAGCACAGAGCCTAGCAGGCAGAGAATCACATGTATAATACACCCATGTGTACAAATGTGAGTGTGTGTATGGTGGTGCACACTCACATGCGTGCACATCCTTCCACTCAACACTAACTAATTTGCAGAGATAAGTTTATTCTCTTTCCTCCTTGCTCAGTCTCGAATACAAGTAAAAAACCAAAATATCACAGTTGGGCATAGAAAGCTTTAACACCTTCACATGCACATACACAGAACAAGATTTCCTGATCAAAAACAAAACTGACAAGAGCAACTGTTGTTAGAATAACACCTCATTTAGTTGTAAGGGATAATTGTCATCCTGACATAGATCCATTTCATCATTTTGTATGCCAGTTACTCTGGCAGTTTTACAGAGTACATCTTTGACAAATAATTTCTCTAATTACTCTGGTTGTTCCTGGGAAACCACAAACCAGGTTAGACTTGTTTAAATACTACAATGTCTATATATAATGGAATTGCCCTCTTGTCCAGCAACAGAGATCTGGAAGGTCTGTTATTTTAGAGATAAGCAGTGGGCCACCCTAGACTCTTCAGTTGTCTCAAAACCCAGTTGTCAATGACTGCAGGCTGTCCAGGTACCTAAGATTTTGTCCAAGTTACAATCTATAACCATTTCTCTCATGTACTTTTATCCCTACGTCTTTAAATTTGTAATTAGAGTGTCCCTATGGTATAGCATGCTTTAGATTTTCAAGCTAGTAATTTTCTATCGAGTTTCAATCCATCCTTCATGTGGGCTATAGGGTTGATACTCTATACAGTATGTTCCCTTCAATAGCTTCTAAATAATGAATTAAATGGTAATATTGCCTTTTTTCTTGACAATTGTTCTTAAGTGTTAAATCAATCACAGATTAATTGAAACTTCCTCACTATTTTCCCTTTTCTCTCCATAAATTAGCTTTACTTTCATTTTCTTTCATGGACCTTTTTTCCCTTCTCTTCAGGCATCCTCAGAGGGCATCTAAGATTCTTTGGCTCTGTAGTTTTGAAGTGTGCATTTGGAAGAAATGTGGGTCTGGAGGGAATTAAATTAACTAGAAGCACTCTGATTTTTGATTAAATTGCTTTTTTCAAAGATATTAGAGAACATTCCAGGTATTCATTTAAAAAGTTTTCTTCAAAAAAGGGAAAACGCATTACAGTTCAGACAATTTTGGTTCCTTTTTTGCTTTACTTTTAAGGTTTGCACTCAAAATACCTTTATAACGTTTTTAGTACAAAGTCCCAAACATTAAGAAAATACATTTATTGAATTTAATTTGGTGAAAATGAGAGACAGGAAATGGAGAGTGTGGCACAATCAGAAAATGAAGAGAAAGTAAGAAGCCAGAACAGTAAGGCATGGAGGAGCTATATCCTAAAGCAAAAGGGTGAAAATTCCCAAAGATGGGGAATTTAAACAGTGGTCAGAAACTATGAGAATGATGTGCAGGAAGAACAAAGAGCATAATTCTGCAGAGGAAATTCTGAGTATAAGACTGTAAGACAGAGAAAGATAGGTTTGTGCAATGTGGGTAGAAAAATCTATAGGGGGCCATAATGGATATCAATGAGGCCATCAGTCAGCATATTCCCCCCTTTTTGGATGGGTGAAAAGTAATTGTGTGATTGTGAGAAGTGAATGGGAACAGCCCTTTTGAAATAGTCAACATGATTCAGGCCTTGGCTGGACCACTGTATCTAGTCCTGGGATTTTTTTTACTGGAGGCTATGCCTCAGAAAACACCTCAAGAGAGGTGGGAAAACAGAATCAGCCCAAGAGTGGCCATTGAGCATATGCACATTTGACTGTGTAAAAGCTTATGTGGATGACTAGTTTAGATTTACAGTTATTCTCACCACTTAGTTTGCCTGCTTCATGTAGGCATTCAAGAATGTATGGCACATTCGGAGAACTAAAATGATGGTTACAATTTAGGAAATGCCAGATTGCTCCTGCTGGAATGAAATCCAACCTACCATTCTTTCCTGAAATATCAATACTTTAGTGGATTCCAGTTGCCTTAGTATTGAACCTAAGTTTCTTAAGATGACTTGAAAAGTTCCTCTTTTTGGGCTAATTATTTTCATTTTTTCTTCACACCTTTTTCCTCCCATCATTACTGAGCAACTTGAACACAATGTGTTCTACCATGATTGGAGGCCGTTTAGTTTAGCATGCTGCTCCCTCTGCTAGGTAGCTCCATTCCAACCATGATCTCCGGCCCTTCCTAGTTTTAGTTCAAGATTTGGCTCAAATAATAGGGCATCAGGAAAAACCTTACCACATCTGACTGAAAAGCTCTTCCCTAGTCTTGGTACTTACCACACCCTAGTAGGAATGCCTCTTCTCCATCTCTCCCATTAGACTGAAGTAGCTTTTTGGGAGATGCCATGTGGTCTGATCAGTTTTGCTCCCCACTGCCTGGCAAAGTGTCTGTCATCTAAATCTGTTCATGTTGGTTGAGTGAAATATCTAATGAATTGGGGTAATTTTATTAGAAGAGAAGGCTGAAGAGATAATTAACAGTATTTAATAGAATGAGGGACATAGAGAGTGTTCATGAGAAGTTCCACATCTGATTAATTTGGTGGTGTTAAAAAATGATTAAAGAACACAATTTAGATGATACAAACAAACTTTAGTTAACAGTTTATGAAGCAGAGAGTCTCCATTCGGAGAACTGCAAAATGGGGTGGAAGATGGGAAGCTTTTATAGGATAAAGAACAAGGAAGAGAAAAACAAAATATCTGATTGGAGGGATGACATAGTCAACCTTGTTTGGGATGAGAAGGAGCAAAGAAATAAGTGTAGAGCCCAGAGTTGGCTTGGCTTTTGGGGATTGGCTGACTGGACGTACTGAGTTTCTGGTCAAGAAGAGCATTTACAGTGACAGGAAAATTAATTAAGTTTTGGTTTGTTGATGTGTCATCCCAGGCAGGGGCAGCTCCATCTTGGGCCTAGAAATTTATTTCAACAGTGGACAGGACCTCTATTTGATAAAATAAAAATCTCAGAACTTTTCTAAAAAGATAAGTTACCCGCAACAGTTTTATCATGCCTCTGTTTTATGATTCCCGAATCTTCTTATGTAGTTAAAATTTTATCTTTCTCCTTATTATATGCTGTGATGCTTCCATGAGTGTGTGTGTGTGAAATTTTTCTCAAAGTGAGAAACTTACATCTTCTTTTTGTTTTTTTTCTTTTTAATCTCCCAAAGGACCTGACAAAGTACCATGCACACAGTTGGCATTTTACAGGTTTATGTTTAAGGAAGTATTTTTTGAATGAAATACCCTTGGAAAATAGGCTTTGCAAAACTAAAAATTAAAAACCAAATAATGTCAAATCTATAATCCATTCTTTTTACACACTGGTCATAATATTTCCTTAACATATAAAGAAACTGACATTGTAAGGGATGAGGCTATACCCCCAATTTTCTTTTATCTGTAAGTGGAATTAAATGCTCTTCAACAAAAATCCGTAGCTGTAGAGTAGACCATATCCTGTTGTGGCTATCATTACCAATGTATTTAAATAGTTTTATCCATGTGAATATTTAATATCAAGCAGAGAAAGTTAACTCATTAAATGTTTAATTTTCAATCCAAGATTGTGATGGTGTTTTTTTTAATGTACAGATGGGATTTAATTATTATAGAACCCATGACAAGATCATCTTGGAAATTTGCACATAATTTGATAGAACAGTGATTTGCAAAATGTAGTTCTTGAACCAGAAGCATGGGTGTTACCTAGGAACTCCTTAGAAATGAAAATTCTCAGGCTCTCTAGACCTACCAGGTCAGAAAGTCTTGGGTGGGCCCCAGCAATCTGTACTTTAAAAAGCCCTCCAGATAATTCTGATGCACAATATATTTTTAAACCTACTGGAATGAACTTTTCAGAGCACCAACTAGGAAGATCAGAGGTGACCTTGGCAGCACTTGAGGGCCTCAGGATTTTCTAGCCTTGAACATCCCTTGGGAACTGCCAGTGTATTTCCATGCTGCCTCTCAAGTGCTGACCTTTGATTTAGTCTACATCTTCATGACAGTAGAAAACACCAAGAACTGTTGATCATGTGTGGCAAAAAGCTAAATCTACCTGACCCTGTTGACTTAGCAAGTATTAGACTAATTAAGAATAGAAAACTTGTGCAGTAAGTTTTTCATCAAGTCTAAAATGATGAAAAATGCATCTGCTCTTCTTCCTGGTATATGACTGCACATGCAATAATAAAACAACTGGATGGTTAGCAAATTTTCATATTTAAGCACAATATCAACCAGACAATGAGGTGAATTCTTCAGTGCCTTTGGGACAATGGATACCTGTCTCTTTTTAAATGTAAGTATCAATTCAGTTGTGTTCCTTTTCTGTTTTGTCTTCTTCCTGATAGTGTTGTTTTTGTTCTACTGTTCTCTTCCTGTCCTCATCTCTCCTAATAGTCTCCTATATAGTAAGGGGAGTTTAGTAGTTTATTAAAGGTGTTTTGGGGAATCATATCAATGTGATATGTCCACTTGAATCTATTGAATGCTCTCAGCAAGTTGATTGCTCATACTTAGGCTGATTTCAGTATTAGTTCTACAGTCTTGTAACATTGCTTGCTGTTACTTTTAGACTCCCCTATTTGGAGTGGTCAATGACAAAAGTCATTTAAGAAACAACACATTATTTGTGGATGGTTTTATTTTGGTGGGTGATTTTGGTGGCTAATTTATTTCCTTTTTATTTTAATGTCTCTGGAAGGGATTATGGCTTTTTTGAATAAAATCAAATGGAAAATAATTTCAATTCTTCAGATCAAAGAGCTGAAGGAAAAGAAAGTTTTTTTTGATACATATGCATATTCTTATACATACCACATGTGATAGAAAATGAAAAGTTATAACTTCATTTTCTTGTATCTCTAGGAAGCTATAAAAGTACATATGTCACTCAGGTCATCTCATAAAGAAAAAATAATATGCAACATATAAAATACAGATATGTTTAATAGGATTATAAAATCTAGACTACCTACTTATTTTCTAGTAGCAAATTTATTCATTATTGTCACTATTAATAATAATAATATCATCATGAATCTGTGCATATATTACAAAAAACACTATTTGCATTATCTGCAAAAGAGAATTTTCCCTCTGGGATTTAATTGTGGCTTTTGAAGGAGAGAAGTGAAATCATTATGAAATGCTGACAGATTGATACCTTTCTGCTCCTGGGCCTAATACTCATTAATATTTATATGAGGATTTTACTTTCTGTGAGAGAGGAGGGGGTTAAATAGAAGACTGTGTGATGGGTTGAAGATGTGAAAAGGTGGTATGCAGCACAGTACTCTTAACACTTGGATCAGTAGCCAGTTTGGGAAGAGGAAACAGTTTTCCTCTGAGTAAGAAAATATAGTACCTCCACGTTTTGTTTTGTTTTTGTTTTTGTTTTGTGTTGTTTTCCTCCACAAGTACAGTGGAGGGCTAGTGGAGGGCTGTTTCTTCATCCATGTCAGGAGGTCCCTGGTATACTAACTGGAGAGAGATCTAGAGACTCAGGATAACTGTGTCAGAACAGCAGGTTTATTCTCGCTCCATTATTTGTGACTCTGTTTACTGGCATAGAGCTCATCTTGCCTTCATCTTGTGGCATTGTCTTCTGCTTGGTTTCTCTCAGCTCAGCACAGCTGTTGTGGATACAGCAACAGACAATCCCTTTTGAGGTGGGCCTCTTTAAGCTTTTTGATCTCTTTTGCTGGTACACACATCCATAGGACATTGTAAGCATTTCATGCTATTAAGAAGTGATTTTGTCCACAGTTGTGAACTACTTATTAACAGAGGTGGGTGAATTAAGGAGGCACAGACCTTAATTTCTACAGAGAACACAATCTGGATCAGGTTTTAAATCATGGTGTGTGTGTGTGTGTGTGTGTGTGTGTGTGTGTAATAATGAAAGAATTTCCCATTAGGTCATTTAAGAGATCTCATGAACTAATTGGATGAAAAATCCACCAGGACTGGGATGAGCAGTGATAAGAAAGAATTCAGGATAGAGCTGTCTTTTGTATTAGTCATAAGCTGAGGGCCTGACGTAGAACCTTAGATACGTTTCTGAGTCAGTTCTGAACCACTGCCCCGTTCCAGTAATAACACGGGGATAAAATAAAACATCCTCCAAGGAGGCATTTAGTGGTGAGCTAAGGCTGAGAGCCTTCAAGGACATTTATCTCCATAGTAGCAACGTTTGACTCTTTGTGGTTTCCACAAATCTCTGTAAAAGGCATTGATCGCCACTGTCAGTATGATTAGAGGAAGCACTGATGCATAGCATGTTTATGATTTAAAAAACAAAAAAACAATTCATGCACTTGCATGTCACGAGGAGGATTTCACTCTCCTGGGAAAAGATAAATTTTACTTTTTAAAGAGGTGCTTTCTATTTTTGATGTTTTTCTTACATAGCTTTGGCTATTATCTGAAATATGTCCCAGTCTGAGGACCAAGCAAGTGGCACTTGCTGTGTGATCTTAACCAATTCACTTGACTTCTCTGGCCCTCATCATCCATGTCTTTAAAATGAGATTGTTGTTTTTTTAATATGTTCTCCACTTCCAAAATTTATGCAATTCTATGATATAACCATTATTCTACATAGCTCTTCCAATATGCATTTCAGGATTTACCCTGAAAATTCAAGTGTTAGTGGAATGATTATCAAACACTTAGCCCACTCCCAACATTTGTTGAACACCTAGTATGTACTTGAAACTGTTAATCACTCTTGAGGAAAGAGATGTAGAAAACAAAATTGTACAGCACATACTCTTTGACCTCTGGAAATATTCAAAATATTATGTAATGCAAGGAAGAAAATGTTAAATTCCATAAGGAAGTTACAAAAAGTATTATCATATACAACAGGGTTTCTCAGCACCCACTATTGACATTTTGAGACAGATGGATGATTCTCTGTTGTGAGAGATTTCCTGTGCATTGTAGTATGTTTGGCACCATCCATAGTCCAATTAGACACCAGTAGCATCCCTTCAGTTGTGATAACAAAAAATGTCTCTAAAGATTGCAAAATGTTCCCTGAGGATCAAAACTGCCCTGGTTGGTAACCATTGCACTAGAGGAGAGCAATAATATCCATGGAATTTTCAGAGAAGACTCATTAGAGAGGATTCATTTGACCTGGGTCTTAAATTATGAGGGCTTTAGAAGGCTACAAATACAGGTTGTAGTCATATTGATACTCTTGTATCATGCAAAGTTTTGAGGTGATTATAAGAAGGGAGTTATTATAAGTAAAGACTGTGGTTGAGCATGATCTTTGGAGTAGGACAAAACTGGATTCAAGCCGTGGATCCAAAACTTTACTAGTCATGTGACCTTGGTCACATAATCTAATAGTTTTTGCCTGTGATGATGATAAATGTAATATATAAAGTCCTTAAAATTACATACACACACACACACACACACACACACACACACTCACACACACAGAGAAAGAGTGAGAGTGTCAGTCCTTAGCACTGTGTCTGTCATAGAAGGCATGCGATAGGATTATCATGGTGACTCATACATCAACCACCAGGGTGTTGACACCCTAAAGTTGGACCATGAGTTGTGAATTTTGTTGCAAGTGTCTTGTTACTCATAGTGAAATACTAACAAGTGAGTGATTTAATTTTATATTCATTAGATTCAACACTATTTCTAATAAGGACACTCTAACTCATTGATATGCTTTCTGGAGTATTAGAGAAAAAGTGAAGTTAAAGCTAGCATATGAAAATTGTGTTTAACCCTGCATGTGTTCGTGGAGGGGTATCAGGAACAAATGTCAATCTTAATGTGCAACAGGATTGGGAACCACTGCTTAAGCAATTGCTCAGGCTGGAATTAACAGGCTTCACTTGCCTAGCTGACCAAGTCTAAGAGTTGTCTATTCCGTAATGAGCTTGAGAAATGGATGTCAGCCCTCAGCAATGTGGTCTTCATAATGCTGGACAGAGACACTTGGAATATTCAAGTGTCTGGCTCTGGGTCTTTGCTTGGGAACCAGTCAGAGGAAGAGAATAGGACAAGGAATTGGAATCTTGGATATGGCATCTAAATATTAACTGATTGTAGAGCTCTAGCTTTTAATATTTTTCAATAAACTATAGTTACCTGTTCTAATTATTTTGTTAACACTACCTTGACTCAGGTAATTGTAGAGATTAAAACCCAGTTTCCAGTTTTGAAACTTCTACTCCTGCAATTTCAGTGTATTCAATCTTGGGATAAATGGTCATAGTAGAGCTAAACTAAGGCAAATTCATATACTGCTTAAAACTAACAGCAGTCAGTTTCCCAAGGCCAGCATCTCTTCCGAGCATTGAATGTTTTATTCCAGTGGGGAACGATTTTGCTGCATGACCTGTTAAGTTTGAGCCTTTTTTCAAGGCTCACTACTTCATGGTGCTGCTGCTTCAAGTAGGGTGTTGCACTGGTGCCAAACCCTGCAACACACACATGTGACTGTTGCTAATAAGTGGCAGCTCCAGCCGTGGCTACTTAACCATCCCTGGGAGAAGGTTGCCTGAGGAGAAAGGTGATAAATGTCACAATAGGAGATTAATTGCATATGTTCTGTGTGACATGACACCTCATGGGACTTAAGAATATGTTTGTGGTTTTATAAAGCATACTGTAAATATCAGGCTCGGCTTTGGCTGTGACCCTGCCAAACACGGGGCTAATGTCATTTGTCATATTCAGACATTGCCTTTTAAAAACATTCTTATTCAGGCTGCTACCAAGGTGTGATGTGTTTGATGGCTCTGATGAAATTTTTGTTTTTATAATAGGGTGATAGACAGAAAGACAACAAAAGGGGCATGAGGAAGTGGGTGTGGGCATGGGATGGAGGAAAAACATGTCACTCAAGGGAATGGGGAAATGGTGGTCTCACTGTTTGATTAATGAAAGTTACTAGACAGATGTTCTTATGTCTTCCAAGACTCTCATTGGTTGACCTATGCTTAATGGAAAATCTGTGAGAGAAGAGAATCCTTCTGAGAGAAAACAAACTCAGAACCAGCCAGGGAGGGGTTAGGTATCTCCAGTGTTTAACTATCGTATTTTGGAATTTTCATTGGGAGGGAAAATAGTGAATTGTAGTGACTGGGGGTATATAGTGAGAAGAGTAACTGTACCATTTCACTGTTGTCCAATTATTAGCATACTAGACAGTTTCACAACTTTCTACCATTTGGCTTCAGATTGGATCTAAGAGTCAGTATTTGAATTAAATCTGTATCTTATGTCTGTTTCCTGAGTGAACTGTTTTTTCTGATACTCTACACTCCTTGCTGCAAAGCCTAAATGATTGGTTTGTCGTACTGAATTTCTAGCTCTGGTTAGAGCTGTGTATATCTCACACTGAATAGAATCAGAACATATTCTAGCTTATAGCAGACAGATGTTCAGAACATGAAACCCCACCCAAAAGAGGGTATAGGATACATTTCCATCCATCTGGCCACTGCAGAGACCAACAGTGGCTATAGTCCATTAAATAATTAACTTTATTTTGGATAATACTCCTTCCACCTGAGACCCTGGAGGCTTAATTTCGTTAACGCCTTTGCCTATTTCTCTTTCTGTGCTTTAATACAATGTGCAGCTTCTCATGGCTGGTAGTTTAAATCCCTGTGGCAATAGGGAAGGCGTGATGTGATATGAAAGTACTTCCAAGGGGAAATGAGGTTTACTTTTCCATTGCTTGAGTTATTGTGATCATGTGTATCCTCAGCAAAAGCAGAGTATGAGGTTCCTATGTATGGGACTAAATTATGTTTTCTGTATAAGAAGCTGACTCCTCGGCTGTAGAAGGTGAAAGCTGATGAGGGTGCAACTTGCAGTCTTCTCTCTGCCTCTCTATCTCTCTCTTCTCTGTTTGACTTGCCTTTGCACCAACTCCTCTATGTTTCCTCCTGTACTTCATTTCTAGCCTCGGTTTCTTCTTTTCTATCTTTTGTTTCCAAGTTTACTTTCAAGTTTTGAAGGTGGGAATTGTGCTGTCACTAGAAAGGACAAAAATGCTTCTAAGTCTCAGCCACATTGTGAGTGAAATTGTTTCCTTCTCTGTGATTGTCTTTATCTTCATTAAAAACTAGTTATTCTTTTCATTAATTTACTCATTCATTTATTTATTCATTCTCAACAATTCTTTATTGAACATTTACTGAGTATCAGATAGTGAGCTAAGATGAGAAAGAACAGCCCTTCAGGCACTTACAAATAATTACAAGGAAATGTGATGAGTATTTATGAAGGGAATATTTGCCAAGTGCTAAGAGAATCCAGTAGAAGGAATTGCTAACAAGTGCGGAGGGGAGGTATTGGAGAAAGTACCATAGAGCAATGATGTTTGAGACAAAACTTGATGGAATAATAGGTGGGTAGACCCATTGTAGTCAGTGGCACGTACAAGAGCGTAGTAACATACAAGAGCCTTGCAGTATGGCATCAAATGAGGAAGGTAATTTAATTTGATCTGACTTGAACAGAAAATCAGAATGGAGTGATTAGAGATGGGGTTAGATAGCCGTGTTGGCTGGGGCTTTCTATTAACTTTCCTTTAGAAGATTAACATTGGTAGAAATATGTCATTTAGATTCAAAAGAGGAAGAAATTCTAAACCAAACCCACGTGTTTTATGAATTTCTCTGGTCCTGAGTCTTTGCATAAAGTTTCTGTAGCCAATCAAGCAGTCAGAGGTCATCTGACCAAGTCCAACCCTTAAACCTAACTAGTCATTGTTAAATCTAACTAGTCATGGTTACAAAGAGTCAAATCTTGTGACTATGCCAAGAGAGACTAGGATAACAAGCTGTTCAAATCCAGAAATCGAATCTCTAAGCGTGATGCACTTGATAGCAGTGTTCTGAGTAGAACGAGTCTGGTCTGTCCTTTAGGGGAGTGGATTTAGAGTCTGGAATTCCACCTAACTTTTAAAGAGACTTCTGTCCACTTTCCTGGCAGAAAAGTCTTTCTATTCTGGCATTTCAGCAACTTCCTTGTTTAACATTGGGAGATAGTGTACGTGTCGCTCTGCTCAGTGCTTGTCATTTCAACAAACGAGGCTGTGACCTTTTCTAAAACAGTAAATAGAGTCCATTGATGGGTGAATTGATTAACTAAATGTGGTCTATCCACATCATTGAATATTATTCAGCCTTATAAAGGAAAGAAATCCTGACACATGCTATGACATGGATAAACCATGAGGACGTTATGCAAAGTGAAATAAGCCAGACACAAAAAGACAAATACTGGATGATTTCACTTATATGAGGTATAGAGAGAGTCAAATTCATAGACAGAAAGTGGAATGATGGTTTCCAGGGTTTGGGGGAATGAGCAGTTGTTTAATGGGTACAGAGTTCCAGTTGTGCAAGATGAAAAGTTCTGGAGATTGGTTGAACAACAGCCAATCTGTGGATGTACTTAATGCTACCGAATTGTACTCTTTAAAAATGGTTAAGATGGTATATTTTATGGTGTGTATATTGTATCACAATTAAAACCATAATTGCAAGCATAGTAAAAAAAAAAAAAAAAAGAAAGAAAAAGAAATTCAAAGCATGGAGATCTATAAAGAGGCATTTGCAATAATCCTGGCATAAATAGCAAATTATAATCTGTTGAAGAAGTATATGTAGACAGTAATATGGGAGCAGGTGAACTTTAGTCTTGTGTTGGAAGGTTAGAAAATATTTTTTTGGATGAGGATATGTTGAGCTGAGATGTAAAGGGTGGTAGTCTTCACATAGGTTAAGGAGGGGAAAAGAAGCTTTCTAAAAAGGGTAGGACAGAGGTGAGATCTAGTTATCTATATACATACATTAGGAGATGGGTGAGAGTACAATTCAACTGGTGTTACTGGAATATAACATGAGAGGTAGGAAAAATGAGGCTAAAAACTAGTGGAACCAAGTCATGATGGATCTTACATTCCATGCTCAGAAGCTTGAGCTTTGCCTTGTCGATGATGGGAGACTCTGAAAGATTTCAGTTAAGGAGTTGACACAAGTAGATCTGCTTTTTAAAGACCTTACTCTTTGATCAGTGTAGAGGATGGATTTAAGGGAGGTGGGATTTAGAAACAAAGACATGAAGAGGGGGCCTTTGGAAAGGTCTAGGTAAGAGATGCAGAGAGTGTAAGCCAGGTTGGAAATAACGTGGATAGAGTCTAGACATAGTTACCAAATCAAATCAAGTCTTTGACTATGTGGTCAAATAAGTGTTAGTGTCTTGGCTTGGGTCTTTTTAGAAGTGGACCACAAGATGAGAATGGAAGCAAAAGTAGTGTAGTTTGGAGATGGAGAAAATGCCAGCAGGGAAATGGGGAGGTAAAATAGGGAAGGAAATTTGGCCAATAAAGGGCACATTTTCAAGCAGATTACCACTATGGGTAACTGGTGCTTAAGCCTGCTGTGGAACTTTGGAAGGCAGTATAGAACATATGCTTTAATGTTATCACACCCCAGGGAGACTCTAGACCCAGATGATCACATAGAAGGCTCCTGAATTTCCCTCCTTCCATGGACACACTGAATATACAGCTTCAAATGGAGCATTTCCCTCTAAGAGAAAAACAGGTTCTAATTGAGTTATTCCTGTATATTAGGCAATGGAGAATATCCACATCAGAATGGGTAGCTACATGCTCACCATAAACCCCATCTTTGGCATAACACCATATAATCAGGAGGGAACCACCGACTCCCAGCTACTACCTGAGGAGTGAAGAGTTTGGATCACATGTCTAGCACCCCAGCTTTTAAAGCTACCACCTGAGGGATGGGCCCCCAAATCATCTAGTTCTGAAAGTCAGTGAGGCTTACATTCGCAAGTCTAACAGGATTATAGCCAACAAAGCAGGTTTTAAATTGTGCAGGAGCACTCCCCATGGCTATACACCCAGGCTCAGCCCAGAGGGAGTAGGCAAAGCAGTCTCCCAGTTTCTGCCTGGAAGGGGTCTGACTGCATAACTTCCCAGCTACTACCTGAGGGTCCACCTTCTAAGCAGCTTTCATCTAGATGCTGACTACAGTCCTCCCAAGATCCTGAAAGAGCTGGTAGGAACTTTGCCCTCTTTCTTCCCCTGGCTCACTCCAACAATGAGACCAAGTTGCCAGCTTCCCCCTAGAAGGAGCTTGTTATCATATGTAGCACTCCAACTGTTATAGCTACTGCCCAAGGAATTGGCTCCCATATCACCTAGCTCTGGGGGCTGATGAGGCTTGGCATTCAGTCCCCAGGACCACACAAAACAAAGTCGTTGTTCTCTTCGGGCACACAAGCTCTCTCAGTGACTGTTCCCTTTGGCTTAGCACAGAGTGACTAAGCCAAAACTCCAGCTCATGGTTTTTCCCTGATAGGGGCTAGACTGCCTATCTAACATCCTGACTTTCTTAGCTGCTGCCTGAATGTTGGGCTTCCAATTAGCCAGTATTGGGAAGCTGAAGGGGCAGGCAATTAGCAATCCTTCTAAAGACTGGACAGGTATATGGACATTTTCCATTCTTTGGGACACTGATGGGTCTTGGCACATCCCCAACTACTGGAAGCCATTAATAACAAAGACAGTGGATTAGACGATCAAAGGTTTGAGAGGCAACCAGGAGCTTGGGCTTGGCTGATGGACCAGGTTCATCTCCTACGTGCCATCAGTCTTTCAAGACTGGGAGAGATGACTGTTTTATCTAATGCACAGAAACCAACACATGGAATCAAGGAAAATGAAGAAATGGGAGAATATGTTCTAATGAAATAACAAGGTAAATCTCCAGAAACCAATCTTAGTGAATCAGAAATAAGTGATTTGCCCACTGGGGAGTTCAAAATAATGGTCATAAAGTTCACTGAGGTCAGGAGATCAATCAGAAACGAAGTGAGAATTTCAACAAAGTAATAGAAAATATTTTAAAAGTATCAAACAGAAATCATAAGGCTAAAGAATATAATATGTGAATTGAAAATGTCAATAGAAGGATTCAACAACAGACTAGGTCATGTGGAAGAAAAGGTCAGTGAACTTGAAGACAGGGCAGTAGAACTTAACTAATCAGAGGAGTAAGAAGAAAAAAATTAAAGAGTGAAGATAGCTTAAGTGACTAATGGGGCATCATTAGATGGACCAATATACACATTATAGAGGGCTCAGAAGAAGAGAGAGAGAAAAGAAGGCAGAAAACATATTCAAGAAACAATGGCTGAAAACTTCCCTAACATGGCTTCCAGATCTAGGAAGCCCAAAATGTACCAAAAAAGAGGAATCAAGAGAGACCCATATCTAGACAATTAAATTGTCAAAAGTTAAAGAGTAGATCTTAAAGCAGCAAGAGAAAAGCAACTTGTTACATACAAGGGAACCCCTATAAGGCTATCAGCAGATTTTTCAGCAGAAACTTTGCAGGTCAGAAGGGAATGGGATGGATATAGTCAAAGTGCTGAAAGGAAAAAACTGCCAACCAAGAATGTTCTGCTCAGCAAAGTCATCCATCATAATTGAAGGAGAGATTTGCAGTAGCAAATCAGGCTAGCATGCACTGAAATGGTAAGGCCCTAAGAAGAAAATGCAGGGTAACATATATCCTGGCAAACTTGGTAAAAACTGGAATCACTCTTGGATTTTTTTCTTGGGTCAATGGCTAGATGGTAATTCCATTAATTTAGAGAATAAGAGAAGAGGAATGGGTTTAGGAAGAAAAAAATATTTCAGGTTCGGACATACTATCTTTGAGGTCTCTACGGAATATTAGGTGGTTATGGATTTCAATCTCAAGGAAGAGATCTGGAACAAGAGATTTAGGTTTAGAAGTTATCAGCATACTGGAAATGTTGAAATCATGTGGACAGATGAAATCATTGGGGGTGATTGTGCAGAGTGAGAACAGTGGGCCAAGGAGGGAACTCTAGAGATCATCAACATGTCAAGCTTGTCTGGAGGAAGAGCTATCTATGACAGAAAAGGAGAGTGAATGGACAGTGGTGCATGGAGAACAAGGATAATGAAGAGTCAGACACCAAGAGGCCAGAGAATTTCAGTAAGAAAGAAGTCAGCAGTTTTAACTACAACCAAGAATAAGAGAGAGGTTTAATTATGTACATCTAATTGGCAGTCATTTGGTCTTTAGTGATTCTAGTGAGAATAGTTTGCAGTAGAATGGTAGATGTACAATTATAGTGGGTTTAGGAGTGAGCCTACTTCTTTTCTGTGAATGAGATGGAGATTAGATGAAAGCTAGAGGAAGATTTAATTTCAAGCTAGGGTTTATGACACACTCATAGACCAAAGGGGGAAGGAATCAGTTAAGAGTAACAAACTGAAAGTGATGGGAAGAGAAGGTCTATATAGTGGGGTAAAGTACCAGAAGAGGCAGTACTAAATGGTTTAGGTAAAGGGAGTGCTTAATCAGTAATAAGGATACCTCATTCTAGAAGACTGAAAGAAAGAGGATAAGGATAAGTATGGGTGAATTTAAGTTAGTAGAATGTGGCAAGTGGAAAAATACAGAAGAATATATCTTACAGCCTTAGTGCTTGTGTTGATTCAGGAGACCAGATGCTCTGCTGAGACTGCATGGGGTCTAGAGGAGAATGATTAAGGTTTGGAAAAGTTGTTGTGGAAATGGGAGAAGGAACTGTTGAGACAGTTCAATAAAGGAATTGTTGAGACCCCACTGATTTTGCTGATTGAGGATTTGTAGCAGTGTGAGTACTGATTCTTCCTAGTAGTGCTCAGCCACCTGAATGTAGAAACAGAAAAGACTGTAGAATTGATCTCTGTTTGAGGTTTTATAGGGCAGGTGAGGTCCAAAAGACAGGGGTATAAGAATGCTTAGTTTTCCTCGCACTCATGCTGCATGTCCAATATGAGCTAGAGATTGGAACACTGCATATTATAATCAATCCAGAACCCAGGCTGATGGAGGATCCATATCATGATCTTCATAATCTCCACTGTCACTATAGCAGGAGGAAAGGATTTTGGCAAGCCCTGTACTGCTTATTAAAGCTTCTATCCATAAGTGACACACATTAAAGCCGTTCACATTTTATTGAACAAGTCAAATCACCTGGTCACTCCTAACTTCAAAGTGGGCAGGAAGCGATGCTATCTTACACTCAAAAGGAGAGGCAGGATGTTTATGTACAGTTCCAATGACTGCTTTTACTCGGGCTTCTATGGTTACGTACTTTACCATTCATATTCTCTTACTGTCTTTCGGCCTCCTCCAGCCCTAGCCTGCTTTACCTACTACGTGTCTACATATTTCAAGTTTGTCTCTTAGCCACTTAGTCTTCAGTTGTTTCCTTGAGTATCTTTTCTCTCTTACCTTTTCTTCAGGTGATTTTCAGATTCAAGATCCATATCTTGACATCACTACTTTCTCTAGTCCCATTCTGTTAAATATATCCCAAATGTTTCTACTGCATCTGTTGCTTTCACCTCAATTGGCCAGTGTTCAATACAGTAGTCACAAATTAATATCCACTTGTATTTCTCTATTTCTGTTAATTTTTGTTTTCTTTGGTAGATTCTGTCTCAGCCTCAAAAGCCTGTCTAGATCCTCTCTTTCCCTTGAGATCAAGTGTCTGTTTTTTACTTTATTATTCATGGATGTACACATAGTAGGTGTTCACAAAAAATACTGGCTTGTGATTCTAATATTTTTTCTTCTTCTTTTTCTTTAGGCTTCAAAGAATAATATTAGAACCACTTTCTGATGAAACGTCTTTCCTCCTGTACATTTATTTTCACTAAGGCCAGAGTGAAATATGTATTTTATTATTATTATTTTTTTAGTTTAAGTAACTTTTATTGATGTAAAATAGATACAAAAGAGTTCATAAATTACAACTGTAGACTTGTATTCCTATCATCCAGGTCAAAAAATAGAGCACTGTCATTCCCCAGAAGCTATGCCATGCCCCTGCCCACATGTTTCAGTGTCCTACCCCCAAGGATAAGCTCTGGGTAGCACCATAGATTTTTTTTGCTTGCTTCTGAAATTTATATACATGGGATCATATGATATGCACACTTTTGTCTTTGAATTCTGTTGCTCAATGTTTTGTAAGACTCATCCATGTAGCTGTATATATTACTACTCTATATTTTAGTATATAAATATATCATGTTATATTTGTTCTACTGCAGACATACATTTAGGTTGTTTCCACTTATGAATTATTATGAATAGAGTTGCTATGAACTTTCTTGTACATGTATTTTGTTATATATATGTATGCATTCCCACTGGAAAATGAGTAGCATTTCTGAGTCATGGGGTATATATATGTTGAAATTTACTGCCAGTTTTTCAAAGAGATTATACTATTATCCACTCCCATCAACATGTAAAATAAGATCAACTGCTCCATGTCCTTGTCAACATTTGAAGTATCTGTCTTTTATTTTAGACATTTTGGTGGATGTTTTATGGTCACCTTGTGACCATTTTAATTTCTCTGATAACTAGAGAATTTGAGCACTTTTTTGTGGTTATCAATAGTTGGATATTCTCTTTTTAAAGTGTAAAAATTACATGCCCATCTTTCTATTGAATTATCTGCCATTTTTTACTAGTTTGTAGGAATCATATCATGTTTGGATATGAATTTTTTGCCAAATATATTTTCCATCATAATCAAAAATCTGTTCCAGATGGAGTGTAGATCTAAGTGAGAATGGCAAAACAATAGAATATCCTTAAGGCAAAGAATCCTTAAGTAGGGCACAAAAGGTGTTAATCATGAGAAAGAAATGTGAATAATTGAACTATATTAGAATAGAGGGCTTTGGTTCAATAATCTACATTTATTTTCATCTAGGAGGTTTGACCCAAGTGTTCCTCTTCCTAAGCTACTTCAGTTGTCTGCTTATATCCATAGAGAGATGCCTCACTGTATCCAGAAAAAAAAAAAAAAATCAATAACATATCTTTTATTTTGTTTTTAGTTTTATTTAGGTTCATGCTTAGAAAGGTTCCAATCTTAAGAAAAGTAGTTGATGAGGTAAAAAAATAAATTAACATCCAGAGCATCACAACTTATAACTAAACCATAATCAAAATGAAGTATGAAAATGATAATTTTGGAATGATTTCTTTTCCCCATGTGTATTTTTGTTTAAATATGGTTTCAGTATTGGAGTTATAGAGACGCTGGAAGACAGGAATATGTTAGGTCTGCAGTAGGCTGTTCTTGGGCATGGTTTGGTTCATATACCAGTGGCCACTTTTTTTTTTTTTTTTTTTTTAGCATGTACATTGGTAGAAAGAACTAAAACCCTCTTTCTTCTAAATTTCCTAAATGGGACTCCGTTTGATAATTTGGAAGGAAGAAAGCTTAAGGGCTGACATGAGGCTTAGGGTCAGTTTAACCTATCCAGGTAGTGGACTTCTAGAATGTAATTAAAAAGCCCTTGAAGTAGGATTCAAGGAATGTGATTGAATTCTTCACTATATCACTTAACTATTAGGTGACTTTAGACTGAGCTCATCACTTTTTTTGTCTCAGCTACTGTTTCTTATGAGATGACTGTACTCAGCGTCAATCTCTGAAATTTAGGGATAGTGACTTTTTTAACTCAACAATAAAGAGACAGAGTAAAAAAGTGATATTTGAGTAAGCTTTTTCTATCAGCTGTAAGAGTTCTGAGAGCACCTGGGAAAAAAATGGGAGAGCAGGACCTGACTGTAATTCCTGTCCAGACTATTCTTGATGGTTGTGTGTTCAGGAGAGGTATTCTGTCTTCAGAGGCTGAGGCAGAGGCTAGCTGGAGGAGCCCTAGCCTGATGTAGGGGACAGCTCTGTCTAAACCAGCACCCTCAATTCATGGCTAGTCTAGCTGGAAGAAGGAGGTAAAGATAAAGAGTGCCTTACCGACAGAATTAAAAGATGGGAAAGGTATTTTGTTTTGTTGAAAGAGAGAACATTACCAAAAAAAAAAAAAAATGAAATGCAGGAGAACTTTTACAAAGAACTGAGAAAGAAGAATTACAAATCTTCAAAGATTTTCACCTAGAAAGAATGAAAAATATTATCTATATAGGTGAACTAAAAGGAAGGGAAAAACAGAAGAATTGCAAATATGTGAGCATGAGGAAATGGCAAAGAAAAGAAAATAGCCCAAAGGTGAATAAAAACATAAGGGGGATAGTGATGGAACTGTGAATTAGAGATAGAACTTAAAGTAGGGTGGGATGGAGAAAATGGGAACGGAGAAAAGAGACAGTGGATTTATGAGTCACGCACTACGAACAGAGCAAGTTCCTATCTTTAGGTGGGTAATGATGGGTAACTAGTGGGGAGCTGGCATTGCTTATATGTTAATTCTCCTTAAAACTGTCAGGAGGAGCTTTTCTGGTTGTTGGGATCATTTCAAAAGCCCCAAGGCCACTGTAGGAAGGAAAAGGAGAAGGAGGCTTTATACCGTAGGAGTGAGGATTCGGGTGGAGAACAGCTTGGGGGAGGGGTACTGTAAATAGAGCCTCATTAGCACAGTCAAGCTTGGTGCCTGATTAATTATGGAGCACTTGATAAATAACGCCCTAAAGTGATGGAAATCAGGAGAAAAGGTACAGATAATTGAATGGAATTGAAGAACTGGCAGTATTGAGAGCATCATTAACATATTTTTGCTGTTGTTGTTCTTGGCGTCTGCCCTTGTCACTATTGACTCTGGGCCTCAGCAGCTGCACATTTTGGTGGAAAAGAGGAAGCAGAGCTAGGGAAGGATGATGGCAAGTAGAAACTGTTGTCTCTTATAGAAGCCCAGGGGTCCAGTGGGGTTTGCAACCAGTCTTGTTGTCCGGAGCAGTAGGTGCCTTTATCTCTGTGCATTATGCAGAATTAACTTTTTCCTCGTTTCCTGTGGAAGTCAGGCTTGGGTGTGTGACAGTGGTTCTCAGCATGGGTTATTTTGGATTGTTTTTTAGAAAGCTAATGCACATCACACATCTCCTCTGAAGATATCTCTGCTGGTGGTCATTTGGCTTCTACCCTGAATCAGACAAGTCAAGTTTCTGTTTTAGACAATGTAGTAAAACATCCACACACAAGATCTGAATAAATATCTCTTTGCTTGGCACTGTGCACATGCCTCTGAAACTGGGAATTTTTTAGTTGTTAAACTTTTCTGTTCTCCCTATGCATATCTGAGCTTATTAGGAATCTCTGTGTTTTTTTTATGAATATACTGGCAATAAAATTGAGAGAAGATCTGCACTACAGGTACTCTCAGATTAGTCTGGGGCAAATTTGATGAAGCAAATTGAGAAGCAGTAGTAATTTCTCATCTCTCCCTGGAAGAGGAAAGTGGGTCTTCACCCAGGGACCATGTTGAATTTGTGCATGGAGATTGAGCTGCCTTCTGAGACCTAGAGTATGTTCCAGTTCACCAGGATTTTGCCTAACATGCCCAGTTCTGCCTATGGCCTGTAGCAGGGTGGTGTAGAGATGGGAGCCAGATAGAAAATGCTAGGGTATTAGGAGCAGCAGCTGCCTTTGCTGGCTTTTTAGTTCAGATAATAAAATAGCTTGGAGAGTGTCACATGAGATAGAACTGTTCTATAGAAAATACTGCCACTTGGGATACTGCCAAGCTTTATCTATCCCAAGTGTTTTTCTCCTCAGTTAAATTTTTTCTCTCTTCTCTCTTTTTTATTTTTGTTAAGGAAATAGAAGAACCAGTCCAGATAGAATAAAAATTGACCTGAATGCTCATTAGAACACATGCTTACTCAGTCTCTCTTAAGATTTATTTTATTTACATGGAAACCACAATAAAACCTTCCTTCTACAATAGCCGCAGGACATGAATAAACTTAGGGGCTGGACTCTGGAGAGTGTTCCTAGGCAAATGGATAGAGAGAGGAACATGAGTAGCCATTAGGAGCAGTGTTTCTCTGTAGTTTTGAGGTCTTTTCTTAAAAAATCTTCATGCTACATCTGCTTTGCTTCAGCTCAAGAATTTTTGTTTGTATTTGTTTTCCCATCTTAGTAGAACGTCTATTCAAAGGTTACTTTTTAAAAGGCACTTTCGTATTTCCCTTGGTGTTAGAAAGTGTTGTTTCATGAAGTTTTCCCAGATGTATCACACATTTCTTCCTTAATATAATTAGACCAGCCAGAGGCTCTAGAATGGTTTGTGTATTAAAACTAGTTAGTCAGCTCATGTCAAACATCTACTAGGAACAGGGCGACATGTCTATCCCAAGATCTAACGTGATTAGATCTTGACAAGATGAGTGTGTAAAATTTCACAAGTATCTAATAACCTAGAAGACTGTAGACTAGCCATCTAATTAATCTGGGACATCCAGGCAGAAGTCTTGTGATTCATTCTAAATTCTTTAGCTAATAAGGCAACTTCTCTGTTTTGTTTTTTATCTGGATCTGAAATTCAGGCTTAGACAGCAGGAATAACTACTCCCCTTTTTATTGGGAGTTGTTCTTGTTTTGGCTTTTGTTGTTTCTGTTCTTGTTCTTCTATTTTATTCATTTCTGGCATTTCATGGTTTATCAACAGGCACAGCTCAACAAGAGGCTATGAAAAGAAACTTCTAGGTTAGTCAAATTCTTTCTTTGTTGAGCATTGTGCTTGCTCTACTGATTTGTTCTAGGGTCCCCATGGAAATTCCTAGGGCAATGCAAACTCAGCTCACGACCACCTTGAACCACTGGGGGAAAAAATACATGAAAAATGTACCTCAAGACCTGAGCAAAAGAGGTTTTTTTTCATAGATTCACTTTTCAGAAATTAGAAATGACACCAAAATTAGTAAATTGGAATTGCAATAGATGATATGCTGAAGGGGTGAGATTGAGGAGAAAAATTTCTTGTTTTATTTTTTCCCCAGATTTTGTCAGGAATTTTGATGAAAAACACCATTACAATCTGGACAATGACTTTTTGAAAGTATGTATATTTTTCTCTTAGTAATCTTTTTCTTTGTTGAAATTTTTACATATTTAAAGAAGTGTTCTTTCAGGAAAACAGCTATCCACCAGTGATTTGTCTAATCATTATTGTTGGTGTTAAACCTACATCTCAGCACGCTCCTCTTACAGCCTGATCTCAACTCGTAGATTGACTTGCTTTCTTATAACTTGATGTGGGGAAGACCACAATGAGACACTGTTATAATTGAAATGTAACAGATACTGAAGGGAGTCAAATGATTTCTTCTTATTTTCCACTTATTGCCCATCACAATATCATTTCATTTATAAACAATATCCTATTCTGTACATTAGTTCAAGTTTTGGTTACTTGTACATTTTTGAACTTCTCTTTGACTTTAACAAACTCATTTAGTACAATTTCCTTTTAAACTCTTGTGTGTAATTCTCTCCTATTCCAGGGAAGAAAGCAGTTTAGTAGTGTAGTAGATTTAATGAGCGTACTTTGTCATTTATGAATGTAAATGAAATTGTTGCTAGAATTGACATCTCTGAGGCACAACTCATGGCTATATTTTATTAAAGTAAACATCCAGAAGAGAAGAGGAACAATCGGACGTTCAGATATTTTGTCAACATGCTGTGAAGTGTCCAGATGTTTTAGAAACATCTGGTGTTTGACAATTTTGTTTTTTCCCACGGCTGTTTAGTGTTGCATAGGCACAGAGATGTCCCCTTAATTTGAAGACCCTAATAATCTCTTAGAGCAATGCATTTCATAACACATACCAGAACCCATGTTTTATATCACAGCCCACTATATTTGTGTATATTCACACCTACATCCACACCCCCCCATAAATGTTTAATTGAAATAACTGCTTCACAGAGTAATGCATAGCCTTACTACATGTGATGGATTTTTCTATTTTCTATTCCATTCCATTATTTTGAAAAATAAGTAGCTCTGCATTAATTCCATTGCTTATGGAATTAAAGGGTTGTAATTCTCATTTCAAAAACTTCTATTAGAGTGTGCTTTCAAACTGGGGTGTCCCCCTTGAAGAATAGTGTGGACATAACATAATGGTATGTAACCTTGCAATAACATTCAGAAAACTAGTGCAGTTCAAGCTTTACTCTTCACAAGTACACTCTATGCGCTCATAGTGGACTTCTTGAGTAAGGTAAGTATCTTTTAACCCCTACGGGGTCCCACCAAGGAAAGAAAGGAAGATGGGAGTTAGGAGACAGGGTTTCCCATGTTTGATTGCTTTTCAACAGTTTTAATTGCCAGCCTTAGTGAAGATTCCCTAGAGAAAAAATTAGCTGTCAGTAACAGCAGGCAAGATGCCAGTTCACTCAGGAGCTGTCAGCTCCATGTAGCTAACATTTCCTGGTGCCATCCTTTATTTAATTAAGGTAGAGGAGCCTCAGTGTACCATATTTGGCTCTGCAGGTGGGGGATGACTTGCCACCCCGTTGTCAGAAGGCTCTTGGATCTTGCCTGTTATAAACACTTAATACCTACAAATCACCTGCTTGAATTAAGCACATCACCTGATTCATGTCTTGGTGGCCTAAAGGTAAAAATGTCACAGGACGTCTTGTTTACCTGGTAGCCTCCTGTCTAAAGTATTTAGGCTTTTCATTCAGCTCTTGACCATTCCTCTGACCACATTACTTTTCTAGACCTAAAGCAAATCACTTCATGGTCCTCATTACCTCCACAGATTCAGGAACACTGAAATCTTTAAACAAGGTTACTCTTATTCATCACAGGGAAATGAAAATCTCTCCTACCTTTAATGGTATCTATGGGAAAAGAATAAACCTCAGGCTTTCATAATGTACACTGCTTTTTTTTCTGGAAAATATTATTTACAATGATCTTAAATCATTTCTGCTTAAATTTGGACATATTTTCTCATGTTCTCTCTTTATGATAATGGAAAACAACTGCTCATCACTACTCTTGTAAAAACAAAAGCAATTTAAAACTCCACATATTTATATATTTAACTGGAGGATGAATAATCCCAATCTCAAGTTTTTCCTAAAATATTTTCAATAAATATTATCCTCATATCTCTGTTTTCCTAACTTATTTTAATGTCTTTGCCTTTATCCTTTATTGTGGAGGACGAATCTGGCCAGTATGCTAGTCTGGCTATGGTATGACTATGAGTGTCAGGTTTCTTAAACTTTAACCTACCGATCATGTATCCCAGCTTTTTCTGTATCAGTGATTTATATTGAGTAGATGTCAGGTATATATTTCTTTAATGGATACATTTAACTGCATTGCTGTTTGGCTAATAAATTTTGACTTATGCATTTGCACTTCTTGTGTTCCCATTATTTCTTTAGTTTATTTTCCATTATAAACAGTATTACTCATTTTTATTCCTAGAACTTGCTATTCATGCTTGGCTACTTCTCCAATTTCTCAAGGTAACTTTGAATTCTAGTCTATTTTTTAATGACTGCTAAGGTTTATGTAACCTAAAGAATTAATAATAAACTTTCTAATCCCTTTATCCAGAGAACCAGTGAAATTGTCTTGTTTCCAGGACTGACTCATCTTGAACACTAATTATTAAGTGTATCCAAGACAAAATTATCAAATGATGAATCCTTGATTTATTCCTACAGTCAGCTGTGTCTATATAATACAGGAAACTAGTGGTTCTGTGATCCTGATATTTATCAGAGTATGGACTTCTCATGGTAGCTGCATATCTACCACAATTCATTGAAATATGTTAGGAATTACAAAAAAAGTAGGGCCATATGGAAAATGCATAGACTGCCAGTTTGTTTTCAGATGGTCTACTGTACTCAAAATTGAATTTAAGTTGTTTCTTGTTCCTTTTATAGAGTATCACATTTGGTCAGATTTAGCTCATTTAAATGTTATTGTGAAATGATCTAACACACACCAGGTACTAACTCTACCTACTAACTGAACGCTTGGATAGAAATGTTGGTTGGGAGGAATACTTGATTGTGTTCCATGATTTTGTTGGACTCCAGGTGATAGAGACATCTGGTGATGAAGACAGGGAAGAAAGTATTCTCCAGGTTTGAGAATGTTATTTTAGACTTTCACCTGCTTTCAAGATGAAAAGTACAAGATACAAATGAAAAGATGACTAGGAAATCAAATACAGTGTTCAGCTGGAGAGGACTAATAGAGATCATTAATGGTGCCTGGGCTGGGGTGAACAATGGGGAGAGACGAATTGGGAGAAAACAGTGCTTTTTGAGTGTGAAATATTGGAGGAATAGTGAACTCGGTAATGACACCGTGTACATAATTTCCACTTGTATGATGGAGAATTGCATTAATTACATGTCAACCATTTCTCCACGTTTCTCAAGAATAATTTTGGCTGTTATAGTTTTATTGATATATATTATGTTTCAATGTACATCCTGCACATAGGTAATTTTTTTTCCTTCTCTAAGAGTGATTCATTTTCAAATATGTTATTAGCAGGAATGCACAGATTCACTGACAAGAGAGAAATAATGTAGGGATTCACCTAAATGGAAACAAATGGAGCCATATTTAGAGTTTTGTTCATCCTGTTAATCCAATTCAGTCACTCACTAGATATCTGTTGACTTCATACTCTGTATAGCTGGGAATGGAGAGGAATAAAAAAGTAATGTAAAATACGAGCCTTCTTTCCAGAAGTTCATAGATTATATAAGAATACAAGTCGTATTCATATGAAACAGTGCATAATGATAAGAGGTGGTATGTACTTAAGGCCAAAATTAGCATTAAAGAGAGCCATATGGACTCTTGTGGGCTGGAAGGGATTAGATAATAAAGAAGTCCTCAGAATTACCCACCTAAAACTGTCAGTTTACTCTAAGCCAGATTTTGGGACAGTTCTCTTTCCAGGGAGGAGAAATTTATGAAACTTCAGTTCATTCATCTAGGTGGCTCAGAATCACATCAGAATGGCTGCTGGTCCAGCTTTATCCTGTGCCCCAGTTCTAGAGCTTGGGCCCCTGTGTTGTACGTGGGACAAAGCCACGGCCGTATACTGTGCTGCCAATTATTTAATCCTGTACTCCTATGCTTTTGTGCCTTTAATATTCAAACAAGGGATGCATAATAGAATTGCCAAGCCAAGAAATGAATTGTAGTGTATATTAAGTCAGCATGTTTTTGCAGACTTTGCCAACAATACTTGGGATATTACAGTTCTATGAGAACAACTCAGGGTGGTGTATTAGAAGATAAGTATGTTGGAAGGCCCAGGGCCTTTGTTTGTGGCTATTGTTTATTTCTGAAATGTTTGATCATACATAGAATTCAGTCAACTAAGGCAGAATAATGCCAATGGACTGGTAGAATAATGAGGGTTAATAGACTAGAGGATAAGATGAGGATGAAATTTGCATTCTATGGGAGGGGGAAAGAAGGTTAGAAGGAAGGATGGAACTGGAGCCCTGTAAGGCAGAGAGCATGATATATTTTTCATTGTGTCCTCAGTGCTTAACACAGTATCTGGAACATAGTAGATATAAACCAAAATCTGCTGGGTGACTGATGGAGAGAGAATACCAGATTTGAGATTCTGATTTTAAATGATGATAAAAGATAAGGGATGGTGCCTCTAGTGTAGGCCAAGGTTGAAGAAATACGACGCCAGAGCATCTCTTGGACATGGAGGAACAGTGAGTCAGAGTATTGCCTGGAGGTAAGTGATTTTTATTACAAACAAGAGGAGAAAGGAAACCTCAAAGATAGTGAAAGTAGAAAGTGGGTTTGAAGCTCATTGGGAAGGGCAGAATAAGCAGATCTTTCATCCCAGCCCCTTGAGGTGGTAGAGGCGGCGGGGTCCAGGGAAAGGACAAGTGACAATCTTAGAAGAGATTGTCACATGGTAAGTTTGGTTAAGCCATACTTATCAAGAGGAAGAAATGGTCTTAATCAAAAATGTAAAGGAATTTGTTCAAAACAGAATAGAGATTCTAAATCTCTGGCACACATGAGCAGTTTTAGAAGAAGAGGACCTAAGAAGAATGAGCTGATATGAATAGGGTTGAGAATACAGGGATAAAAAGTGAAAATAATCATAGGAATTAAGGTAAATGGTGTAAGAGGGATTGGAAACATGAATTTAAAAATCTTAAACATATTTATTTTGCTGCAGTTACTGGGTCTCCAAGTGGAAATACCCAGTGAGCAGATGAAATGTTTGAATGCAGTTATTTATGTCTTTTGTTTTGATTACTTTCAATATTTAATATTTTGTAAAGGAAATAGGCACTATTACAAAGCATAGATATTCAATGCTGGAGAACAGTTTAAGATTGTTTAAGGTCATGAAGTTAGCATGTAGTAAGCCCTTAACTATGTGTCAGGCCGTTTGGAGAGCTTTAAAGACATAAATTCATGTAATCGCCAAAAAGGCCCTGTAGAGTAAGTACCAGTATTATCCCAAAGCCATGGGGTAGAAAAAAAGGTCAATGAATTATAAACAAAAAACAGAAAATTATAATCAGAAAAAGGTAAATAAATAAACAGAAATTTAGTAATGGAGCTAGGATGGGACTCTAACCAAATTTTTCAAACAGAACCTTCTTTTACTTCCTAGTATTAACATGGTTTTTAACATTAAATCTCTCTGACAACCATCAACCTTTCTCCATTATTGTGGTACCTTCCTCTTGGCAGAGACCATTCATTTTTCTGCATTTAGCAAAAACAGGTAGAATGGGTTAAACAATTGAGGGAGTAAACACTGACAGAATAACGTGAGCCAACGTGCAAGCATTACAAAGAGATGAAGGATGACACATCATAATTCAATGGGACGATAAAATGTGATGGATTTCCTAACCACCCAATCTTTCATTGGCAGGCTTGTCCTGTTCTTTCTGATGCAGCTTGATTATTCTGGCCTGCAAGATACTGAATGACCCTAGTGTTAGAAGCTACTGTAATACACTGTTGATCACTCACTCACAGGTGAGATGAGTTAGTTTACAGATAATCCCTAAACTTTTCCTAAAATTATCTGAGTTTATTGTCTGTGCTATCCAAAATTCACTGAATATCTACAAAGTCGCCTTGATTATAAGCCCAGGAAATGAGAGGTGTATCCAATGAGGATGGGAGATGTGAACTACATAAATTCTAAGTGACGTGAGAGCTGCTGGGAACAGTGATTAAATCATTTCTTCTAGTGCCATGCCTAACAGACTCTCCATAAGTGTTTATTGAATTGAATTAAATTTAATTAACATAGAGCCAATAAAATATTTTATATGATGTGTATAAAATTACAGACTATTTCTAGCATAAATTAAAAATGTTGATTAAGATCTCTATTTATTGACCTGGAGTGATGTTCACAATGTACTGTTGGGTAAAAGAAGGAAGGTTCCAAAATACAATGCATGCTAAGTTATGTTATCTAAGTAGAATATTACATATGGATAGCTCTTTTTAATTGAAAAATCTGAGGCCATATAGCCTAATTGTTGAGTATGTGGTCTTTTTTAAAAATTTTATTTATTTATTAAAAAAAAACTTTTGGCTGTGCCACATGACATTTGGGATCTTAGCTCCCTGACCAGGGATCGAACCCGCACCCCCTGCAATGGAAGGTGAAGTCTTTTTTTTTTTTTTTTTTTTTTTTAATTAATTAATTTTTTATACAACAGGTTCTTATTAGTTATCTGTTTTATACATATTAGTGTATATATGTCAATCAAAGGCAAAGTCTTAACCACTGGACCGCCAGGGAAGTCCCTGTGGTCTTTTATTTTTTTTAACTTTTATTGGAGTATAGACGATTTACAATGTTGTATTAATTTCAGGTGTACAGCAAAGTGACTCAGTTATACATATATATATATATCTCCACTCTTTTTTAGATTCTTTTCCCATACCGGTCATTACAGGGTATTGAGTAGAGTCCCCTGTGCTATACAGTAGGTCCTTATTAGTAGAAAACAAACTTATGGTTACCAGGAAGGAAAAGGGGAGGGGATAAATTAGGAGATTGGGATTGAGCATGTGGTCTTTGGAGTCAGACGGCCAAAATTTTAACTCTGGATACCCCTCTTATCAGTCATGTAACTGTGAGTAAATAGTTTTTCTGGGCTTCAATTTTCTGATTTATAACATGGGGAAATCATGAACATTAAAAGAGAGATCATAGGTATAAAAATTTTTTAATATAATGTCTGGTTTATAATAAGCATGCAAATAATGTAACTATTACCCTTCTTATGAGAGAAATATGGAATAAGGTTTACCAAAATGTTAACAAGTTTTTTTGTCCATTTTTAATATTACTACTTTAACCAGGAATAATTTTAAAATTATTTTACAATTTTTTTTTTTAATTTTAAGGAATAAAATAACATAGAATCTTTATTTTAGAAGAGAATTTAGATGGTATTTGTCCCAATTTCCCAATAAGTGTCTTAGTACCTAACTAAATTATACCATCTCTGAGCACAGACTCTATATCTTCTGGTTTTTTTTGAGACTACTTTAATGTGGTATGCTTAGAGAAATCAAGAGTCTTTGTAATTTCTCTCCCAAGGTATAGCCACCCCATCATGGGATGTATGTACTTAGATTCTTAATATGCTTCTCATTCTCCCTTTGCATCTGAGAGGGCTTCAGTAACATGGCCTCCTGGGGACCAAAGGGAAAACATCATTCTTTATCACTCTTCTGGATCTTTTTCATAAAAAGAGCTTATACACAGAAGAGTTTAACTTTCCCTGGCATCATTAGCCTTAACAGCTGTCTCCCAATCAGCATCCTGAGTCTTTACAAAGCAGATTAAGAAGATTGCAGTACAAGTAGTACAACACTAAGGGTATCCATGAGGGAATATCTACTGGAGTCCCTACTCTCAGACCTCTCACAGATTGCCCCTACACACATATTTCATGCAGTAGTTCCGGGAATCATCCAGGGATCTGGGGGGAAAATGAAAAGAAAACGAATCTATACTTGAGAATGCGTATTCGAGGTTACTTTTTGGACCTGGGGTTTTAACCTGGGATTGATAGTCTGTTGAACTGCAACTCCTCGATTTTGTCTGGACTCCAATTACCTGTTGCCCTGGCCATGCCCAAGGCTCTTCTATGGGTGAACCTTTAGCCAAGAAGGTACTCTAATCCTTGGATAGAACTGTCTGGTGGGAGCGTTGAGAAAGGGAGAGCTAAAATATATGTGGAAAGAATAGAATTAAATTAGAGGCTACATACCATACAGCTGTCAAAGGAGCCACGTACAGGACTTAAAATACAGATACAGTATAAAAGATTAGATGCACACCACTTCCACCCTGACAGGCGTTAAAGAGATTGTGCTTGCTTTTTGCTCCCTCATAGGTTTTATCCCCTTTGCCCTTGTGAAATAAGCCCCGATTTTAATCAACACACATTTATACAAAGCTGCCCACATAGAGTAAGAGATTAAGAGCAAACCATCTCGCCTCAGGCAGCTACTCAGTTCACTAAGAACATACACATTAACTTTCCCTGATCCTTCCTTCCTTTTGGTGACCTCCAGAATTCTTGGCTCTGATTGCACTTAAGGCAAACCTAAGCTCCTTCCTTACATTGACCTCTCTCAGCTTGCCTGGTAAAAAGGCACTACTGTGTTGCTCTGCTGGGACAGTAAGTTAAAAACAAAATAACAATGTTGAAGGATGTGTCAAAAGCCCGGGATGATGGTATTAAAATATATTTCCAACATTCTGGAAAACTCTTCCTGTCAGAGAGATGAGAGATTTGTTTTCTGTTTTGTTTTTTTTTGGACTCTGAGAAGTATTACTTTGCTATGTTTATTTTGAGGTTCTCAGAAGACATAAGCTTTATCATGGCTTTCTTGGCATAGCCAATTTTAAGTATATACCTGCTTGTGGCATTAATCCTTATGTATAATCAGAGACTACCATTAGCAATGGAAAACTGCTGAAATCCATGGATACATGTTTGGTCCTTTTCCAGCTACTTGCTGGATCTATACCTCAGTTTCCTCACCTACAAAATGAGGATAATAATTGGTCTCGTCTGTTAGTGAGGATTAAATGGGTGAATCCTTAAGCAGGTTCATCTACTTTTGTTGTTTTCCTTCCCCTACCACCTAGCTTTTTGTGTTCCTTAGCCACATCCTTCCCTCCCACCCCTAATAAACGAATTCCATTTTTCTAGCTTTCATTTTTTATAAAGCCTAATGGTTTCACACCCCCCCCCACCCCTTTACCAATTGTTCAGAAGTTAGTTGACCTCTTTCCTTCATTTCATATTATTCACTAATTATCAAAATATCTAAATCAGGAAAAAAAATATATTTTCAATTAAGAAATAAACAGATCTCCTGTTCTCATTGGCAGGTATAGCACTCTTTGAACACTTTTGTTCTCTTTAGAAAAATACTTGCAGAGTGCCATCTCTAGTTCCTTTATGAAAAAGATACATTTTAGTAACAATTGTAACATTTTTACTCTTAATACATGAGTAGCTATAACCCGTATTAACTTAAATGCATTTTCACAAATGATAGTATAAGCCTTTCCACTGTTGTTGTTGATTAATTTGATTAGCACTATTCTTAAAATCTTACAATGGACAGTTTTAGCATTAAGTTTATATGAGACCTCAGTTAGAAGCTGTTGCTAGAGATATTGCTAAAACATGACTGAACTCCTAGGGATCAATGATTTAATATTGCTCTAGCTGTCAGTAATTGTGTTTCTTGGAAGAACATGAATGATCATGTAAGGTTAGATTGTTTATTTGAGATTTTTCTTGTTTCTTGAGGTAGGCTTGTATTGCTATAAACCTCCCTCTTAGAACTGCTTTTGCTGCATCCCATAGGTTTTGGATCGTTGTGTTTTCATTGTCATTTGTCTCTAGGTATTTTTTGATTTCCTCTTTGATTTCTTCAGTGATCTCTTGGTTATTTAGTAATGTATTGTTTAGCCTCTATATGTTTGTATTTTTTATGTTTTTTTCCCTGTAATTGATTTCTAATCTCATAGAGTTGTGCTCAGAAAAGATGCTTGATATGATTTCAATTTTCTTAAATTTACTGAGGCTTGATTGGTGCCCCAAGATGTGATCTATCCTGGAGAATGTTCCATGCACGCTTGAGAAGAAAGTGTAATCTGCTGTTTTTGGATGGAATGTCCTATAAATATCAATTAAATCTATCTGGTCTATTGTGTCATTTAAAGCTTGTGTGTCCTTATTAATTTTCTGTTTGGATGATCTGTCCACTGGTGTAAGTGAGGTGTTAAAGTCCCCCACTATTATTGTGTTACTGTCAATTTCCCCTTTTATAGCTGTTAGCAGTTGCCTTACGTATTGAGGTGCTCCTATGTTGGGTGCATATATATTTATAATTGTTATATCTTCTTCTTGGATTGATCCCTTGATCATTATGTAGTGTCCTTCCTTGTCTCTTGTAACATTCTTTATTTTAAAGTCTATTTTATCTGATACGAGCATTGCTACTTCAGCTTTCTTTTGATTTCCATTTGCATGGAATATCTTTTTCCATCCCCTCACTTTCAGTCTGTATGTGTCCCTAGGTCTGAAGTGGGTCTCTTGTAGACAGCATATATATGAGTCTTGTTTTTGTATCCATTTAGCGAGCCTGTGTCTTTTGGTTGGAGCATTTAATCCATTCATGTTTAAGGTAATTATCGATATGCATGTTCCTATGACCATTTTCTTAATTGTTTTGGGTTTGTTTTTGTAGGTCTTTTTCTTCTCTTATGTTTCCCACTTAGAGAAGTTCCTTTAGCATTTGTTGTAGAGCTGGTTTGGTGGTGCTGAATTCTCTTAGCTTTTGCTTGTCTGTAAAGCTTTTGATTTCTCCATCGAATCTGAATGAGATCCTTGCAGGGTAGAGTAATCTTGGTTGTAGGTTCTTCCCTTTCATCACTTTAAATATGTCATGCCACTCCCTTCTGGCTTGTAGAGTTTCTGCTGAGAAATCAGCTGTTAACCTTATGGGAGTTCCCTTGTATGTTATTTGTCGTTTTTCACTTGCTGCTTTCAATAATTTTTCTTTGTCTTTAATTTTTGCCAGTTTGATTACTATGCGTCTCGGTGTGTTTCTCCTTGGGTTTGTCCTGTATGGGACTCTCTGCGCTTCCTGGACTTGGGTGGCTATTTCCTTTCCCATGTTAGGGAAGTTTTTGACTATAATCTCTTCAAATATTTTCTCTGGTCCTTTCTCTCTCTCTTCTCCTTCTGAGACCCCTATAATGTGAATGTTGTTGTGTTTAATGTTGTCCCAGAGGTCTCTTAGGCTGTCTTCATTTCTTTTCATTCTTTTTTCTTTATTCTGTTCTGCAGCAGTGAATTCCACCATTCTGTCTTCCAGGTCACTTCTCCATCCTTCTGCCTCAGTTATTCTGCTCTTGATTCCTTCTAGTGTATTTTTCATTTCAGTTATTGTATTGTTCATCTCTGTTTGTTTGTTCTTTAATGAATCTAGGTCTTTGTTAAACATTTCTTGCATCTTCTCTAGCTTTGCCTCCATTCTTTTTCTGAGGTCCTGGATCATCTTCACTATCATTATTCTGAATTCTTTTTCTGGAAGGTTGCCTATCTCCACTCCATTTAGTTGTTTTTCTGGGGTTTCATCTTGTTCCTTCATCTGGTACATAGCCCTCTGCCTTTTCATCTTGTCTATCTTTCTGTGAATGTGGTTTTTGTTCCACAGGCTGCAGGATTGTAGTTCTTCTTGCTTCTGCTGTCTGCCCTCTGGTGGATGAGGCTATCTAAGAGGCTTGTGGAAGTTTCCTGATGGGAGGGACTTGGCAGTATTACTTAAAGGAGTGATTCTTCAATTTAGTTGTCAAAGTCAAGATGGCCTGAGCAACCATGGGGACAGTGGAAAGGAGAAGGAAGTCATTTTAGCAGAAAACAAATTTAAAAGCATGAAATAGGGGCTTCCCTGGTGGCGCAGTGTTTGAGAATCTGCCTGCCAATGCAGGGGACACGGGTTCGAGCCCTGGTCTGGGAGGATCCCACATGCCGCGGAGCAGCTGGGCCCGTGAGCCACAACTACTGAGCCTGCGCGTCTGGAGCCTGTGCTCCGCAACAAGAGAGGCCGCGACAGTGAGAGGCCCGCGCACCGCGATGAAGAGTGGCCCCCGCTTGCCGCAGCTAGAGAGAGCCCTCGCACAGAAACGAAGACCCAACACAGCCAAAAATAAATAAATAAATTTAAAAAAAAAAAATTCCAAAAAAAAAAAAAAAAAAAAAAAGCATGAAATAATATGGGACCTGGAAATCAGGTTTAGTAGATCATGGCAAGAGATAAGGTTACAAACAAGTGGGCTTAGACCATATGGGGCACCATTCAAGGGCCTGATTTTGGAGAATATTATCTCGTAGTTGTATTTAAAGAAGACAAAGGATAAATTAGCTATGTTATGGGAATAATTGGTCTCTTGATGTAATCCAGGAGGGAAATGTAGAAGGCAGGATTAGGCAGAGTTATTGATAGAGGGATGGATTCAAGAAATTTATAACAGAGATTAGAGAAAACCTGGACCTCAGTTGGAGATGGCGGATAATGGAAGGGGTAGGGGATGGATTGGTGGCATCATTGGCTATGTAGTTTGGATAATGTAATGGATAGTTTTGTCAGTAATTGAAAAAACGAATACATAATGGAGGGGGATGTTAAGGAAGAGTTCTGTTTGCTGCATAACAAATTATACTCAATTTTAGCAGCTTAAAATAACAAGCTTCTATTGTCTCACCTTTTCTTTGTGTCAGGAATTTGGGAGCAGCTTAGATGAGTGGTTATAACTCAGGATCTTCCATGATTGCTTCAAGATGTTGGATAGAGTTGCAGCCATCTGAGGCTTGACTGAGGCTAAAGGATCTTTTTCTAAGATGATTCACTTACATGACTTGGCATGTGGCTAGTGTCAGACAGCCTTCTCCAAAGGTCTGCTCGAGTATCCTTATGACATGTTAGTTGGCTCCTCTCAGAGCAGGGGATCCAAGGGACATCACAGAAGAAGACACGATGCCTTTTATGATTCAGCCTCATAAGCCACACATGCTATTTCTGCAAAATCCCAATGATTACATAGGTCAGCACAATTTAATGTAGGAGAGAATGTTAAAACAGTGTGAATAGCAGGAGGAGTAGGAGGCATGGATCATTAGGACTGTCTTCGAGGCTGGATACCAGAAGGCATATTGAGTTTAAGTGTCAGGAAGTAATAAGCTCCATAAGTAGTAAGCAGTCAGATATATGGGTCAGGAACACAGGAGAGAGTTCAGTCTAGTAAAAAGAATGTTTAGAGGGATGATAGGACAAAACCATAATATTCTGGAAACTCTACATTCAAAAGTTTGTCACAGGGAAGCAGTGCATTAACAAGGCTCAGAAGGAGGGATCAGGGAGTGAGGAACATAGCCAGAAGATAATAGTTGCCCTGAAATTAATAGTGGTGAGTTTCACATGGTGGAAATAAAGATGGGGAAGAATGTATTGGATTTGGTAATTATGACATAATTCATGACCTTTACCGGTGAATTAGGAAAGAAGTAGAAAACTAATGACACAGAATATGAAAAAAAATTGAAGAAGTGGAGAGAGTAAGTAGCAATTATATTTTCAAGGACTTGGCTAAGAAAGGAAGTGAAAAAGGAGCTATGGCAGAAAGAGGAACTGCCAAGAGATCATGTATGTGATGGGAGCAAACTGAGGATGTTGGGAGAGGAAGACTGAACATTTAGAAAATAGAAAAGGTAACTAAAAGAACAGTGTTCCAGAAGAGAAAGGAGATTTTCACAGCAAGAATCCAGATAGAAGGCTTACTTCAAATTTGCATTAAAGTTTCCTTTTCTGCAGGGTGAATGTCTGCTGGAATATGAAATAGTTGAGATTGTTCATGTTGGAGATAGCAATTTTCTCTGAAAAGTATGAGTTCTTGTCAAAGTGGGGTTTAGGGCAGAAGTGGAGTGGAGGACCTAAGAAAATTGATAGTTTAGAATAGCCTTGTGGAGAGAGAAAATGTGTGACCACACCAGGGTGGTAAAGTGCTCAAGGGTCTCCACTGAGTTTGAAGATCATAAATTTATGGTGGCACCAATGGGTACTTTTGAACTTTAAAATATGGAGTTTAGAAAACTAGGTAAAAGAGAGGCCATACTGTTTTGTGGTTAAAACAGACTGTGGAACTGGGTAATCTGAGTTTAAATGCAGTTCTGCTACTTAAAGCTTTATAATCAAAGGCAAATTTACCTCTATGAGGCTGTAGTATTTAACTTACAGAGTTGTTGTGAGGATTAAATTAATTAGTATATGTAAAGCATTAAGAAAATCAAACAGTACATGCTGAACACTCAATAAAAAGTAGTTATTTTTATGAAGGTTATTGAATTTTATTTGTCTCTCTTTAAAAATTTCCTTCCACATATTTGTTCCTCTTATTTTAATAAACAGTATAGTTTAGTTTCAAGCATTTTTAGAAACAAATTTGAACTACAACAAATGAATTCTCTTGGAAGCTTAGTAACCTGATTATATAGATCAAGATGTTTCATGTAAGTACTGAAGGGAAATTCAGTGACTAATCAGTAAGTCAAAAACCAAAACGAGAATCACCCTTCCCACCACTCCCCATGCAAACTCTCTTTGCTGCAAACTTCAGCATCTTAGCAACCAGGTGTGCTGTGCCTTGGACAACCATACCTGGTTGGTGACACTAGAAGTCCTTTCTTCCCTCTCATGGGGTTTTCCAGCTTGGAAGAGTTGGTATGAAACTTTCCAGGCCAAGCAGAGGTGGGATGGTATGACCCTGGGCCTTCTGCTAGACCTGTCTACACCTCCGGCCCCACTTGAAACCCCAAAGGATAAAGGATTTGCAGTCGAGAACATCCAGTCATGTGTCTCAAGTACAGTTACTACACAGAAGAACAAGGTCTCCTGAACAGAAGAAAAGGCTGGGCTTTTTCAGCACTTTATCCTATCTCTACCTTGTAACTGACAGGATCTTGGTGCTCTGGCTTGGTGTCAGCCCTGAGCCTCAGAGGTGGGAGAGCCAAGTTCAGGACATTGGACCACCAGAGATGGCCTCACATAATATCAATCAGTGAGAGCTCTCCCAGAGCTCTCCATCTCAACGCTAAGACCCAGCTCCACTCAATGATCATCAAGCTCCAGTGCTGGACACCCCATGCCAAACAACTAGCAAGATAGGAACACAAACCCAACTATGAGCAGAGAGGCTGCCTAAAATCATAATAAGTTCGCAGACACCCCAAAACACACCACCAGATGAGGGCCTGCCCACCAGAAAGACAAGATCCAGCCTCATCCACCAGAACACAGACACCAGTCCCCTCCACCAGGAAGCCGACACATCCCACTGAACCAACCTTACCCACTGGGGGCAGACACCAAAAACAATGGGAACTATGAACCTGCAGCCTGCGAAGAGGAGAACCCAAACACAGTAAGTTAAGCAAAATGAGAAGACAGAGAAATATGCAGCAGATGAAGGAGCAAGGTAAAAACCCACTAGACCAAACAAATGAAAAAGAAATAGGCAGTCCATCTGAAAAAGAAATCAGAGTAATGGTAGTAAAGATGATCCAAAATCTTGGAAATAGAATGGAGAAAATACAAGAAACGTTTAACAAGGACCTAGAAGAACTAAAGAGAAAACAAACAATGATGAACAACACAATAAATGAAATTAAAAATTCTCTAGAAGGAATTAATAGCAGAATAACTGAGGCAGAAGAACGGATAAGTTACCTGGAAGATAAAATAGGGGAAATAACTACCGCAGAGCAGAACAAAGAAAAAAGAATGAAAAGAATTGAGGAAAGTCTCAGAGACCTCTGGGACAACATGAAATGCACCAACATTTGAATTATAGGGGTCGCAGAAGAGGAAGAGAAAAAGAAAGGGACTGAGAAAATATTTGAAGAGATTATAGTTGAAAACTTCCCTAATATGGGAAAAGAAATAGTCAATCAAGTCCCGGAAGCACAGAGAATCCCATACAGGATAAAACCAAGGAGAAACATGCCAAGACACATATTAATCAAACTATCAAAAATTAAATACAGAGAAAAAAATTAAAAGCAGCAAAGGAAAAGCAAGAACTAACATACAAGGGAATCCCCATAAGGTTAACAGCTGATCTTTCAGCAGAAACTCTGCAAGCCAGAAGGGAGTGGCAGGACATATTGAAAGTGATGAAAGGGAAAAACCTACAACCAAGATTACTCTACCCAGCAAGGATCTCATTCAGATTCAATGGAGAAATCAAAAGCTTTACAGACAAGCAAAAGCTAAGAGAATTCAGCACCACAAAACCAGCTTTACAACAAATGCTAAAGGAACTTGTCTAGGCAGGAAACACAAGAGAAGGAAAGAACCTACAATAACAAACCTAAAACAATTAAGAAAATGGTAATAGGAACATACATATTGATAATTACCTTAAATGTAAATGGATTAAATGCTCCAACCAAAAGACATAGACTAGCTGAATGGATACAAAAACAAGACCCATATATATGTTGTCTACAAGAGACCCACTTCAGACCTAGGGACACATACAGACTGAAAGTGAGGGGATGGAAAAAGATATTCCATACAAATGGAAATCAAAAGAAAGCTGGAGTGACAATTCTCGTATCAGACAAAACAGACTTTAAAATAAAGACTATTATAAGAGACAAGGACACTATATAATGATCAAGGAATCAATCCAAGAAGAAAATATAACAATTGTAAATATATATGCACCCAACATAGGAGCACCTCAAAACATTAGGCAAATTCTAACAGCCATAAAAGGGGAAATCGACAGTAACACAATGATAGTAGGGTACTTTAGATTGGTTCAAGATGGTGGTGGAGAAAGGCGTGCTCTCCCTCCTGTGAGAACACCAGAATCACAACTAACTGCTGAGCAATCATCAACAGGAAGACACTGGAAACAACCAAAAAAGATACCCCACATCCAAAGACAAAGGAGAAGCCACAATGAGACGGTAGAAGGGGCACAATCACAATAAAATCAAATCCCATAACTGCTGGGTGTGTGACTCACAAACTGGAGAACACTTATACCACAGAAGTCCACCCACTGGAGTGAAGGGTCTGAGCACCACATCAGGCTTCCCAACCTGGGGGTGCAGCAATGGGAGGAGGAATTCCAAGAGAATCAGACTTTGAATGCTAGCGGGATTTGATTGCAGGACTTCGACAGGACTGGGGGAAACAGAGACTCCACTCTTGGAGCACACGCACAAAATAGTGTGCGCATCGGGACCCAGGGGAAGGAGCAGTGACCCCATAGGAGACTGAACCAGACCTACCTGCTAGTGTTGAAGGGTCTCCTGCAGAGGCGCGGGGTGGCTCTGTCTCACTGTGAGGACAGGGACGCTGGCAGTGGAGGTTCCAGGAAATGCTCCTTGGTGTGAGCCCTCCCAGAGTCTGCCATTGGCCCCACAAAAGAGCCCAGGTAAGGTCCAGTGTTGGGTCACCTCAGGCCAAACAACCAACAGGGAGGGAACTCAGCCCCACCCATCAGCAGTCAAGTGGATTAAAGTTTTACTGAGCTCTGCCCACCACCAGTCCCTCCCATCAGGAAACTTGCACAAGCCTCTTAGATAGCCTCATCCACCAGAGGGCAGAGAGCAGAAGCAAGGAGAACTACAATCCTGCAGCCTGTGGGAAAAAAACCACATTCACAGAAAGATAGACAAGATGAAAAGGCAGAGGGCTATGTACCAGATGAAGGAACAAGATAAAACCCCATAAAAACAACTAAATGGAGTGGAGATAGGCAACCTTCCAGAAAAAGAATTCAGAATAATGATATTGAAGATGATCCAGGACCTCAGAAAAAGAAAGGAGGCAAAGCTAGAGAAGATGCAAGAAATGTTTAACCAAGACCTAGAAGAATGAAAGAACAGACAAACAGAGATGAACAATAGAATAAATGAAATGAAAAATACACTAGAAAACCTACCTAAGGAGACAAAAGACCTGTATGCAGAAAATTATAAGACACTGATGAAAGAAATTAAAGATGATACAAATAGATGGAGAGATATACCATGTTCTTGGATTGGAAGAATCAATATTGTGAAAATGACTCTACTACCCAAAGCAATCTACAGATTCAGTGCAATCCCTATCAAAGTACCACTGACGTTTTTTACAGAACTACAACAAAAAATTTCACAATTCGTTTGGAAACACAAAAGACCCCGAATAGCCAAAGCAATCTTGAGAAAGAAAAACGGAGCTGGAGGAATCAGGCTCCCTGACTTCGGACTATACTACAAAGCTACAGGAATCAAGACAGTATGGTACTGGCACAAAAACAGAAATATAGATCAGTGGAACAGGATAGAAAGCTCAGAGATAAACCCACGCACATATGGTCACCTTGTCTTTGATAAAGGAGGCAAGCATATACAGTGGAGAAAAGACAGCCTCTTCAATAAGTGGTGCTGGGAAAACTGGACAGCTACATGTAAAAGAATGAAGTTAGAACACTCCCTAACACCATACACAAAAATAAACTCCAGATGGATTAAAGACCTAAATGTAAGGCCAGACACTGTCAAACTCTTAGAGGAAAACATAGGCAGAACACTCTATGACATAAATCACAGCAAGATCCTTTTTGACCCACCTCCTAGAGAAATGGAAATAAAAACAAAAATAAACAAATGGGACCTAGTGAAACTTAAAAGCTTTTGCACAGCAAAGGAAACCATAAACAAGACAAAAAGACAACCCTCAGAATGGGAGAAAATGTTTATAAATGAAGCAACTGGCAAAGGATTAATCTCCAAAATATACAAGCAGGTCATGCAGCTCAATATCAAAAAAACAAACAACCCAATCCAAAAATGGGCAGAAGACCTAAATAGACATTTCTCCAAAGAAGATATACAGATTGCCAACAGACACATGAAAGAATGCTCAACATCATTAATCATTAGAGAAATGCAAATCAAAACTACAATGAGATATCATCTCACACTGGTCAGAATGGCCATCATCAAAAAATCTAGAAACAATAAATGCTGGAGAGGGTGTGGAGAAAAGGGAACCCTCTTGCACTGTTGGTGGGAATGTAAATTGATACAGTCACTATGGAAGACAGTATTGAGCTTCCCTAAAGAACTAAAAATAGAACTACCATATGACCCAGGAATCCCCCTACTCCGTATATACCCTGAGAAAACCGTAATTCAAAAAGAGTCTGTAGCACAATGTTGATTGCAGCTCTACTTACAATAGCCAGGACATGGAAGCAACTTAAGTGTCCATCGACAGATGAATGGATAAAGAAGATGTGGCACCTGTATATAATGGAATATTACTCAGTCATAAAAGGAAACGAAATTGAATTATTTGTAGTGAGGTGGATGGACCTAGAGTCTGTCATACAGAGTGAAGTAAGTCAGAAAGAGAAAAACAAATACTGTATGCTAACACATACATATGGAATCTAAAAACCAAAAATGGTTTTGAAGAACCTAGGGGTAGGACTGGAATAAAGATGCAGACGTAGAGAATGGACTTGACGACATGGGGAGGGGGAAGTGTAAGCTGAGACGAAGTGAGAGAGTGGCATTGATATACATACACTACCAAATGAAAAGTAGATAGCTAGTGGGAAGTAGCAGCATAGCACAGGGAGATTAGCTTGGTGTTTTGCGACCACCTGGAGCTGTGGGATAAGGAGGGTGGGAGGGAGATGCAAGAGGGAAGAGATATGGGGACATATGTATATGTATAGCTGATTCACTTTGTTATACAGCAGAAACTAACACAACACTGTAAAGCAATTATACTCCAATTAAGATGTTAAAAAGAAAAACCCACCACGTGACACAAGATAGTATAGATAATCAATAAAAAACACCCATCTCTGCCTCTTTACTTGCCCCTGCTTTTTGCAATGATTTGTCCAGGCAAAGGGTCCAGAATCCAAATCATTATGACTTTTATACTGTACCTCCTCATTTTTCCCCACATCTGTTAAAATTATTTTTTAAAATATGTTTTCTTTATGGAGATCCTTCTATTAATTTCAAGGGGTTCTGCATCCTTAAATTAAACATCAATATATAAATCAATTTAATGCTCAGAAAAATTTCTTTTTGCCATCATCTTTCAATCCACTATAAAGTTCTGGAAAAGCCAGATGACACATACATGTATGTGTATTAAAGCTAGGCTTTAGCATTTCATGCCAATGTTTTTCTTCATGGTTGTGGCCAGAAGGGAATTTGTTTACATTTATTTATTCTGATGGAAATGAGAGATTTTCTGAATTGATATACTTTCAGTTATGCTGCTGTGAAATGCAGCAGTTGGTACAAATTCAGTTTAGAACATTCTAGAAAGATTAGTACATTTCCAGAGTGAACCATGATTGGTGTAGGAGATAGTGCAGCCCAGTATTTGCAAGAACGTGATGATGCCTTCTGTGTGAAATAGATTATAGCACTATACTTCATTTTGGACTTACCTGGACATTAGATTTTGCCTTGATGATGAATTTTCTTATCAACTTCTCAAACAAAGAAAATGAGGAAATTAACAAGTGATTTCAGGGAGTGATTTTGAAGGTCCACTAATCAAACCTACTTTTGCAAAATAAATCGGAAATATTGAAAAGAATCACTAGCATGCGAATGTACTTTTTATATGTGAAACTACTGGATTGTGTAGTTAATTTTACATGTGTATCAGTTGAAACTAGAGAACTTTAGAAATCAGCTAAACCTTAAAAATGAAAGGGTAACTTCAGGGTGGGAAAGTACTTACAAAAGGTCTCAGATAATTGTTTACTTAATCCAGGTTTATTATCATAGGATGTACATTTGTGTCAAATGACATGCAGACAATGAAGTGTTGTAGTCAGTCTTTAAAAAATAAAATCGTAGTGTCATGGGCCCCTGCTCTTGAAGTTAACTGCTCAGCTTGTCACAGTGTGATCCTCAGGCTGGATAAGTGTACTGGTGCACTTCTGCATTTTTGGGTGAACAGTGTGGATTTACCTGCTTTCCCACAATGCACTGTACTTGGTGCAGCACTGCGCTTCTAATGGCTCACATTGATCTCTTGATTCTGTGGTTAATTAAGATGTATTTTGCAGCACATCTCACAAGTTCCAAGGCTCAGAGGATTAGTCGATAGTTTTCTGCAGCTCTGCCATTAGCAGGGCCAACTGTCTTAAAGACGTAGTCTGTTTTTTCTAGCGTGTGTGTTTTCTTACATTTCAGGAGATTTGATGCACAGCCATAGCAGTCAGAGATGGAGAGAGAGAGGCAGCTACGATAAGACAGAAATATAAGGGGACTAGGGTTCTAATTCCAGATCAGAGCGTTACAGACTGGGAAAACTTGGGCAGAATTAATCTGTCTGAACCTGTGTCTTCATCTTTATTTATATAAAGAAGACAACATCTGTTGTTGCAACGTCATAGTATCGTGTAAAGCATCAGCTTCACTACAGTGAGAGAAAGTACTCTGAAGTCTATAGAGCATTACATATGAGCTTCGGAACAGGCATGAATTTAAAAAAATCAAAATACTACTTTAAAATACTTATAGGAAGAGAATAAGGCACAAGTTGATAAGGGAAAGGAAGAAGTGAGAGGTTAGCAATTAAAGTCAAAGGCTTGTGGGGGGGAAGGTGATACACAGGAGTGAAAGAAACGCTGTGGTTTTCCAGGAAAATAAAAGAGGGCTGCATGTAGGGAAATGGAAATAAAGAGGCAGGATAGTGAAAGCATGAGGTGAAATAAGAGGGAGTGTTTACCTGTAACGAGTCCAATCCATTTGGACTGTTGTGCTTCCTAAATTCTAGCTGTTTCTGTGCCAAGTAACTACTAATGTCTGTACTTGATAATGTAGGTTCACAAGGATCACACTGATGGCTTGGCAAAATGAATACACCCTCACTTTTCCAAAAGCTCTTGCTGGCTTGAATACAAGGGACTCAAGGCTGTTATCTCAGTGGGCTGTACAGGTCTCATGGCCATAACTCTCTTGCAGCAACGGAAGCTCAGCCAATAGTGTTATCACCATAAACCTCCAAAGAATCTGACAAATGGTGCTTACCATTACCACATTGTTCTACTACCGTATTTATATGTCCCTGGAAAGAGACACCTCTGTGGTTGCCAATAGATGAACTATTGCACATAGATTGAAGAAAAAGGGCAATGTAGTTTGAATAATTGGCCAAGGAAATATTTGGTTATTCAAGAGATGGCCTATGCAAGGAAAGAGAAGTATTGTTTGTTTTCAAAATGTATGTATGACAGAAAGGAAAGAATGACTGAGTACTTTACTGCCCTCATTCGAGAGAATATATTTCAGAGAGGTAAGAGAATTTCACACATAACTAACTGTGTAGGTGAGACCCAAGATGTATAGGAGGATGGATTTTCTATACTCTTTGACTAATATATATAACATTCCCTACTATCAAAGCTAAAGCACTTGGTGAAAGTGGGGTGAAGCTGGGGTCTAGGTTCAGATAACTATTAGGTAAGTTAGTCTAGAATTTCTTAAAATTGCATGATTGAGTGTCAGGTTAATTTTTTTAAATGTATATGGTCCATATTTGGGAAGTGTTTGTTTTTTCTTTTTCTGCCTTTAGCCCTCAAGTAAATGATCAAATCAGGTGACTTCATAAAGACTAATTTCTTCAGTATGATTTCACACCCATGGTATATTCTGAGGGAATGTATGTTAATGATAACATTATGATTCACTCATGGGTATAACACATCTTGCTATTGGGATTACCATATTTGCTGATACAATCTAAATTAACTCTTCAGAATCACACGTGCAAAATCCCAAATGTCTGTCAGCAAAATGACTGTTGAGTGGTTCACCCCTCTGTTAAGGACTCATTTATCCCTTCCCCCAAATTATTTTTCGAAAGGGCATTATGTCTTTGTCACCTAAATCCCAACAAAATGCAATTCAGGGATGTATTCTAAATAGAGAGAGGAAACTAATTTATATTACTGAATATATCTTCTGAAGTACAGTAGGTACTTAGAATTTCAGGATTTAACAGTCCAAGTTTTAAAGATTTGTGAACAACCCAAAGGGCAATTTCAAGGATAATTTATAGCTTTGCCAAGGATAGGATTTGAAGCACATGCTGGGAGCTAGGTTTATGGAAGTCAGTCACCAGCCCATTACCCAGGACCACACTTCAACATGAAATTCATGGTCCCCCATTACTTCCACGGACTCTGGAATTCTCATTAAGGGTCTGAAAGAGTCACTTTACATTTTATGGGAGAAATAATATAATATTCAAGAGTCTGGAAATTAGAGAAGGTCTCAGAGGTAACTAGTGAGAATATCAGTGGTGAATTTTTTTTTTTTTTTTTTAAGCACAGTGATTCATTATCCTTATCTCAACTCTTCTACAACTCTTAGGAATTTCTGCATAAGACTTAAGCTAGAGTATCAAATGGATGTCGAATAATAACTCCTTTAGTATATAAATCGACAAGCTGTGATTTGAATCCCTGTCTGACTTCCAGACCCAATGATCCTGTTACACTGTGTGAATCAATTTTGCCACACCCCTTTTTGCATACCACATTCATGAGTTTGGTTCTCTCCCAAGCTCAAGCTCTAAGACTCTGCTTACCCTTCTATAGCCAGAGCTCCACAGGGCTTAGTAAAAGAGTACTTAGCTATTCCAAGAATCAACTCTTCTTTCTCCCTGAAAACATGGTGCCCTCTTGGAATGAGACTTCCTGGTAAAAGATGAAGAAAATCTGGGACTCTGGGGTGCTAGTGTACTTTTATTTCTCAAAGATTGAACAGTTTTCTAAACCTAAGACTTTGGTTCTTGGAGAGTCCACGTGGGCTTTCTGGAGTATTCTGAATCTTGCTTTTGTGGAAGCAGAGCCCTGGGTCACTATTAAAAACATACTTCCTAGAGAGCAGCTGGGTATCTCTCAAATCCCACAGGCTTCTCTACACTTAGGCTGAGAAAGAAGCTGCTAATGGAGTTTAAAAGGTTACCTTCATTAACTAAAAATAAATTTCAAGTGAATGGCCTTCCTTCAAAGCAGGAACATTCAGAATGGGCATATGTTAAAATGAAAGACAGATGAGTCTCTGCGATGTTTTCCTAGTGCGTTTTTCCCCTTTTCTGTTCATAAATATCTGCTACCTCAGAATCCTCTCTGGAATCTGATTAGACTTCAGAGCCTTCATAATGTTTGAAGGTGAGCTCAGATCAATTTCCTGTAACTTTCCTGCTATGGTAAATCATTTATTGGGACGAATGTTTTACAAGGCCAGGCAAGAGAGAACTCATGAAAAATAAATATGGTAAAATACTCGATGCTGTCCTGCAGCAATCTTCAAGGCTTCATCACATTTAAACTCTCCATGGCATTGAAGCAGTTAGAACATTTCCCCTCATTTGGTCTCACTGTGGCCAGTTGAACTCAATATATGGTGGCACTGAAGCCAAAAAGCATGCATTTTATTTCCTTACATATCCTTTAATTCACTATTTCGTGGCCACAGATTTCTTGGTCTGACCAAGGGAACAACATGGAAAGTTAGTCATAACAATAGGGAGTGAGACAGACAAGGTGGATAGATCCATTTTTACTCATTTCTTCTGAAAATAAAACAAGCAAAGAAAGGAAAGCAAGGAAAATACCTTACTTTGTAGGTCGTTAAACCTTATTTCTAAGAAGTATGGACAAAATAAAGTGCACATATGGACTCAAAAGTTCTTTACAAATCATTTATATTTCACAGGTAGGCAAAGTTACAAGAACCATCTTTTGAATAATGAAAATTTGCACCTAAGTATTCTAGTTATCTCCCCTGGACTGATAAAGTGGCATAGTAACCATTACAAAGAAAAACAAACAATAAACAATAATAATAGCAACAGGGACAACTCTGGTCCCCCATTGTATCAACTCTACCTGTATCTCCTCTTGCCTTTGTTAGGAACTCCCACATTCTGGTATCAGAGGATGAAATGAGGGGTGAAGGAAATAATAAAAATAAATGCCTCTAGTATGTTTCAGATACATCCCATAATCTCATTTAGTTTAGTACTCATAACTACCCGTCAAAATTGGTAACATTATTTTCATTTTACTTATAAAGAAACTGAGACTAAATAACGTACTCGAGGTCGTTTAATTAGTGAAGAGCGAACCAAGCTTCAAATCACGTATGTCTGGAATCTGCAAACTAATTGAGATGAGGTCTTAGAGACATTCCAGTTCTAGACAGCTGGAAGTAAAAAAAAACGGAAATGCGTCTCAAGTAGAGAGAAGCAAGTTCATCATGTTGGGAGACAGACAGGCAGGATCAGAGGCAATGGGAGTAAGATTCAGAATGGCGAAGAACTCTGATTCTCAGATATTACACCAAAAGAAGTTAAATTAGAGGAAAAACCTAAATCTCTCTTGTGGATGACACCCTTTCAACACCATCTTGATGTTCTTGAATAATCTCTCCAGAGCTCTCCTTTGGGAATTTGTACAGATTCTCTGACGATGCCTTTTGTCAAGAGGAGGAATACAGAATGTTTCTTAATTGTCATTTCATTTGCAGAGGCATTTAGTAGATTGAATTAATAACTCTTTCCTATATCTCCACTCCCTCACTCCACCTAGTCCTCTTGCTGCATTGCTGTCCATGAATCCAAGTGGAACTTTGCATTCAGCAAATCACTATTTGACTCAAGAATGTCAGTGGTTCATCTGGATTTTCTAGGCTTTCTGAAATATGTGCACGCTTTAGCTGTCCAGTTACATGTCTAACTCCCCACAGCCTGTATACCCTTTGCCCCAGCCATGCTCTCATCACTTACATCGGGTACAACCCCACCTATCCACCTTTGCCTAAGTGCTTCTGTGGTTTTGAAATTTCTCCCCAGCTCTGACTGCATATTTGAGTCAAGTTATTAAAAAAATATATTAATATTTAGAAAACATAGGGAGGTAGGAAGAATTGTTAATAATGATCCCCATCATCTCAAAAAACAGATAACTGCAAGCCTTTTTATAAGCCTCTTTGTATATTTTCATCAATTATGCACATATATTCTTAAAAATATGGGCCATATTATATAAACAGTTGTCTTTTTATTGATGTGGCAGGCATTTTTTTCCCTATCATTATTTTAAAAACCTTGACTGAATAATATTCCATCAGATGTGATTTATACAAATATTAACTTGTTATTTGATAGTTTTAACCCTAATACAATTTTCCTATGTTAATAATATTGTAATAAATATACTTTTGTATAAATATTACTCTGTATCTTTGATTATATACTTAAGATAAAATCTTAGGTGTGAAAATACTACTGTTTCTAATAATATGAAAATTTTCAGGGCCCTTACTATAATATTATTGACAAACTTCTTTCCAGAAAATTGATTTCAATCTATATTTACATCAAGTGAATATAACAGTGTTTTCTAAACTTATCCTAAAACTAGCTATCAGTTTTTAAATGTTTGTCAATTTGATAAACTTATCTCATTATTTTAATTTTCATTTATTTGATATTTAGTAGAGATACACTTTAAAAAACATTGATCAGTTATATTAACATTTCTTCACTGATTTAATTTTATGGCCTCTGCCTATGCTCTTGTTTTTAAAAATATATATTTTAAAAGAGTAAAGAGAAAATAAAAATTACCAAATTTTTGTTTTTCCTAAATTTTCTAAAATCTTTTTTTGAAATTTAAAAAAGAAAAAAGCATTAAACCTAATTAAAAAAACACAATTTTAGTCAGCCTGTACTCTGTTTTAAAGAAAGAAAGAAAAGGAATTGTGCCATACATAAGGGGATGGTTGCCTAGTTTTCTATTTGTCAAAGAGCTTGGATCTCCAAGCCAGGAAGTATGAAATAAAGGAGTAATAAAGTAATTTTTTTCCCTCTTCTTTTCCTTTCAGTTAGGAAGGTGGGTTTAATGCAGAACATGGGTAGGCTTCCATCTCTCTCTCTTAATATTGTTCCAGATCCTGGAAGAAAAAAAAAAAAAAAAGGTTTTCTTCCAATTTTAGGTGGCACTAAGAATGTGGGTTTATTATTTTTCATTGGTAGTTCAGCCAGGTGCTAGTTTCTCATTTAATTCACTCCTGACAGAACTGGGATTGTTCTTCATTTTAATGTTCATTTACATCCAACTCAACAATAGCTATTTCTGTGGGTTTTTAAAAAATTATTTTTTCTTTCACAAGAAATGAAATTACAAGTTCCCTAAGGGCTTATAACCTAAAAGATTGTTGGATGTTGGTGGGTGACATGCTTATGTCTGAGAACATGGAGTCTAAATACCAACTCAACCAGTCCTTGGCTCTTGGAATTGGAGAGGATTATGTTCCAACCTTTCAGGGGCTGTTTTCTCAACTGGAATCCTTGGTTATAGGATGATATCATGATATTCAACTCCAAACTCAAGTTTACTTCAAATCTCTCTTTAGTAGGAAGCCTTATTCTTGAATTCTCATGTCTCTCCCTTCTGGCCTGTGAAGTTTCTGCAGAAAGATCGGCTGATAACCTTATGGGGATTCCCTTGTATTATACGATTCTTTGTTTCTCTCTAGCTGCCTTTAGAATTGTCTCTTTTTAACTTTTGCCATTTTAGTTATACGTCTCGGTGTGGGTCTGTTTGAGTTCACCTTGTTTGGAACTCTCTGTGCTTCCTATATCTGGATATCTGTTTCCTTCTTCAGGTTTGCTAAGTTTTCAGCTATAATTTCATCAAATACATTTTTGGCTCCCTTCTCTGTCTCTTCTTTTTCTGGGACCCCTATAATGAGAATGCTGGTATACTACGATATTATTTCAGAGATCTCTTAGACTATTTTCATATTTTTAATTTGCTTTTCTTTTTGCTGTTCTGATTGTGTGATTACCATTACCGTTATTCTATCTTCCAGAGTATTTATGTGTTTTTCTGTGTCATTTATTCTTTTATTCATTTCTCCTAGTGTGTTTTTTATTTCAGCTATTGAATTCTTCATTTATGAATATGTATTTTTTATATTTTCTAGTTCCTTATTAAAACTATCACTGTGTACTTTATTCTTTTCCCTAATTCAGTTAACATTTTTATAACCAATGCTTTGAATTCTTTATCTGGTAAATCATTTATTTCTGTTTCATTATCTTTTCAGGAGCAGTTCCTCTGCCTTTTGATTTTGCTTAACTTTCTCTGCCTTTGTGAATTTAGGTCGGTTACCTATTGCGGTCTGGTAGGGTTGTTCTTATGTGGGAGTGTCCCTGTACAGACTGTCTGTGCCCGATACCTTTGGTGGAAGAGCTGGATTTGATATGGATGCAAGTCATGTCCTTCCTGAGGGTATGCTGGCAGCTATCACCTGGTAGGGGTGAGGCTAGAGATAGAGGGGCTAGAGCTGGAGCTGGGTGTGAGGCCAGACTTCCCCTCTGATCCGTGACTAACACTGCCCTAATGGGAATGGGGCTCTGATACCAAGTTGCTGAAGCGGAAGCCCTGATGGTCAGTACCGAGCTGGCTCTGTTCTATTTAAGTGTTTGTTTTCCACTCTCTTGGAACCGGGACGCTTGCCCCCGAAGCAGGGGGCGCTGAAGCAAGTGGGGCTCGTGCAGGCTCTTGGATCATGTCAGCTGAAGACAGAAATCTGAGCTATCTCCGACGTGCTGCTGCCTGAGCAAGCGCCCACGGTTTTTTTCCTCGCTCTACTCAGATGCAGCCTCGCGTGCAAGTCCCCTTTGTCCCTCACAGCCGATCAGTGCCCCTGGCCTCTGCGGCCTCAGCCCCGTCGTGGAGCCACACCACAAGGCAGGGGGCCCCACGCGGACTCTAGGCATGTGTTGAGAGGTGAGCTGTGGTGGAGAAGCCACCATCAGAGATCTGGGCTGCTTTTGATGCGCTGCTTAAGTGCCAACAGTGGCTGCCTCTGCCAACCCAGTCTCCACACAGGGGCTGGCTAACCCCTGTGTCCCACAGTCAGGTCTTCTCTCTGGTTGTGGCCACCCCAGATCCAGTGCTGCACTCTGATGTGGAGTGAATGGGGCCAGAGCATTTACTTGGCTCAGGCTAGGGCCCATGCTGAGGTGGTCGTGGGAAAGCTGGCAAGCCAGCACGTGCAGTCTTCATGAGTAGAGTCCAGGCTTCCCACTTCACTCGTGTTGGTCCCACCAGCACTCCAGCCAGCCCAGGGGGCTCGTCTCCCCTGCATAGGACCCCAGAACTGGGGACGCCCAATTTGTGGCTCTCACCACTCACTCCCTCGCGTGGGTCTCCACCCATGTAATCTCCCGGTTCCTCTGAGTCCCCTCCCAGTGGCACAGATCCCAACCTGATTGCTTTCTTCCCTTCCTTCCTGATTAAGCGTGTATCTTTCTTACAGCCTTAGTTGTACCAGAGTCCTTCTGCCATTTTCCAGTTAGTTCTCAGTGTGAATTATTCCACATGTAGATGTATTTTTGATGTATTCTTGGGGGAAGGTGAGTTCAGCATCCTCTTACTCTGCCATCTTGACCTATCTCCTATGATTTAATTTCTCTCCACTAACTGAGGTCTCTTGTGTGCAGCCAAGGCATATGACTTGTGTGAGATTTTTGCTCTACCCCTGCACTCTCATCTCTGTTGCTTTTAATCTTTGGAATCCTAGCTTGTTGTACAGGTGTATAACTCTAGTAGACCAGTACCTGTAAGTGTCAAATTAAAAACAAACCATTTAGTGATCATTCACACAATGAATTAGCTGCTCTATACTGTATCAATTTCATATTAGATATAAAGCTTACTCACTTCCAAAATTGTTTCTTATGTTGTGTCAATGTTTTCATAGGATCATAATTAGAAATTCTGAAGAGATGGTATCTTTCCAGTCAATTACCATAGGATTTGCACAAAATTTACTGATGCCCATGGCAGGTTCTCAGAGTTGGTTTGTTCCAAGTAAGTTAATTTACAACTGATACTTGTACAGCTTCACAAACACTGAGTTCCTTTTGCTTTCCTGTACTTTAAATACTGAAAGAGTGTTGAGAGCATTGACTGGGGTAGAAGTTGAAAACTTGATTGGTGATACAAACTAATTATCCTCCCTTGCTGTATTCCTATTAATGAGATGTTTACAGCAAATTTCTAAGAGTTTGTCTCAGAAAGGGAAACAAAAATCTATTAATGAGAGGTTTAATCAAATGTTTCCCTTATCAATTGTTAGTAAATCATAGCAACTAAAAGCACAGGCTTGCTCATCAGATTTTGAACATGTCAATGTGCACAGTGTGCCTGAAGGACTCTGAGAATCACTTTTGACCATAACTTTCTGTTAGACTAATTAGTTGCATTGTTTTACATGGTAGTGTCATTAAAATATCTTATTTCTTGGTTTACATTTGTCAAATTCTGTGTGAACAACATACACTGATATATATGATCCCAAATAAGAGGTTCCTATAAATTGTTCGGTGCCTACTGAATAGGCAATGCT